>NC_136413.1:143880000-144050000 GCF_051521515.1 Lactuca serriola
TAGTAGGGCAGCGATGGATGGTAGGAATGGTGGTGATGGTCGATTGTGTTGAGGTTGCAGGTGGTGAGATGTAGCTGCGACAACCATGGCGGTGGTATGGAGGGGAACTGTAGAGAGAAAGAGAGATAGAGATATAGAGAGAGAGAGAAGAGAGAGAGAGAGAGTCTGATGAGGTGAGCATTCCCGTGGAAGGAGGAGACGCAAGCGGGGTTTTTAATTTTTTGGATTTCATTCCCCCCAAAAAATGAAAACGCGCGCTAATAGAATAAAATTATAAAGCGATAGGGTAACACGACGCACTTTTTAGGATAGGTGCCCTCCGTGTTTTTAATTTTTTTTGTTGGACACTAATATTAGGGCACGCAAAAATGCGTGCCATCTATCCTTCAAATTTTCCAGAACTGACATTATTTTTTAGGGCACGTACAAATGCGCGTCGTTTATCAGCGCGCGTCATTGTTTGTGTGTCATTAAATGGCTGTTTTCTAGTAGTGCAGGAGTACCCCCTGCAAGACAAGTCGAATTCAGAATCGACTTAGTTCCTGGAGCCACCCCTGTAGCCAAAGCACTGTATCGTTTAGCCCCAACAGAGATGCAAGAATTGTCTAGTCAACTGAATGAACTACTCAGCAAAGGGTTCATCAGACCAAGCTTCTCACCTTGGGGAGCCCCAGTGTTGTTCGTGAAGAAGAAAGATGGATCGTTTAGAATGTGCATCGACTACCGAGAGCTAAACAAACTCACGATTAAGAACCGATATCCCCTGCCACGAATAGACGATCTGTTTGACCAACTCCAGGGGGCAAATTACTTTTCAAAGATCAATCTAAGATCGGGATATCACCAGTTGCAAGTCCTGGAAAGTGATATTCCTAAGACGACATTCCGAACAAGATACAGTCACTACTAATTTGTAGTAATGCCATTCGGGCTAACCATTGCAAACGTCGTGTTCATGGACTTAATGAATCGGGTATGTCGTTCGTTCCAGGACAAATTTGTGATCTTATTCATAGATGACATACTCATTTATTCAAGGAGTAAAGAACAACATGGTTAGCACCTGAGACAAGTCTTGGAAACACAACGAGTAGAGAAACTTTACGCAAAGTACTCGAAGTGCGAGTTTTGGATTAGGAAAGTGGACTTTCTAAGTCACGTGGTCAGCGAAGAGGGAATCCACGTTGACCCTTCCAAAATCAACGCAATCAAAAATTGCTCAGCACCGAAGACGCCGACTGAAATTCGTCAATTTCTAGGTCTTGCGGGCTATTACTGCATATTCATACAGAACTTCTCCATCATTGCAAAACCCCTTACCACCCTGACTCAAAAGGGTGTAGCCTTCAACTGGGGAGAAAAACAAGATCCTACATTCCGGACCCTAAAGCAAGCCTTGTGCAGTGCACCCATTTTGTCTCTACCAGAGGGGACAGAAGACTTCGTAGTATACTGCGATGCATCCAATCAGGGACTGGGTTGTGTGCTGATGCAACGAGGAAATGTTATTACTTACGCCTCACGTCAACTAAAAACACACGAGGTCAACTACACCACTCATGACCTAGAGCATGGAGCGGTAGTGTTCGCTCTGAATATTTGGAGGCACTACGTATACGGTACAAAGTACACCATCTTCATAGACCATAAGAGCCTTCATCACATATTCGACCAGAAGGAGCTAAATATGAGGCAACGACATTGGGTCGAACTACTCAACGACTACGAGTGTGAAATTTGTTATCATCCGGGAAAAGCCAATGTAGTAGCGGATGCCCTAAGTCGAAAGGAGTACTCTGGTCGAAGAGTGAAAGCGCTAAACATGACAATCCTTTCACACCTATCAATGAAAATCAAGGAAGCCCGGCTGAAATCCTTGAAACCCGGAAACGTAACAGGTGAAGCGCTTAGAGGGATGGACAAAAACTTCGAAATCAAAAGTGACGGAGTTCATTATGTCATGAATCGAATCTAGACACCGAAGTTGGGTGAATTCAGAGAAGCGGTTATGAACGAAGCTCACAAGAATCGTTACTCCGTACACCCAGGTCCAGATAAGATGTATATGGATCTCAAACAACTCTATTGGTGGCCAAACATAAAAGCAGATATTGCTACATACGTTGGCAAGTGCTTAACTTATGCCAAGATCAAGGTAGAGCATCAAAAACCCTCAGGTCTACTACAGCAGCCCGAAATACCTGAGTGGAAGTGGGAGCAAATCACCATGGATTTCATAACCAAACTACCCAAGGCGCAAGGTAGTCACGATACCATTTGGGTGATCGTCGATATGTTAACCAAGTCTGCCCACTTCTTGCCAATCAAGGAGACCAATAAGATGGAAAAACTGACAAGGACTTATATCCGGGAAATCGTGCAACTTCATGGAGTGCTGATATCTATTATCTTGGATAGAGACAGCCGATTCAATTCACAGTTCTATAAATCACTACAGAATTCCTTGGGAACTAGGCTAGATATAAGTACAGCCTATCACCCATAAACTGACAGACAGAGTGAGAGAACTATACAAACCCTAGAAGACATGTTACAGACTTGTGTAATAGACTTTGGTAAAGCATGGGACATCCACTTACCGTGAGTTGAGTTCTCATATAATAACAGTTATCACACTAACATCAAGACTGGTCCATTTAAAGCCCTTTACGGCTGCAAGTGCAGATCACCTCTGTGATGGACGGAAGTGGGTGACAGGAAGTTGGCGAGAGGTCTAGTCCCTGATAGCACTCTCATTGGTCCGGAAATCATTAGAGAGACGACTAAGAAGATCGTTTAAATCCGTGAACGACTGAAAGCCTAACGAGATAGGTAAAAGAGCTACGCCGAGAAAAGACGAAAACCTTTAGAATTTTAGGTTGGTGACCGTGTCCTACTAAAGGTCTCACCCTGGAAGGACATGATACGCTTTGGAAAGCATGGAAAACTAAACCCAAGGTACATTGGACCCTTCGAAGTTACTACAAGGATTGGTCCAGTAGCTTATAAACTCTAACTACCACTCGAACTTAACAACGTACATCTTGTGTTTCACGTGACTAATCTGAAAAAGTGTCTATCTGAGGAAACTCTTGTGATTCCACTCAAGGAGATCGAATTGAATGAAAACCTTAACTTCATGGAAGAACCCATTGAGATCATGGATAAGGAAATCAAGCGACTAAAGCAGAGTCCCATACCAATAGTGAAGGTTCGCTGGAATGCTAAGTGGGGACCTGAATTCACTTGGGAGTGAGAAGATCAGATGTAACAAAAGTACCCACATCTTTTCCGTAGTCCATAGACAATTACTTTGTACATAATTTCGGGACGAAATTCCCTTTAACGGGGGAATGATGTAACAACCCGATATTTCAAGTCAATGCAATGACCTAAAGTCAAGTATTGTAACCTATTTTGAGATGATAATAACAATCGCGACAAAATGAAATGTTCAAAAATCTCAATGTGAATGTACTAAGTGGTAGATATCGTAACAAAGTTTTCAAAAATATAAATAACACTAAAATCCGAGTTATAATGAAGAAGTTATGACTAATCGAAGATCCGCGACAAAACATTATTAGACATAAAACGCGAAACTTCAATAAAATATTTTTAGCCTTAGGTATCTAAATGAAAGTCGTAGATATCGTTAAACCGTAAACAAACATAAAAAGAACATCCAAATCTGACTTCGTATGAGGAAGTTATGATTTTTCGAAGTTTCAGATATAGCAGTAGACAACTAAAAACTCGAAATAGAGATCAAACGACTTTTAGCCGACGCAACCTAAACGAGAACCGAATATCTCGGCAATCATAGTTCAATGGTAAAAACACAGACGAAAACGGTCATCGGATAAAGAAGTGATGAATTTCTAACAGAGTTTTCCTGTCCCGGTCATCGGATCGAGCGACTTATATTCTCAGGGAATCGCTAAAGCAGGTTAGCAACTACTTTTGAAGACTTACGCTCAGGCGTTAGTTTAATCTTTTGGACATCATATTGAAATTGACTTTTGCAAACATGTAATACTACAATCATATAAACTTTTCAATTATGTACATGATGGTTGTGTGTACTTTCTTTACTATTTATTTGTTATGATACTGTACATGACGTCCTCTGCCTCCGAACGTTTCCGCTGTTCTGGTTTGGGGGTGTGACACAATAGTTCAATAGATTATTTGTAGCGTTTCACTTAATTTTTAAACACGACGGTCATCTTATTTGGTTGGTACCAATGATTTTGCCATGCATAAATCAATAACATTGATGTTTTAAACTGGTATTATAAGAATAATTGTAAATTCTATTCTATTTGGGCAAAATAAGTGTACTAAAGATGTTAGTTCACTAATATTTTGATTCCTTTGATATATTTTATGAATGCCATGAGCTCCTCTCGTGGGAAAGTGGTAGGGTGGCCACGACCGTGCACACCATCCATTGTGCCACGGTCGTGACGTTTCATGGTGCGTGACACGGGATACAATGAGCCAATCATCTTTCTTCTTCTCTCTTCTTCTCTATCTTTTCTTGTCTTCTTCTTTTTCATTAGGAATACAATGGAAACCATAGTGGTAATTTGTGGTGGTGATGTTTGCTGGCCTGGAAGCTCTCAACGCTTTTTGGCATAGAGAATATATTCTTTGGCCTTAAGGCATCCACAATGCATTGAACTTTATAGAGTTCAACGGATTGTCCCATCACTTTTTTACAATTCATACAACTTTATCAATTTTTATCTTACAATACATTGAATTCTATAAAATTGAATATAATATTACAAAAACTAATTTATAGTATTTTTTTCCATTGAAAAGTTCGATGACTATTGAACTCAAAATCTATTGAATGTTAATGCATCTTACAATGATAGAGTTTCATTCATTGAATAACGCAAACTTATCATATCATTTAACTCTCTCATTAAATTTATCATTGTGGATTCTTTAAATATTATACGAACTAACATAATAACAAACCCATAAAAAACATTTTTTTTCGAAAATTAAATGTTTTTTTGTGGAGGAAATAATAATCCGTTAAAATATTCAACGACGTGGAGGATTTAGGGAGCTTACAACGAAATTATATCTTTTTATCGACTATTTAAAAGGAAATTTGTGATATGTAGTATTATTTAGAAAAGTAAGGCATGTCTCTGTAATAATCTGTTAGCTTTATTTGTAAAATATAATGTCTATAAACTATAACCTAATCTGGCATCTTGTTGATGCTTCCCAATCGGTGCTGTGATTCAGTTTATTTTAATTTGTTTTATTTGCTTTGTAGTTTAATCGGTACCTATCCAGTTGCTAGCTTATTTTATTTTATTGATAATTTGATATCATATTGCCGTTCAAAAGAAATTAAACATGTGTTATTAGAAGCTGAGCATTTTAAAGCAATAACTATAACTTTATGTCGTTTTAAAGCAATAATTATAACGTTATGTCATGTGATTTTAAAACTAATAAAAAACAAACTAGATGTGGGGATTGCATGACAACCTAAGACAACGACACTATACCACATTTTTATGTTGGACCAACTACCTTTTTTTAGTGATTTTATAATATAGGAAACCCAAGAATAGCAATAGTGTAATTTACACTTTTAATGCATGTTGTTTATATATATTTACAGTTTTAGTCCAACCGTTTAATTTTTAACATGCCTCATCCCTATGGTTTTCAAAAGTCGCACGCATAGAACCTAGGGTTTTTCCTTTGTCAGCTGGTAAAGCGGTTCATGTTTCTGCAGAACTCTTCTTCAAATCACATTTCTGTGTATTGCAAAATACATCTTAACTTTTGATGTATATCGAATAAGTTTTACTTACCTGCTCCTTTTCTTTTAAATGTTAAAATATGAACTCCCATATATAATCACTTGCAGTCGACAAATGGTCTTTCTGAAAAATCAACATCATGATAAACAAAAAAGTGTGGCTGGAGTAAGAGCACAACAAAATGTTTGGTCAGTAGATACGTAACGAGGTAAATTAAATTTCAGCCTAATCTTAGTTTTTCTTTGTTATAATTAGTTGTAGGATAAGCTTAGCTTTGTAATTAAATTTATGTTGAGAAAGAGTTAAGGGTATCAAAAGAATGTATTTTAGAAACCGTAAAGTGGATTACACATGGACAAAACATCATAATGAAATACGATGCATATGACATAGTGGATATACTTTTCATACAAAATCTCGTGAATGTAGAGTTTACCAGAACAGTGGGATAGGTGTAGAAGCAAAATATATATATATATATATATATATATATATATATATATATATATATATATATATATATATATATATATATATATATATATATAATGAAGTTATTGTTAGAACTTATGTAAACCAACAGTATAAATATAAATATATATTACAAATATAAATATATATTACAGAAATCAAATTGAAACACTATCAATAAACATAAATAAGAAACTTACAAATGAACATTACAGATTGAATACAAGATAGAGGCTTGCAAAGCAATGTCCTAAAACAGAAATTCGTCCATATTAGTGCAATAGTATCTCGACGTCTGAATAGAGGATACAACTATCTTCAATCAAGTTCTTGCACTAGAACTTGATTTTTGGCGAATTTACTTATGCGTCCATGGAATTATTTAGAGAGGGAAAAATTTGTTTTTGGTCGTTCATCCAAGAGTCCCAACAAATCAGATTTCACTCCTTTAAATAGGATCGACAAGAAACTATCAAAATTCAGTTTTTGATAACTTCTCAAAACTAATCTTATCCCAATAAAATTGAAATTAAAAAAATAATAATAATTTCGGATTTATCTCATAAGACCCCAAGAGCCCCAAGCCCAAGGCCATCTTTTGACCATTTAATATATAATTAAATTACCAGTATTTACTAGTAATTCAAAGCCCACAACCCCACACTAGCCCATCTTAAGCTCTTAGTCCATTGTAGTAGAACAAAGAGAACAAACCTTTTAAACATCCCAAAGTTTGATGTTCCTTCCTATGTGGGATAAGAAACTTGACAAAATTATATAAACACCAATAATCCCCCACATTTTCGATTCAAACCGAAGACAATCCCCTACATTTGAATAGAAAATAAGCAATATAATTCCATAAAACAAGATATAAGATGCATAAGAAAAAGTGTCCTTTGAACTTGAACTTTTCATAGTGAGTACATATCTGAATTACTTAGTGGATAGTGACTAAAGTCTTGAAATACCACATGAAATAGTAATCTAAACAATACATATCACACATATCATATCTAAACATCTTTCAATTCTTACGGTTGTGTTCATTTCAGTATTGAACAAATCCTACTTCATAAGATCTTTAGAAGATGTAGCCATAATTATCTTCATAGATACGACCGCACATCAATCTCATATAGGTGATGCTAATCTGGAAAATTCCACAAGCTTCCACTAGTAAGCTATCAGCTTCATTAAGAATAAAATTAGCCCTAAAAACATCTATTGAAACACACATAAATCATCATAGGAACAAGCATATATACATGTGTCTACTGACTTTGAGTTTTCCTCAACTAGTTTGCCTATTGAACCTAGACCATGGGATCTCCAATGTTGCTAGGTTAGGTTGCCGCCAAGTGATAACTCATTGTGTTAGCTTTAAGCCCATTCCCCTCGATGTAAATAAAACTTGCTCTCGATTTAGGCCCTTTGTCAAAGGATCAACAATATTTTCCTTTGACTTTACATAATCAATGGAAATAACTCCATCTTTTAGCAAGTCACGAATGGATTTATGATGTCGTCTGATATGTCTTGATTTGCCTATATATATATATATATATATATATATATATATATATATGATTCTTGCCTTTTGTAATAGCCGCTATATTATCACAATGAAGAAAAATTGCAAAGACAGGTTTCGTCACCTAAGGAATACCTTGTAAAAATCCTTGAAGCCATTCAGCTTCTTCAGCAGCTTTATCTAAGGCTACAAATTCAGCTTCCATAGTAGACCTTGTGTTTACAGTTTGTTTGCAAGATTTCCAAGATACCGCGACACCGCCCAAAGTGAACACATATCTGCTTCTGGATTTACCATCAGAGTTAGTTGAAATCCAATTTGTATCACAAAATCATTCCAAGAGAGGAGGATATTTTGTATAATGCATGGTATGTTTGAGGTAGCGAAGCACCCTTACTAGAGAAAACCAATGATCACACCCTGGATTACTAGAATACCGACTAAGACAACTTACAGTGTATACCAAATCAGGTCGTGTACAATTTATCAAGTACATCAAGCTACCAAGAACTTGAGTGTACTCCAGTTGAGAAACACTATCTCCTTGATTTTTCTTTAGTTTAGTTGATGGATCAAAAGGAGTAACGACAGACTTATCATCATAATGACCAAAACGTCTCAGTATTTTCTCAACATAGTGTGATTGGGTAAGAACATATCCATTTGAATTCTTTTGAATTCGAATTCCCAATATCACATTTGCTACTCCCATATCTTTCATATCAAATGAAGAGCTTAGCATCTGTTTAGTTTTATTGATAACATCCAAATTGGTTCCCATAATAAGCATATCATTGACATAAAGACAGATGATAACACATGCATTATTATACTGTTTGATGTAAACACATTTGTCACATTCACTAATGTGAAAACCGTTTGACAATAATGTCTGATCAAACTTTTCATGTCACTGCTTTGACGCCTGTTTAAGTCTGTATAAAGACTTGGTTAATTTACACACTTTGTTTTCTTGACCTTTCACAATAAACCCTTCAGGTTGTTGCATATAAATTTCTTCATCCAATTCACCATTCAAAAATGTTATCTTTACATCCATTTGATGTATAGCCGAATTGTAAATCGAAGCAATGGCTAACAAAGTCCTAATAGATGTAATTCGTGTTACCGGTGAATAGGTATCAAAGAAATCTTGTCCTTCTTTTTGACGAAACCCCTTGGCTACTATACGAGCTTTATATTTCTCAATAGTACCATCAGTTCAAAGTTTTTGTTTAAAACTCCATTTATGGCCTATTGGTTTATGTGTTGGAGGAAAATCTACCAATTTCCATGTTTTATTTTGTAAAATTGAATCAACTTCACTCTGGATAGCTTCTTTCCAATAAGGAGTTTCAGAAGATTCAAGAGTCGCCTTATATGTTTGAGGCTCATTGTCAATGAAATAGGTCATGCAATCCGGTCCAAAGTCTTTGGCAATTTTGCCACGTTTACTTCTTCTAGGTTCTTGAAGTGAATCATGAACCTTAGAAGTACCCACATCAACTGGTTTTACATTAGTGCTCAATTCATTGTGATTTACTATATCATCAAATGATCTTTTCCTTGAATGAACATCTTTATAAGGAAAAATTTTCTCATAGAATTCTGCTTCAGCAGGTTCTATTATAAAATTTTGATGAATATCATCAACATGTGACTTATATACCAAAAATCTATATACTGCACTATTTCTAACAGAACCAAGAAAAATACAATCAATAGTTTTGGGTCCCAGTTTAGTTCTTTTGGGTAAAGGAACTTAAAATTTGGCAAGACACCGCCACACTTTCATCATTTTGTATGATGGTAATTTTCTTTTCCATAATTCATAAGTAGAGCTTAAACTTTGGCAAGACACCCCCACACTTTCATCATTTTGTATGATGGTAATTTTCTTTTCCACAATTCATAAGTAGATTGAGGAAATTTCTTATGAGGAATTTTATTCAAAATGTTATTTGCAGCAAGACAAGCTTCACCCCACAAACATTGTGGTGCTCCAGAAGTAATCAACATCGAATTTATCATATTTTTTAATGTTCGATTCTTTCTTTCTACCACTCTATTTTGTTGAGGCGAATAAGGAGCTGTAGTTTGATGCACTATTCCATGAGTAGAACAAAATTTTGAAAATTTGTTTGACTCATACTCACCCCCTCTATCAGATCTTAGAATTTTGATCTTAATAAATTTTCAACTTCAGCCTTGTAAATTTTAAATTAGTTTAAGTCTTCATCTTTTGTGTACATCAAATAAACATAACAAAATTTGCTTCAATCATCAACAAAAGTAATATACTAATTCATTCCTCCATGTGTTGGGGTCGATTTAAAGTCACATAAATCAGTATGAAATAAACCAAGTATAACATTTGACGTTGCAACATATTTATGTGGATGACTAGTGAATTTTGCTTCTGTGCAAATCTCACATTTTGTGTGTTTGTTTAATGAAGTTCTAGGTAATATTTCAAGGTTTATCATTCTTTGTAATGATCGAAAATTAACATGGCCTAATCTTTAATGCCAAAGGAAAATTGAGTCAAGCATGTACATAGAAAGAGCAGTACTAGTGCCTGTGTTATACTTATTGATAAAAGCATCATTGTTTTGGTACAACACTTAACTTAAAGAGTCCCTCACAGAGGTAACCCTTTCCAACATAAGTAGGACCCTTAGTAAATACAAATTTATCAGACTCAAAGACCATTTTGAACGCATTGTTACTTAACATAGGACCCGGAATCAGATTCTTTGTGACAGCAGGAACATGCAGCACATTGGTAAGCATCAATTCTTTTCCAGATGTGAGTTTCAGATTCACTTTCCCTTGTCCTTCAACCTTTCTAGTAGTAGCATTTCCCATGAACATTGGTTCTCCATCTTCAACTTGTTGGTAAGTTGTAAACATGCTTTTGGAGTTGCATATGTGTCTTGTAGCACCAGTATCTAACCACCAATCAACAGCATTTGAAACCAGATTTGCTTCAATTATTCCAACAAAGATTTATATAGATTCAACAACATTTGCTTGGTTAGAACTTCCTGGATTTCCAGATTTGCCACCAGAATTTCCAGGATTTCCACCATTTCCATCATTGTTCCCACCCTTTTTGAAGCGACAATCCTTAACCTTATAACCAGTTCATCCACAAACCCAACAAGTTGTAGGTGTTTTCTTGAATTTTTTCTTGTTTGGATTGAACTTGTCATTATTCTTTGAAATACTTGATTTGCCTTTGCCTTTAAACTTCTGACTCTTAGAGTTGTTAGAAGTATTTCCTGCAACAAGGTTAGCACTAGCCTCCAAAGAAATTGCATCAACCTTTTCATTTTTCTTGTGATCTTCTTCAACATGAAGTTTAAGAACAAATTTCTCAAAACTCATTTCCTCAGTTAGATGTTTCAAATAAAGTTTGAAATCTTTCCATGAAGGTGGTAATTTTTCAATTATAGAACTAACCATGAAATTAGAGTGTAAACCCATACCTTCAACATCAAGTTCGTGGGCAAGGATTTGAATTTCCTCTACTTGTTTCACAATAGATATTGCATAAGACATTTTGTAGTGCAAAAACTTTCCAACAACAAACTTCTTGGAACAAGCATATATGCAGTTTTGGATTTCATCTCCAATGATTCCCATATTACTCTAGTAGATTTAAAAGTAGAGTAAATATCATAGAGGGAATCATCAAGAACATTCAGAATATAATTCCGAAAATACAATTCAATTCTATTCCAAGAATCAACAATCCTTTGATATGCAACATTCTCAATCACAGAAGGAACATGTGTTCCAATACCCGCTGGTGGATTGGTTGGAGGATCTTCAGTCAACACTTTATCCACATGCAATGTTGTCAAATAGAACAACATCTTCTGTTGCCAACATTTAAAATCTGTCCCCTTGAATTTTTTAGGTTTCTCAACATGATTTTTCAATAGAGTTTGATCCATATCGAAAGTAAATTTCTGTAAATTCGAAATTTAAATGTGAAATTTATGTTTTAGATTGTTAGAACTTGTGTAAACCAACAGTATCAATATGAATATATATTACAGAAATCAAACTGAAACACTATCAAGAAACATAAATAAGAAACTTACAGATGAACATTATAGATTGAATACAAGATAGAGGCTTGCCAAGCAATGTCCTAAAACAAAAATTCGTCCCTATTAGTGCAATAGTATATGAACGTCTGAATAGAGGATACAACTATCTTCAATCAAGTTCTTGCACTAGAACTTGATTTTTGGCGAATTTACTGTATGTGTCCATGGAATAATTTAGAGAGGGAAAAGTTTGTTTTTGGTCGTTCATCCAAGAGTCCCGGCAAATCATATTTGACACCTTTAAATAGGATCGACAACGAAACTGTCAAAATTCAATTTTGATAAATTCTCAAAACTAATGTTATCCCAATAAAACCAAAATTAAAAAGAATAATAATAAATAAAAAAAAGATTTATCTCATAAGACCCCAAGAGCCCCAAGCCCAAGGCCATCTTTTGACCATTTCATATATAATTAAACTACTAGTAATTCAAAGCCCACAACCCCACACTAGCCCATCTTAAGCTCTTAGTCCATTGTAGTAGAACTAAGAGAACAAACCTTTTAAACATCCCAAAGTTTGATGTTCTTTCCTATGTGGGATAAGAAATTTGACAAAATTATATAAACACAAACAATCCCTCAAATTTTCGATTCAAACCGAAGACAATCCCCCACATTGTATATTCTTTATTTTCTTTGTCATGGATCGTGTCGGGTACTTTCTATTTTGCAGGGTTTTGGAGCTCATTGTGGTTGCGGTTTGACTGGAGTTGGGCTTGGTGGGATTTTCGATGCATTATTGGGCTTTATGGATCCATCAAAGGAGATTGGGGTTTAAAAAGTTGAAGACTTGGATGAAGTGGGCTTGTGAAGATGGGTCATGGACTCTTATTTTGGGCTTGGACTATCCATATTTAAAGCTTGAAGATGATTGGTCAAATTTGAATCCTATGATGTGTGGAGGGGACCAAGGGAATCTTGGGTAGTGGGGTGTGTAATGGAGAAAAATGAGCCAATAACATTCCAACAATATTTACGAGGGTGAAGTCTCAGTCGCGCAACACTTGCGAGGGTACCCGCGCAACTGCACACTCTTGGGCATTTTGGTCATTTTGCTCACTATTTACTTGGGGGATTAGGTCTAGCCGCTTATTCTTCGATTTGAAACCATTGGAGACCATTGGAGGCGATTTTTGGAGCTTGATACTCATTCTTCTCATCTTTCAAAGTAATTTGTAGATTCTTGATGCAAAAACACTTTTGTGATTATTATTTTGTTGCCATGAGTGGCTAGTTTCTCTATTTTGGTTAACTTTGACTAAAACCCTTGGATATTTGCGGGTTTTGAAGGATTCATGCTTAATTGTCATTTATCTTATGTTTATGATTCTAGTTCATATTTCTTATGCTTGTTTAATACTTTGATCATGAGCTTGGTACTTGAATGAGTAATTATTGGTATATTTCTTTGGTTTAGCATTGATTCATTGAATTTACTTAGAAGAAGGGCTTTATGATGGTAGAAATCATCTCTAGCTTATGAATCATGACTCCTTTAGGGATGTGTAAGCATTGACATCCTCTAGGAATTGGGTTTTCCTTCATTCTTAGGGCTAATCAACTTCTTGGGTTCAATTGCATCAACTGAATCCTTGATTTTGATTAAGAAGTTGTGTTGCGGGCTTCCCCAACCTCCATACTACCTATGAGGAATCTTGGCATATCATGCTTCATGATTGATATAACCAATTTGGGATGAATGATAAGCTTCATATTGAATCCTAATGATAAACACACAATTGTTCATTGTGTTGAATTGCCTTGGTTAACTAATTCTCTCCAATAATTGAGCATCTCACCATCTTGCTTAATTGCAAGTTTTTAGTTATTCAAGTCTTTTAGATTTCAAGCAATCACAGCACCCCTATTTTGTTTAATTGTAGTCAATTAGTTTATTTACACTAGTTCTATTGGATTGCATTGGTGATTGAATACAACCATTTCCCCGAGGATCGATACCCCTTTTTACCATTATATTACGTTTTATTTGCCAACAAAGGGTGTAATTTGCTTGGTGGACTTGACATCCCACCAAGTTTTGGCGCCATTGCCATGGGAATTGGTTATTGTTATTTGATTGTTTATTTCTAGTTCTACAAGAACCGATGAACTACTCTACAATCTGATGATTGAAAAAGAAGCAAAAAGGTTGAAAAAGTTAGCCACACAAGAAAAGCAACAACAGCTAGTTCAAGCTTCTTCCTCTTCTCCACTAACCAACATAGAAGATCAATTTCATACATCAAGTGATACCGACACCGAACCAAATTTTCCAATTGTTGGTCATTCCTTTGACGACATTCCATTTGAAAACTACATAGCCATGAATCATACTCCACCTCACAATCCCAACCCAAAACCAAACAATCAGGATGCCAATACCCCACCCCAACAACCAAGACAACAACAACAACACCAAGAACCTCTCATAGATATGCCACCTTGCAATCAATCCCCTCATCAACCAAATTAACCAAATTATCAACAACCAAAACCACAAAACCAAAAGATCCACTAAAACAACCAACCTCAAAACTGTAACACCCATAAAAATCAATCCAATTTAAAACTTTTTCAAACATCCAAAAGCCATTAGTTATTACAAAATGTTTTAAAAATAGTTTAATATCAAAGTATCCCATAAACTATAAGTCCAAAACACGAGGATGTATAGGGTCACGCCTTCGCCTTGCCAAGTCATCTGAAGCACCTGAAACAATAAACTGAAACCATAAGCACAAAGCTTAGTGAGTTACCCCCAAGATACTGATACACATACAGTCCAAATAACAATAACAACAATACATAGGATAACAAAACAAAACAACAAGCAACGGTCCACAGCTTTACAGCTTGAGTTACCCCTGGCCCATAGTGTAAGTCTAAATTGCCTTCCGAGCCCACAGTACGAGTATGGCATGCCCTACCCAGCCGTCAGCTCGTATCTGGAATACTGCCGAGTCCTTAGTATGAGTCTGGCATGCCTTCCCTGACCCTCAGCTTATATCTGGAATACTCTAGGGTTTGTTGGCCATCGCACAAAGCAGTACAACCTCAACCCAACCCACATAACATGTCGACATGTAATATAACTAATGCATATACAGATAATCATATACAGTATCACAGGTAGTCCTACAGATCTACCAGACTAACATATGAACTGGAATTCATCACTAACTCGTACTCAAGATATCAATAACTACTAGAATATTAAATCCAATGGGTCGGCATTGGTGCCTTAGACCCCTTAGTACAGTGATGATAACTCACCTAGCATTGCTGAAGTCCCGCAGATAAAACTCCAGCTGCTGGTTGACAGATTCCCGAACTGTCATCCTCAAACAATACCCAATTAATAATTGGGTTCCAAGCCTAAAGTCCAACTCACACTCCAAAGGACCAAAAGTCAAGCAATGGGCTAAATCCCAACATATGGCCCAATTTTCTAAATTTGGCCAAGACCTCTACCTGGTGTTTCCTTAAGACCCATCTGTTTATTGTAGTGCAAACACTTAGTATTCCCATGGCCCAATATCACATAATCATAAAGGCCTAAATCTAGCCCATCTATGGCCTAATTTTCCAAATTGGACCCAAGTGTCTCACATGGGCCTTACCCTAAAGCCCATCTAATTATTTTGGTCCATTAACTTGTTCTTGGATAGCTCATCAATAACCCAACCACCATGGCCCACTAAGAAGGCCTAAATAAGGCCCAAGTGAAATTAGGGTTTTCACATGAAATGACTATTAGGGTTAAGTGCTCCTACTTAACCCATTAAGGACTTAATCCATTAAGTCCAATATTGCTTTAGGTTAATTTGGCAATGACTATTAATTATTATTTTAGGTTTAATAATTAATTCCAACGTGGGTCCCGATAAATCCCTAAAAATTAGGGTTTCATGACATTAGGGTTATCCAAACCCTAATTAGGATTTCCAATCCAATACTAGCCCATTAGTCAATTGCTTGGGCTTTTAGATCAATTTGGGCTTCATTGGGCCGATTAGGGGTTGTTTGGGCCTACTAGGGTTTCTTTAGGCCCATTCTGTCCAAGCATCTCAAACGAGTCCACAACATAAAACAAGGCACATCGCCACCCAACACGGTGGCTGGTGGCAGCAGGAGGTGGCAGCCATCACCTCAAGGTGGTGGTTCCAAGTTTTCTATTGATTACCGATACTATTACAATTTTACAAAAATACTCAAACACACACTCACGTAAATAACACACACACACACTGTCGTACTATGGCGACAAGTTGTGGTCGGAGGTGCTAGCCACCACCTTACGGTGGTGGTGGTGGCCCTCTTTTGAATTTCGGCCAAGCAAAATCATACCCTCACGACCTTGACTGGAATACTCAAGATAAACATATACACACTCAGAACAGTAACACCACCAACCCACCTAATGATTCACAGTGGTGGTAGTGGCTATGCTTGGCGGCAGCAACATGATGGTATCTTCTACGGCATGGAAGGACGTGAGGGCAGGCGTTGGAGTCCATAGCGAACAATCATGAAAATGGGCGCTAACATTGGCGGCAACTTCGTCTTCAACAGCTGGGTACAACGACGGTGGTGATGTAGCCGTGGAGTGAGGTGGTGACGGCTGGAATACGGTCATCCTAGCAACGGCTGGAATACGGTCATCCAAACAAAAGCCTCACTTCAAATCCTGGTAGACCTCAACGCCAACATCAAGAACTCCATGTGGTTCTTTCAAAGCAAATCCTTAATTTACCCTTTAACCCTTACTCTCGTAATTCTTTTCAACATAAGTCCAATAGCTACAAAACAAATCCCTCCACCACAAATTATTCTCAATTAAGATCCATAAATTACCATTTCCACCTTGGCTTCAAGAATCCTTCTCAGAATAAGTCTGATACTTACTCTTTAACCCTCGGAAATCAAATGTATATCATTTGGCACCCCGAAGCCAACACCCCACTAATTATTATTTGATTTTGGACAATAATAATATAAAATAATAGTGAAATTACTTCTCTGGGTTCCGGGTTTATTATTTAATTATTCTATTTTAAACAGGATGTTACAACTTTCCCCCACTTAAATTTGACTTCGTCCTCGAAATTGTTTCTTATCATCCCTTACACGACAGACAACTTGAGCAACATGGCACAACTACGAGCGTAACCCTAGCCTTTCCAAGGCAATCGTAAGCAACCCTTGCAGGGTCCAAAAACCTGAAAATAAGTGAATCCCTTGCATCATGATCACATGTACTCAATCCAAATTTGTAGTCTAGAGATGGTCCGCCTCCCTGACAGACCGCCCACTCTGAATCATTTCCAATTTAATTGCACTTAACTCCTAACAGGATACTTAATTTCTGATAATCTGAGGTTCTCACCACAAACATAACCACAAATCACACACTGCTACCTATAACTCTTTTCTTGACAAGAGATTAGGTACTCCTTGAAGAGAAACCCATTTTGATAACCAATTCCTAGGGATATAATGAATAATGAGATGTAAACTGGGAGATGAACCATTTTAGGATTGACAAGACAATGCTTCCTTTATCCCCAAGACCACATACATATAATAACCAGCACATAAGCACGACTACTCATACTTGGTCCACTCAGCCTTGGGCCAGAATACCAGGCATGCCTACGATGGGTCCAGTCATCCTCAGGATGGAATACCCTTGTATCCTAGGGATGTTATTCGGGTCGGAACCGAGCCAAACCGAACCGAACCCGAATAAACTGAAAACCGAATAAGGGTAATTGTATGAACCGAAAACCGAACCAAATAAACAATACGGGTTCAGTTCGATTCGGGTATTATTTGGTTTGGTTCGGTTCCGGCCCGAATAACCCAAATAACATGTACAAGATGATTAAGGAGCCGAATAACCCGAATAATCCAAATAACCCAAATAACATTTACAATGTGATTATAAATATTGTATTTTGTATGACTTTTGTAGCTTATGATAAACACGAATAACACGGATAACACGAATTAACTATTCTTGATATATAAAATGTAAAATCCAACCACCACAATCTTAAGATATAGTTATTAAGCAACATTTTAAACACTAAAGCCCTAGAAAACGACATTCCAATCCATCTATTATCCATTCTACTTCCAGCTACAAAATCTAACTGATCATACTCATCACTCCCTTCCGTGGTCCCTGCGACTTGAATCCCAGCCTCGAACAAAACCCCCGAAGCCTCAAATCAGGAAACTCATCTACCAACTTCTCCCGCTCAACCCACGTAATGCAGAAAGTACAGAACATTTCCCCAATCCCAAGTAACTACAACTCTCTGTTAACAGAATATGTCCCGGTAACAAATCCCCACTGATCCTTCGCCCCGGACCTTAGCAGGTTCAGAGCGTGCCTAACCTTCTGGTCAGTAGGACATGAACATGTGAAGCAACATCCCCCACGTCAGACGGCTACATCATGGCTATAACCAGTTCCTGAACCCTATAGAAAGTCCACGCTTCGCGTTATCAAAGTCCCGATACTGGAAAGCTCGACCAGCTCCCTCCTCATGTCGCAGTTACAGCTGTTGTAGCTGCCGCGACAACCGTCTCGGTAATGACTGCATAACGCTCATCGAAATACTTAACCATGGCGATCTTGATAGACCCAATAATCTTCGGAATCTTTCCCCGAACAATCCCTATCACCTCTTACCAGATGATCTCACTGACACGGTCCTCTAACAATGCTAGCCTATCCTGGCTGCCAGCTCTTGATCCCAACCTGGATCCGGTCTCAAGACCTCTCGTAACCACCATTCTGGCATGACACCAAAAAGATCTCTGATGCTCCATATAATGATAGAGGACCAACTCCCAACTAAACCCTAGGGGTTGTGACTTCCTTGTTACGCGTATGGGTCCTGTGCTTTCAGTAGGACGAGCCCAAACTACCTTCCACACCTACCCATATTTGTCTCAAGTATCATCACAGCTCCCTAACAATTTACATGAACATGGTGAGAGCTCAATCCTCACTCTAATAGGAGTGCTAACTATCTCATAACTGGCCTCCCAGCCTCTCACGACCCACCCATGAAACTTCCACCAACCCTACAGCCCTCGTGTATGCTAACTCTTCATAACATTGGACCCTATAGACTTTCAAATACTCGGTCCTACTCTAAGCCCACAAGGAATAGGGAAAAAAGCCAAACCAAACATTCTCAGGCTATAAGATCTTTATTATATACGGTTGTGATGCATACATAAGCAACTACAATAACGATGTCAATTTCATGTAAAGAAAATTCTAGGCTATCAGGCATCATGTAATCAGGCAATTCTGTCATGCAATTCTTGAGGATCCCAATCCTAGTACTAGCATGTTGTGCTAACACATCACATTATCAAATAACCATATCGTATTTAGAGGTCTACTTATTGGCTACGACTAATCGTAAACCCTGCAACCTCCTTTGATATTTCGAAAACCTTTTCCAAAGTTTGAGACGGGATTCACACAAGTGTTCTCCAATTCACTCAAACCGAGGCTCTGATACCAACTTGTAACACCCATAAAAATCAAGCCAATTTAAAACTTTTTCAAACATCCAAAAGCCATTAGTTATTACAAAATGTTTTAAAAATAGTTTAATATCAGAGTATCGTAGAAACCATAAGTCCAAAACACGAGGATGTATAGGGTCACGCCTTTGCCTTGCCAAGTCATCTGAAGCACCTGAAACAATAAATTGAAACCATAAGCACAAAGCTTAGTGAGTTATCCTCAAGATACCGATACACATACAGTCCACATAACAATAAAAAAAATACATAGCATAACGAAACAAAACAGCATGCAATGGTCCATAACTTTACAGCCTGAGTTACCCCTGGCCCACATTGTAAGTCTAGATTGCCTTCCGAGCTCACAACTCACATATGGATTGCCTCCGAGCCCACCGTACGAGTCTGGTATGCCCTACCCGACCCTCAGCTCGTATCTGGAATACTCCCGAGTCCTCAGTATGAGTCTGGCATGCCTTCCCCGACCCTCAGCTTATATCTGGAATACTCTAGGGTTTGTTGGCCACCGCACGGAGCAGTACAACCTCAACCCAACCCACATAACATGTCGACATGTAATATAACTAATGCACATACATATAATCATATAGTATCACAGATAGTCCTACAGATTTACCTGACTAACATATCAACTAGCATTCATCACTAACTTATACTTAAGATATCTATGACTACTAGAATATTAAATCTAATGGGTCGGCCTTGGTGGCTTAGACCCCTTAGTATAGTGAGGATAACTCACCTAGCACTGCTGAAGTTGCATAGATAAAACTCCAGCTGCTGGTTGACAGATTCCCGAACTGTCATCATCAAACAATACCCAATTAATAATTGGGTTCCAAGCCTAAAGTCCAAAGTCCAACTCACACTGCAGACCCAAAAATCAAGCAATGGGCCAAAGCCCAACATATGGCCCAATTTTCCGAATTCGGCCAAGACCTCTATCTAGTCTTTCCTTAAGACGCGTCTATTTATTCTAGTCCAAACTCTTAGTATTCCCATGGCCTAATATCACATAATCTAAAGGCCTAAATCTAGCCCATCTATGGCCTAATTTTCCAAATTGGACCCAAGTCTCTCACATGGGCCTTACCCTAAATCCCATCTAATTATTTTGGTCCATTAACTTGTTCTTGGATAGCTCATCAATAATCCAACCACCAAGACTCACTAAGAAGGCCTAAATCAAGGTCTAAGTGAAATTAGGGTTTTCACATGAAATGACTATTAGGGTAAAGTGTTCCTACTTAACCCATTAAGTCCAATATTGCTTTAGGTTAATTTGCCAATGATTATTGATTAATATTTTAGGTTTAATAATTAATTCAAACGCAGGTCCCGATAAATCCCTAAAAATTAGGGTTTCATGACATTAGGTTTATCCAAACCCTAATTAGGGTTTCCAATCCAATACTAGCCCATTAGTCAATTGCTTGGGCTTTTAGGTCAATTTGGGCTTCATTGGGCCCATTAGGGTTTGTTTGGGCCTACTAGTGTTTCTTTAGGTGCATTTTGTCTAAGCATCTCAAACGAGTCCGCAACACAAAACAAGACACATCGCCACCGCCACCACCTCATGGTAGTGGTTCCAAGTTTTCTGTGGATTACCGACACTCTTACAATTTTACAAAAATACTCAAACAAACCCTCAAGTAAATAACACACACACACACTGTCGTATTGTCACAGCAGGTGGTGGTCGGTGGTGGTGGTGGCCCTCTTTTGAATTCCGACCAAGCAAAACCATACCCTCATGACCTTGACTGGAATACCCAAGATACACATACATACACACTCAGAATAGTAACACTAACAACCACCTAATGATTTATGATGGTGGCAGTGGCTGAGCTTGGCGGCAACAACACGATGGTATCTTCTACGGGTTGGAAGGATCTGAGGGCAGGCGTTGGATTCCATTGCGAACAATCATCAAACTGGGCACCGACATTGGCAGCGGCTTCGTCTTCAACAACCGGGTACATCGATGGTGGTGATGCAGCCGTGGAATGAGGTGGTGACGGCTAGAATACGGTCATCCTAGCAACGGCGGCAGCGACAGCCTCACTTTGGTTCCCGGTGGCCCTCAACGCCAACAATAAGAGCTCCATGTGGTTCTTCCGATTTATTGCATCATCTGGCGGCTAGGGGGTGGCGTTCAAGGCAAGGCAGTAGGTAACTCGTGAGCAACAGTAGCGGTGGAGGGGCGCCTGCTCAATTCCCCATCGGTAGCTCCGTCTTCATCATCATTCGTCGACGCCGATGGGGGGAGGTGTCGGCGGTTTAAGATGAGAGGGAGGTATAAGGGTGGCAGCTGTGTCAAGCCATTAGGGTTAGGGTTTTGGTTGAGCTATCAAAAAGTTAAGTACCCGGCTAAATTAAACTTCTACCCATAATGACCGAAATAGTCCCTCCTCCTCTATTTTCTTTCATAAGAAATCCTTAATTTACCCTTTAAACCCTTGCTCTCATAATTCTTTTCAATATAAGTCCAACAGTTACAAAACAAATCCCTCCTCTACAAATATTCTCAATTAAGATCCATACATTACCATTTCCATCATGGCTTCAAGAATCCTTCTCAGAATAAGTCCGATACTTACTCTTTAACCCTCAGAAATCAAAAGTATATCATTTGGAACCCCGAAGCCAACACCCCACTAATTATTATTTGATTTTAGTCAATAATAATATAAAATAATAGTGAAATTACTTGTCGGGGTTCCAGGTTTATTATTTAATTATTCTATTTTAAACAAGATGTTACAAAAACAATTCTTTTCAAGTTCAACAACAACAAGCACATCACCCAAATCAACCCAATTAGCAACACCCTCCAATGTACCAACACCCAATGTATCCACAACAACAACCCCCTACAACCAATATCCTAACTACCAACCTTATCCACCACAAATGTGCTTTCACCAACAATACCTATATCCACCTTATAAACAACCTCCTAATTACATGCAACAGTATCCCAATAACCCCAATCCATCCAATCCCCCTCAAGAGTTGACACCTCGACAAATGATGGAAACGGATGTTACTCGCACACCTCTTGGTATTGTTTATCTCGCAAACCGTTGAGGGATTGAATTGAAGTCAAGTTTCATACATCAACTACCCAAGTTCCATGGGTTAGATAGAGAAGATCCTTAAAGGCATTTGAAGTCCTTTCATATGATATGTGTTAGCATGTTGCTCGAACATGTGACATTGAATGATTTTAAGCTAACCGCCCTCCCTCTCACATTGGAAGATAAAGCTAGAGAGTGGTTATTCAACTTACCACCAGGATCTATTCACACATGGGATGAGTTACTCAAAGCCTCCAATAGCAAGTTCTATCCCACCTCCCAAATATCAATTCAAAGAAGTGACATTTTGGGGATTTATCAATGGGAGAATGAGACTTTTCATGATTTTGGGGAGCGATTCAACAACTTGTGTACAAGTTGTCCTCAACAGAACATACCAGAACAATTACTTCTTCAACAATTTAATGAGGTTATGAATGAACAAGATCGAAGGATGATTGATGCTTCAAGTGGTGGGACATATTCAACAAGACACCTCAAGAGATAAGATCTTTTTTTGGTACCATTTCTCAAAATCAAAGAAACTTCGGGACTCGAAATGACATCAAGAGAAATTCTCCACAAGTTTTTGGTGAAGTTAGCAACATCCAACACTTGGAATCAAAACTCT
Source organism: Lactuca serriola (assembly GCF_051521515.1). NCBI lineage: Eukaryota > Viridiplantae > Streptophyta > Magnoliopsida > Asterales > Asteraceae > Lactuca > Lactuca serriola. The sequence continues at coordinate 143,903,221 of NC_136413.1, forward strand.
TGGATTTGACTAATGTGTTAAGTCAAATGGTGGTGGGAAGTGGTCAATAATTGATGGTGTGTAGTATTTATACAATAACGGGGCATTATACGGATAAGTGTCCCACACTTGGTAGTGAACCGGAAGATGTTAATGCAATGGGTGGGTATCAATGTCAACCAATACCCATGGGACATCAAAGCACCTATAACCCAAATTGGAGGAATAACCCAAAAAACCCATAACTACCAAAGCAAAACCCACCAAACGTTATGATGAGATCCCAATATCCACAATATCCATCACAAAAACCTCCATATCCATAAACATCTCATCCCCCTCCACATTACCAACAACCTCAACAACAAGTCCAATCAAGTGGTAACCATCAAATGAGTCTTCAAGAACTCGTTACTACTCTTGCTCAAAGGCAAACCTAATTTCAACAGAAGACCAAGAACACCTTCTCCAACATTCAAGCACAAATTAGAGACTTGTCTACCGCTTTCAACAAAATGGAAGAAAGAGTTAAACTTCCATCTCAAACCGAGAAGAAACCCAATGTGAGTAAAATCACCTTGAAAAGTGGGAAAACATTTGGTGAAAGCAACACTAAAAGAGTTTCAAGAGAAGAAGAAGATGAGGTTATTATTGTTGAGCCATCAAAGGTGGTAGTTCCTCCAAAGGAACCGACTGTTCCTAGCATTGAATAACCTCAATCTTCCAACACGACCATCAAGCCATTGGTCATACCACCACCTTTTCCTTCCCGGTTGGCTCCCTTAGAGAAAAAGGAGGAAGAGAAAGAGTTCCTTGAAACCTTCCGCAAGGTCCAAATCAACATTCCATTATTATATGCCAATGAGCAAATTCCAAGCTATGCCAAATTTCTCAAGGATTTGTGCACCAGCTAGAGGAAATTTAAGGCAAATGAAAAGATTCAAGTCAATGCAAATGTGTTCATAGTTATCCAAAAGAAGTTACCGCCCAAATGCAAGGACCCGTGGATGTTTGCTATCCCTTGCACAATTGGTGACTTTCATGTTGAAAGTGCCATGCTAGATCTTGGAGCCTCAATCAATGTCATGCTATACTTGGTTTTTCAATCTCTCAATGTTGGACCTTTGGAAGAAACTGGAGTAATTATTCAATTAGTGGACAAGTCAAGTGTATTTCCAAGAGGAGTGTTGGAGGATGTGTTAATACAAGTTAATCAACTTGTATTTCCCATGAACTTCTATGTCATTGACCTTGAAGAGACGACTCCTTCTAAGTCATCTATGGTCTTCTTGGAAGACCCTTCATGAATACCGCTCACACGATTATTGATGTCCGTATGGGAAGATCACCATGGAGTTTGATGGAGAGACCATTCACTTCAACATCTTTGAAGCAATAAGGTACCCTAACAACATTTCTCCATTGTATCGAGTTGATGTGATTGAGCCAATCACCCAAGATATATTTGAGTTATCACAAGGGGATATTTTGAAGATGGTACTCAACATGAGTCTTGATTCTTAGAGTTTGAAGAAAACATTGGATATGTATACATTGGACTCCGAAGTTGAAGAGATTGTGAAGACTTTAGAAGTTAACAATTCAACAAAGAAGGATGCCTCTCAAGTTGCCTTATCTCATTCTCCAAATAAGACGCCCCCATCCATAATCCATCCACCCACACATGAATTAAAAGTCTTACCTAGCCACTTAAAGTATGCTTATATAGGTAACGACGAAACTCTTCCGGTGATCATCTCCTCTCAACTGAAAGACTTTGAATAAAACCAATTGGTTAAAGTTTTGAAAGATCACAAAGAGGCCATGGGGTGGAAAATAGCGGATATAAAAGGATTAGTCCTAATGTATGCACTCACTAGATCCTCATGGAAGATGATTGTAAGCATAGGAGGGAAGATCAAAGAAGATTAAATCCTCCAATGATGGAAGTTGTCAAGAAAGAAATAATCAAGCTCCTTGATGCAGAAATGATTTACCCCATTTCCGACTCCAAATGGGTTAGTCCGGTTCAAGTGGTTCCCAAGAAAACGGGAGTCATGGTTGTTGAAAATAACAAGGGAGTAATGGTACTCAATTGAGTTCAAAATGGATGGAGGGTGTGTATCGTTTATAGAAAGCTGAATTCAAGCACACGAAAAGATCATTTCCCCTTCCTTTCATTGACCAAATGCTCGAGAGATTGGCGGGAAAATCACATTATTGTTGCCTTGATGGATACTCAGGTTTTCATCAAATACCCTTCGCCCCCGAAGATCAAGACAAGATGACTTTTACATGCCCTTTTTGCACATTTTCCTACAAATGGATGCCATTTCGATTATGCAATTCCCACGCCACATTCCAACGATGCATGGTGAGCATTTTATCCGAGTATGTTGAGAATATAATTGAAGTGTTCATGGATTACTTCACCGTATATGGCAATTCTTTTGATGAATGCTTGGATAACCTTAAAAAGATTTTGAAAAGATGAATTGAGAAGAAGTTGGTAAAAAGTGAAGAAGGCCGGTTGCCCTCGCAAGGTAGTTATAGGGCTGAACCCTCGCATTACGCTGGGCCTAATGCTTAGCTACGCGGGGTGTAGTGCCAAAAAACGTCATCGCTTACGTATTCGAGGCACTCGAGTCCGAGGGGTTCATGCACCGGGGTACGCTGGCCATACTTCGGATAAGATCAATGACTCCTTCGGATATACATCCGAATTAAGGATTAAATATATATATTTTAATTATTTAATAAATTTCAAAAATTCATATCTTCCTCATACGAACTCTGTTTTCGACGTTCTTTATATCCACGCTTAGGTGAGACTACGCTCTACAACTGTCATTTAGACTCTGTCGCCTAATTTTGAATTTATTTTTATTATTTATTTTTAGTAGGTCGGGACATGAAAACTCGGTTATAAATTCATAACTTCTTCATCCGACGTCCGTTTTCGTCTGTCTTTTTTTATCATTGAACTAGTAATGATGAGATCTTCGATTCTCGTTTAGATTGTTTCGGCTAAAAACCGCTCGATCACAAATCAAGTATTCGGGTTGCATACCGCTAAGTCGAAACTTATAAAAATCATAACTTCCTCATACGAAGTCAGATTTGGATGTTCTTTTTATGCATTCTCACGGTTTAACGAACCCTACGACTTTCGTTTAGATTTCTAAGGCTAAATATCGCTCTAACGTAAACTCACTTTTTACGTCATTCAGCGTCGTGTCGGTTCTGTTGCGAAACTTCGACGGGTCATAACTTCTTCGTTATAACTCGGATTTCAGCGTTTTTTATATGTACGGAATCCCTGTAACATATATTACAACTTAGTTAAGATTATTCCTTAAAAATAATCTTCCATCAAAAAGTCATTTTTGACACTTATTGTCCTTAAATTGACTTGCCCTAATCTACGGGCGTTACAACTATTCCCAGGAAAATTGCGATCTCAAAGGCATAAACCTTTTATTGTTATAAAAGTGTTTGATCATGGTGTGGTTGAAATTAGGAGTTTGGAAATAAATCAAATATTTAAAGTGAACGGGCACCGTTTGAAACCATTTTATGAAGGCTTTGACATGGGACAATTCGACAATGTAACATTGTAAACTCCGATTTATGAAGGTTGACGAAAGCAAGACTATGTCTTGGCAAAGACGTTAAATAATTGCATTGTGAATAAATAATCTCGGCTTGAAGTTTTGATCTTTCTAGGCTTGATGTTGGTAAAAAAAATAAGCATCTTGAGGTTTAGCAATGATCTTGGTAAAGTATGGAAGAAAACCGGAGCTTGTGGAGCGAAAAATTGCAAAAAAATTTCAAAAATCTGCAATTTGCGTGGCTTGACTACTTACCCGCACAGACGTTGTGTGACCCAACCGCAGTCGCGCAAATCCGAGCTCAAAATTACTCCAACACGAGGTGTACTCTGATGTGCGCGCGTGGCTGCTTCCCCACCCACGCAAGTTTTGCGCAGCCTGATACCCACCCTCGCAACCGCATGCGCGGCTGCCTCCTATCCTCACAGACCCTTACGCGGCCAAGAACAAAAAAGAATCTGCCTTTGCACGACCAACTAACACTCCTACCCGGACCCGATTCAACTTCATCTGACCCATGTCCCACCCGATAACCTTACCCGTACCCGACCCAACATTATATCCCCTTCACACGTCGGACTCCCCCCTAAACCCTCCTCTCTTGCGACTCCTGTCTACAACGAACCTAACCTGCTGCGGCCGAATACCATTGCCACCAACAAAGGCCATCCATCGCTGCCACCTGCTTCCGCATCCAGTCTTCGCTACTGCACCATCACCTGCCACCATCGCTTTCCCTACCCCCTTCTTCTCCAGTCGGTAGCCGCCATTCTTCCCCTTACCACATCGTCGCCGGAAATCGCTCACCCATCACCACAATCCTCCTTTGTCGTTACCACCGGCACATCACACCACCCTAACCCCCAACCAATTATGACCATCCCGCACCCTTTTTCCATCAGTAAATAGGAATTCCGCCACCACTTCTCTAACTCGCCGAAAAAATAAAAAAAAGCATCATTTCGCCACCACCTTCCATCAAAACTCAAAATTTCTTGGGGCATTCTTCACCAAATACTTCCAACCACGCCGATCTACAGTCAATTTGGGAAAGTTAACTCGTCGGAAAAGCTATCTCCGCCACCGGCCATCGTCTGCCACCGCCGCCAGCCGCCATCCCTCATTTTGATGAAAATTTCAAAGTTTTTGTTTCTCACCGGAGATTCAAAATACTCAACCTTGCGGGTGTAATTGAAGCTTGGGGTGTAGTTTTAGCATTTTTCCTTTCGGGTTTCGACACTCAAATATGGTATATTACTTTTAATTTTCTTGCATTCAATTTCTAATTTTGATAGACTTATGCCATACATTAGGCTGCGTAGAATTGACTTGCTTTGAATTGATTGAATTACATACCTTGAATTGTGCCTAATTGCAAGTTTGCAGTGTTTGCCCGGTTTATATTTATATTTTTATTTATATTTGGATTGATTGGATTGGTATGAGGTGAGTATGAGGGATAATCTTGGTCAAGTTTTTGTCTTTACTAGGTTCTATTAACTGGTACAATGGGAAAGAACAAAACCATTCACACGTCTCATGGTTCTTCCCGCGAAGCTCAATCGTCGCGATAATCCAAAAAAGTCTCAACGAAGCTTGTCGGCCGTGATGGTAACTCGGTACTCACTAGCACACAAATCAAGCAATTCAAGTCAAACCTCCAAAACATGCAATCCGATCCATCAAATTTTACCACCGTGAATCCATGATTAACCTTGGCCTTGACCTTTGCTTGCAACAAATGTTCCTCAACATGGGTTGGCGTAATTACCTATCTCTTTCTATGTGCACATAAAAGCAACCCACACTCGAGTTCCTTTCCACTTATGCACGAGATGATATGGCAGAGGTGCTCACATTTAGACTTCAGGGTCAGCAGCACCGACTCACCTATGACACCCTCAACACTATCATGGGCACATACAACAACCAAAATGCTGACATGTATATTTATCAATGGACTCAATTCAAGAGCTTGCCGAAAGTAAAGTTTTGGACTCATATCTCCAGTGTTCCAAACTTCAATCCAAGTCAACAAAAAGACCCTTACATCATCCATCCTTGTTGGAGAATCGCCCACCGGATTCTTTCAACTTCCATCTTTGGTCGTCAATAGTCGGGACAAATAAACACAGTCGAACTATATTTCCTCTATTGCATGTCCAGCCATCGTTGGTCTAGCCCCAGTTTCGCCACTTTTTTCTTGGATAAATGTGACAACATACGCATGAATTCCACTGGAGACATTTACATTGGAGGTCTCATTACCATAATTGGTTTGGGTGTGGGCCTTCAATTTCCTAATTATGAGTATGTGCCAGTGGATGACCCACCTATCTACCTATTTGACTGCGTAGCTCTCACTCGGATGGAATTATTGTTACCTACCAACAATAGCCATTACACTTGGCTCAATAATGCCAAGAAATTCGTCTACATCTTACCTTACTCCAACATTTTAGCCTTTACCATCACGGACCCTGAAACTTGGATCTTACCTGAAGATTTCAGTATTGATGATGACATGCAGGTCGACACTGCCAATGCTGATAACCCATTTGAGCCCGAAGACCATTATGACCTCCCAATCCGACAAATGCCACCGCCACTTCATGATCAGCCTTTAGGAGCATACTTCGAGCCACACCATGAGTACAAATCCTATCAACAACACAATGAGCCAGGACCCAAGTTTTCTCTTGATATATACAATCGGCTTGACGCCATGCGTTGTCAGGGCTACTAGAATTAAGCAGCCATTCGGCGTATCGAGGAGTAGCAAGTTCGCGCCAACAGCTATATGGAGGATCTTTGGCATCATTTTCGGCCTGAAGGCGATTATTGTAACATCCCAAGTTCAAAAGTAAGAGTTCAGGGGTATAAAGTGTAAATGGAAAAGTAGACTCGGCGAGTTGGAGCTTTAACTCATGAATCGGAACGTATGTTGGGCACGTGATACATGACCCGACTCTCCGAGTCGGCGGCTGGACTCGACGAGTCAGTGATGGGAAGAGAAAACCCTAAATCTTAGGGTTTGCACCCTATTTAAAGGACCTTATGTCCTCCCATCAGCCTCCTTGTTACCCTTGAGAGTCAGTAAACCCTAAAATCATGTGAACTTCCATCGTTGAAGAGATTTAAGCTTTGGAAGAGGAATATAGAGAAGGATGCTTATAGATCAAGAGGCTAGCATCAAGGACTTCGTGTAGATCCAAAATCTAATCCATATTGGGCACATTCTGGAGGTAACAAGTAGTTGCATTGAGCTCTTTCCTTCTAGATCTATTCTTGGATGATGATTTGGGGCTATTTAGCATGTTTGAGATCCATCTCGGTTTTTGGAACTAGATCTGGGGTTGCAACTTTAGATCCAGACTTATCTTGGTTCATGGAGGCATAAAATATCAGCCTTTGTGCATGTATAAGAGCATTCTTTTCTTGAACCTTCTTTCTATCTTATGTTGGGCCTATATTGCCTTGCATACATGTAAAGTTGGAAACTTTACGTGTGGAACTAGCCCTAGGAGTTCAGATCAGTGAGTTGGAAGCAGTGAGATGGTCTGAAATCGTCTGAATAGGGATGAATTAAGTAGGCTTGGCGAGTCTGTTCTTGGACTCGACGAATTGGGTTGCAAACCCTAACCCAGCTGGTTATGATGCAAATCAGTGAGTTGAGTGGTGACTCAGTGAGTTGGACAGGCTAGGACTCGGATTGAAGGACTGACGAGTCATGGGGTGACTCGGCGAGTCCAGTCGTGAATTGCGGGGTTCTGAGTTCATGAACTCGGTGAGTCACTAGGATGACTCGGCGAGTAGGGTCAACCAAGAAGGTTGACTTTGACCAGGACTGTGACTTTGACCAAGAGTTGACCAGTTTGACTTTAAAGGGGTGTTTTGGTAATTTGGGCTCTGATTGTTATGGTTTCAATTAAGTTTGTATTTGAGATAGTTACGTTTGTGACGTGATAGATCAGTATCCTGGTAGATTGGGTGTGGTTATGCTTAGTGACCTATAGTTAGGTCTAATTGTCTGTATGCTGGTAGGAGATTACATGTTATATGTGCACTTGGTTGATTGGTAGTGGAGGGTATTCCATCCCGAGGATGATAGGGCCTTAGTATGTTGTCTCTATAAACTATTATATGGCTATCCGATAGATGCATATGTTTGTTAGTATGTGGGCATTCCAACCCGATGGTTGTGGGCCAGGAGTATTCCATCCTGGTAGGATTATTGGACTCATAGTAAGTGGGCATTCCAACCTGATGGTTGAGGGCGTGGGTATTCCATCCTGATGGATGATTGAACCCATAGTAGTTGCCTCTATAAACTGTTATATGGTTATCCGATAGGTGCACATGTTTGTTAGTATGTGGGCATTCCAACCCGATGGTTGTGGGCCAGGAGTATTCCATCCCGGTAGGATGATTGGACTCATAGTAGGTCGGCATTCCAACCTGATGGTTGTGGGCCAAGAGTATTTCGTCCCTGTAGGATGATTGGACTCATAGTAGGTGGGCATTCCAACCCGATGATTGAGGGCTTGGGGTATTCCATTCTGATGGATGATTGAACCCATAGTAGTTATTGTATGTGTAGGAGTGTGGGCATTCCAACCCGATGGTTGTGGGCCGAGAGTATTCCATGCCGATGATGATTGGACTCGTAGTATATTTGCATTCCAACTCGATGGTTGAGGGCCAGGGGTATTCCAACCCGATGGTTGACTGGACCCATAGTATGTTGTTCATTGTTGAATGTGTATGGTTGTATGTGTATGGGTATTTGGGGGTAACTCACTAAGCTTTCGGGCTTATAGTTTTCAGTTATTGTTTCAGGTACATAAGGAGGTTGAGGCAAGGCAAAGGCGTGATCGTACCGTTCCTCATTTTTAGGATGTTGTTTCTGGGATACTCTGATAATATAATATTTGGGAACCTTTTTGTAATAACTAATGGAACATGTATTGTTTATGAAAAGTTTAAATTGGTTGGAAATTTTTTTTAGTGTTACAGTTACCGTCCTCGCGGGCCTCCTCCACCTTGATCCCGATATGATCCTTACTTACTTTCATCCCAAGCATTGAGGACAATGCTTAATTTTAAGCTTGGGGTGAGGTGTTCTTTATCTTTTATTTTTTGATTGCATTTAGGTTGTATATAGTTGCATTTAGAGTAAGTCAATTAGGTCATTCATAAAAATTGCATAAAAAATTCAGAAAAATTGCATATTTTGTTTCTTTACTTTCTAATTTTCGTACATTTTAGATGCATTTTAGTTTAAGTTAATGCATTTTTTTCTGTCTTGTCTTCTCATCTCTACGGGTACCATAGCGCCGAGTCATAAGTATTGAATCATAGATTGGTCCCCGATCTTAATATGGAATTCTTTATATTGGACAAATAGGACACGTTTTGAGCCTCATAGACCACTTTGAGACCGCTTGTGTGGGGGTCAGATGCAGGTAGCTTGATTGGGTCTAGGTGCGGAAGGATGTGGTTGGTCAAACCGATGTGTGCGAGCAAGGATTAGCCCGATAAGGTATTTTGAAGACATTGAAGACTCGCATCGTGGTTTTGGGGGGAATAACCCTTAGTACTCCCGAGTCTATTCCGAGCCTGACTTAGTGAGATTCTCACCACCTTTTTAGGATAGGTCATCATTTTTCTAGGGGTCTAGAGTAGATAGTTAGATAGATTTTGTTTATAACACCTTGCATTGAGGTGTTTGATGAACTTTGAAGTGGGTCCCGCAATTCACATACTTTGGGACCAATTTTTTCGTTAACACCCATTTTTGAGTCATTCCCCATCATTTTTAGTAGATCTTGACACATTGTCAATGATCATTAGGTGTTCATGTTAGCCTCTATCTATTACTCCATTTTCACTATTGGAGTCCTATGTTACATGGTGAAATTCCTTACCTTCCAAGAAGAAAGACAAGAAGCAAACAAAAAAATGAAGAAATTGGAAAAGAAAAGACAATAAGAGACGATAAAAGAAGATTCAAGAAAAAAAAAGAAACAAAAAGAAAGAAGAAAAATGAAGAAAAAGAGAAACGCAAAAAGAAGAACAAGAATCCAAGTTCAAGGCTTCTCATAAAAAGAAGGGAAATAAAAAGACAGAAGATCAAGCAGCAAGGAGACTGAAGACCAAATAACATAAGTTCAAGTTTAAGATTTAAGTTGTTAGGTTTAGATTTAGGATTAAGTATAATTTTTTTTTATTTTGGTGAGAAAAGGAAATGAAGATGAGACGGTAGAATGTAAAGGACAATACAAGGGAGAAGCCCCTGAAGCCAGATGCTTGCTCGGAGGCCACACTGCAAAACCTTATTTCGTTATTATACACTTTAGCCTGAAAAATGTAGGAATCATCGTGTGTGAAGAGGCTACTTTCCTTCATGCATTATGGTCTGCATTGGTGATTTAAAGTGCCTCTACTTGGCGCATCCTCGGTTTCCTTTTTCTTGCACACCGCGACTACATCCGAATGTGATCTATTCACCCTTCAAGTGGTTTGAGAATGTGGTTTATGGCTCTAAAGGAGGGAACATTTTGAAGATGCATAGGGTTCATGAAAGACGAATTCTGACCATGTTGACTGATGTTGACCAAGTTTTATGGTATCTTTCCTTTTCCATTTTTAGTTTAGCTCATCCCAAGCTCATTTTAGTCTTGTTCTAACTTGAGGATAGGTTAGGTTTAAGCTTGGTGTGATTTGATAGTTTAATATATTTCCTTCTTTTTCTTAGTTTATTTTAGAATTTTAGGTCTTTTTATTGGTATTGCATTGTATATTCTTTATTTTCTTTTATCAAGGATCGTGTCGGGTACTTTCTCTTTTGCATGAGAAATTTTGTAGGGTTTTGGAGCACGTTGCGGTTGCGGTTTGAATGGAGTTGGGCTTGGTGGGCTTTTCGATGCATTATTTGGCTTTACGGATCCATCAAAGGAGATTTGGGCTTAAAAAGTTGAAGACTAGGATGAAGTGGGCTTGTGAAGATGGGTCATGGATTCTTATTTTAGGCTTGGACTATCCATATATAAAGCTTGAAGATGATTGGTCAAATTTGGATCTAGTGATGTGTGGAGGGGACCAAGGGAATCTTGTGTAGTGGAGTGTGCTGCGGAGAAAAATGAGCCGATAGCATTCCATCAATATTTGCAAGGATGGATTCTCAGTCGCGCAACACTTGTGAGTGTACCCACGCAACGACACACTTTTGGGAATTTTGGTCATTTTGCGCACCATTTACTTGGGCGGTTAGGTCTAGCAGCTCATTCTTCAATTCGAGACCACTAAAGGTGATTTTTGGAGCTTGATACTCATTCTTCTCATCTTTCTAAGTAATTGTTAGATTCTTGATGCAAAAACACTTTTGTGATTGTTATTTTGTTGCCATGAGTGGCTAGTTTCTCTATTTTGGTTAACTTTGGCTAAAACCCATGGATATTTGTGGGTTTTGAAGGAATCATGCTTAATTGTCATTTATCTTATGTTTATGATTCCAGTTCATATTTCTTATGCTTGTTTAATACATTGATCATGAGCTTGGTACTTGAATGAGCAATTGTTTGTTTATTTCTTTGGTTTAGCATTGAATCATTGAATTTAATTAGAACAAGGGCTTTATGATGGTAGAAATCATCTCTAGCCTATGAATCATGACTCCTTTATGGATGTGTAAGCATTGACATCCTCTAGGAATTGGGGATTCCTTTATTCTTAAGGCTAATCAACTTGTTGGGTTCAATTGCTTTAATTGAATCCTTCATTTTGATTAAGAAGGTATGATGTGGGCTTCCTCAACCTCCATACTATCTATGAGGAATCTTGGCATATCATGATTCATGATTGCTATAACTAATTTGGGATGAATGATAAGCTTCATATTGAATCCTAATGATAAACACACAAATGTTCATTGTGTTGAATTCCCTTGGCTAACCAATTCTCTCCAATATTTGAGAATCTCACCATCTTGCTTAATTGCAAGCTTTTTAGTTATTTAAGTCTTTTAGTTTTCAAGAAATCACAACACCCCCTTTTAGTTTAATTTTAGTTAGTTAGTTTATTTACACTAGTTCTATTGGATTGCATTGGTGATTGAATACCACCATTCCCCAAGGATCGATACCCCTTTTTACCATTATATTACGTTTTATTTGCAAACAAAGGGTGTAATTTGCTTGGTGGACTTGACATCCCACTAACGCGAGTCGTAGAGAGTGGATTACACAGGGCGTAATTCATTAAACCCTTGCGGGGGGTTTAGGCCCTATAGAGGGCGTAACCCTAGTTACACTTGGCGTAACTGCGTAGGTTGAAAACCTTAATTTTCTGGGTTTTGGGCCCTATTTAAGGTCTTTAACCCCTTGAGGCTTTTTCTAATCCTCAGCCTCCACCCTCTTTAACTCCCAACTCGAAACCCTAATCCTATTGATCTAACTTGAGCCTCTTGTTTGTTTTGTGGTGCATTTTAAAGAAGGAGAAGCCTACCCTTGAAGATTGGTGAAGCTTAAGCTTGGCGATACTGAGTTTTCATTTCATTTTCCAGCTCCTGTAGGTATAAAGCCTTCACCTTGATGGTTCATTGAGTTAGATCTTGGTAGATTCTTAGTTTTCATACTTATTTGTCCCATGATTTTTTTTTCTTGAGAGTAAGGGCTACTCCAGACCTTAGGGTTGCTATTCTGTTGTTTCTGAGTTTGTTATGACATAAAAATGGGATCTTGGTTGCTACCTTTCATCCACGCAAGAGTTTTTGAACATTAGAAGGAGTTAGGAAACTTGGGTTTGGATTTGATCTCTATTTAGCCATGAAAAGGCATAAAGTTAGGAAATTTATCACTCTAGTCATTTATTGGGATCATATCTTAGAATTTGATGATTTATCTTTACAGATTAAGAATTAGAAATGAAATTGACTTAACATCTGTATAAGCAGGGCGTAAAATAAGCAACGCCTAGCGTAACTAGGTGATTCCCCGATCCTCCTGAGTTGAGGTTCTATGCACCGCATATAGCATGGTGTACACATCGTGTAGCACTACAAAGGGTAAATGGTTAAACATGGACTTTTGGTCATGATGAGTAAGGTCTAGTCTTGGAAGGGTAAAATGATCTTTTACCTTAGGAGAGGAAAATGTAACTAGGACCCTTGAATATGGTTTATTAAGTTAATTGTTAATTAGGGTTTGGTTTTAGATATGTTTATTGGGAGGGACTTAGCATCGTCAGCTTGTGTGTGTGAGATCTATTCGTTTACCGATCAAGGTGAGTGTCTTCATGGTACCCGATTATATATGTTGGACCCAAATTGCATGGGCTGGGCCTGAAGTAATGTATGTTGGGTTGGGACCGTTCGTGTTTGATGTATGGTATTTTCGGGAACTGACTAAGCTTTGTGTTTATAGTTTCATGTTTATGTTTCAGATATTTTTGATTCCAAAGGGAAGAGCTCAAATTGATTGCATCGCATCAACCAGTATTCCACATCCTATGATTTGTTTTGTACTCTGATGACTTATGATACATTTTCTTATACTTTGACTGGGTTTTGGAATGAATGAATGGATGTTTTTTAGACTTAAAGAAAATTATTAATTAGTCTTTTTGGGGTGTTACAAGTTGGTATCAGAGCCTGGGTTCGAGGGATTCGAGCACACTATCGAGTGTGTTTGAACTCAAACTAAGGTGTTGTAAAAAATATTTTTAAAAGAAAGACAATTTTTGTTTTCAAAAAATTTTATAAAAGAAAGGGGTGCGATGCATGCAATAAGCAGAGCTCAAGTAAGTTTTCCCAAAATACCATATGTGTTGTTATGTTTATATGATTATATGTAGATTGCATGCTAAAGTAGGGCTAAGGATACCTTCAGGAATTGTATGCTAGAATTGTCTGATTTGTGTGATACCTTATAGACTAAGGAGATTGAATATTATATGTTACTCGGTATTTATATCAACTTAGTTAAATGTTAAAAGTATGCTTTAAAATTTTTATGCAATTAGGATCATATAGCCCTAGAATGACTTATTTGGCCTTATTTCCTGTTCGTTATCTAGTTGTGGGCTTAGGGTAGAATCATTTATTCAATAGTCTATGTGATCTCACTTTGTGTATAATTTTCATGCATAAGGCAAACAAAAGTGTAGGTAGAAGTTCCTGGTAGTGTGAGGTTAAGTGAGTAGGTATTCCTAAGAGAGTTTAGGAAATATAGTAGTTTGTTGTGTGTGCCGTTGGTGGGATTTTTAGGAAATGATACGGGAGGTGGCTTAGAGGATTCGGGATGATTCTTGAAGAAGGTATAGATAGGTATGGAAAGTAGTATTGAGCCGATATTATTAAAAGAACAAGATATGTACCCAAGTCAAGGAAAGTCATGACGATTCTAAGAAACTATTAGAGTGTGAGCTTCTTCGTGTGTGTGTACTGAATGTTTGCGTGTTGTATTTCAATATGGTGATGACACGTGGTGGAGCAGGAGGTTCAGGATCTAGTTCTGGTTCGGGCACTGATACCGATCCCATTGATAAGGGTTTACACGAGTTCATCGCCTCTACGATTACACGAGGTATCCTTGATTCAACCCCTGTGATGTTCAGGACGATCAAGGAAGTGATTATTAAGATGATGGAGGAGTGCTTTTGGACTTTCCGAGATGCGATGTGGGGCACCGGAGTTCTATGGGGTGAAAGACCTCATTATCGCCAGGCGTTGGATAAATGACATGGAGTGTTCCCAGATAACGAGCTTCTACCTAGAGGGGTCGATGTGAGAACAAGGATGATCTGATGCGCAGGGACAATGTTTGAAAACTCAAACCTTGAATGAATGCTTAATATCAATGTCTGCTTACTAATAAGTGTTCCAGTCAAGTCTGGCAAGACCAGTTAAGTCAGAATAAGTACTTCAAACAAAGTATTCAAGATATAAATGAAGAGAGAAGATAATGATCAATGTAAAGATATTAAATGAAGAAAAATAAGAATGTTTTTGAGAGAGATAAAGAAACTTAGTAAAAATACTAAAATTGAATGAAAGATCTGTCGTTTGACTTTGCATTGAAAGCTCCTATAAATAGGAGTGAAAGTTGCATTGAATGAATTAGGATACTTACACAGGACCGGACAATAGAAATGTTTCTGACATTCTGATTGTCTAATATTACTTAAGACTACGTCCTATGAGATGTCATATCAGTAAAAGACAAAGTTTAATAAATGCATAAAGACAAAATATAGTGAATCCGGATCAGCACCCATTCTGGACATGAGGATCATTCCGGAATGCTTTCACTTCAGCTTCTCATCTTCTTCTCTTCTAGTCCGGACAGATTCCGGACCACTCTTCACATTTTGACTTTGGACCATTCTTTGTTTCGGAACATCTTCACTTCGAAATTAGAGCTTAGGATTGCTAGAGGTTCACTTTCAGGTTCCAACAATCTCCTCTAAGTGAACTTAGCAATCCAGGCAACTTATGCGGCATCTTTCTTAATGAAGGTGTAGGCTCTGAACAACCATTCTCGGACTTCAATATACCTGGTCAAATGGCTCACAAACTTTGCTTTGACCTGTTCCGGAGCTTCAGATTTGGAGGCACGAGAAATGAACTTCTACAAAGCTTTGGTAGGAACCAGGTGTTTGTCAAAGACTCGAAAATGTCCTTCTTGTTTGTTTTTCTGGTAGTGTAGACAAACCCTAGAACCGGTTCTTCAATTGGACCATCTGCAAGCAATTCAGCTTCCGGAAGAATGAAGTTGATTTTTGCAACAGAGTCTTCAGTTCCGTACAAGTGTGCAAGCTCATAGCCGCCTCTGCAGAATTTCGTGACATAATCTTTAAAGAAACGCAGAGCAGTGTGATAAGCACCCATACTGATGTCGTCTCTTTGAATTCCTCAGAAGTAAGCAACGAGTGTGAGAATGTCGTTTGGATTCATCGAAGGGAAATCCGCATCAGTAATGGTCCGGGGTGCTGGTTTGTTCCGGAGGATGTGAAATCGAAATAATGGGCAGTTGAGATCAAATTTCACAAGAATTGTTCTTCAAAAACCATCGACTTTGTTAATTCTCTTCCTCATCCACACTTCCTTGAGTGCTTGTGCATACTTGGAGTAGAACCTTCTCCCCCCTCTTGCGTCGGTGAACCTCCAGACCGGTGCAAGCATCAGTGACTCCTTCAAGCCGTCGAATTTTTCAAACACCTTTTGGAGTCCAGTTTTGAGTTGTTTGGTGAGAGCATCATATGCTTCGGAAGTGGGTGCTTGAGCACTAAGATGATCGAACAGATATCCCAGAACAACTATCATCTCATCAAAATTTCGATTCAGAACATCGACAATGTTCCAAGTGGATCGAATCAGCTTGTGAGGACTTGTTGAATGATAAGATTGATCTCATCCTTCTTCTTGATCTCGTTCTCCAATCTTTGGATCTGTTTCTCATGACGCACATGGGTCTGCTTAATAAGATCATTGGTAGCAGACACTAAGTCGCCATGGACTTTGAGCATAGAGGAAATTGTGTCGAGATAGTGTTCAACCGAAGCATCACTTCTTCAAGTGAATGCTTGAGCCGGATAGAGATTAGTTGATCAAGTCTGGAAACCTTTTGATCCATTTTTGTGTTGATCTCTGTTATGGATGTTTTGATTGAGGAGACCTACTTCATAGTGTCTGAAACATTGGTTTGAATTTCAAGAAGAGAAAAAGGATCAATGTAATCACCAGCTGAGGAACTGGTGTCAGAATATGAGTGTTGCGGCTTAGCTTGACGAGATGAAGGATTTGTATATGGACCAGGCTTGGTGGTGGCATCATCTTCATGCAGCTTGGAGTTGGATCCACCATCCAGAGTGGTTGAAGAAGATGATCCGAAGTCAAAAGCAAACTTGGAGGTAATGGCTTGGATTGAAGGCGAATGGAAGACATGAAGTTAGGGTCCGGAATCAATTTGCCTTCATCTGTGAGCATTATTTCTTCAGAGAGTTCTTCATCAGGATTAGTTTGGAATATGTTGGTGTGAGTGGTGATTGGTGGTTGTTCCGAAGCCAGCTCTTTATCAGCATCATCATCTGTAAGAGGAACATACAAAAGATTGCTTTGATGAGCTTTGTTGTACATTGAAGTAAGCGTACCATCCACTTGAGCTCGTGTCATATCCGGACGTCTAGAAACAACCCTGTTCACATAATCTTCCCATTTGGGATTGTTAGCACCTGGTTGTCCTGTACACCTTCCGGGTATGAGACCAGTTGAAGCATCCGAAGTTAGAGGGACTGCTCCAATTACATAATTCTTAGAGTACGGAACAGGTGTTTCGGAGTGTGTGCGTGTGGAAGACATGATAGGGATATCAAATATGACTCGTGGGTGTGTTCCAGGGGGTGCAAGGAACTACGGTCAACACCGGCATCACCTTTTTGAGAAGTTAAGGGTGGATTATGTGGAGACTCCCCGTGAGTGTGTGCATTTGATTTTGAAACATCGAAGGGTACCTTGGATGAGTGGGTAGGGGGGTGTTCGGATGGCCATAATCAACTTGAATGTTATGTGTTCTTTCCTGTTGAGAGGAGGAACCGACTTTGGATTTCTTTTTAGGCTTTGGTTTTGTGGGAGAATTCTTCCGTTTGGCAGATTTATTAATCTTTGATCCGGACACGGAAGGTTTGGCCTTTTCCGAATAAGGTTCAACGGAGACTGGAGTAGGTTGTGTTGGGTCAAGCACAACTGAAGTCTCCAAATGATGTTTCAAATAAATGGATTCGGAAGGTATTGAGGCCAACATATGGTCCGAAAGTCGTCTAACCGGACCAAAAAAGGATTGGTCTAGAATTCTATAAGCTTTGACAACTTTGAAGGAAACACATACCTCCAGAGGAATCACAAAAACAAGAAGTGGTTCGGAAAGCTCCTTGAAGAGTTGTTGAATCGTCAGTGCCTAGAACCTTGGGCTTGATATTTTGTTATCCTTCCTCTTGATGGTAAACTTGCAGAAGTCTTGCCATAGAACCTACGAATGATCAACTGCATTTGTGCGTCCGGAAAAGAAGCTATAAACCACATATAGCCAGTCCTTGATAAGAGTGTCCATATCACCGTGCTTGCCGGACAACCCTCGAATGATGAAGCGCATCAGCACTGTCCATAGTCCAAAGATGGCTGATTTCTTCAAGTCTTTAGCCTTGTAGTCTTGATTGTAGCCAATGTGATTCAGGAATGTCTGAAATTCTTCAGTGGTAGGCTCTAGAACTCTGAAACCCTTGGGGTTTTCTTTCAAACCGATGGCTTTGATAAAAATGGATTTGAAGATGGGCACAATCATGTCGCCAATGATCTTATTTTGCAACACACCGTCATCAAGTTTAATGCTTGTGAATGCTCTGTGAAGATGATGAAGTGGAAGAGGTGGTTAAGGAACTTTAGTGAGAGGAACAGAGATTGGATGATTTGCTATGAACTCGATCATAACACAAAAAGGTTCATCGTAATCTTCAGGATTTAGGGAAAAAAGTTGCGCCGTGTCCCTGAGAAACAGTTCAGGGGATGCTGATAATGATGAACCTTTTGAGCGTCTCTTCTTAGCAATGGACTTCTTAGGATTTGAGGTGGTTGGAGTAGTTTTCACTAGTGAAGATTGGGAAGCCATTGTTGCAGAATGATGAGTGCTTGATGAACACGAAGAACACAGAGAAGGTTTGAAGGTTTGGAGTGTTTGAGCGAGTAAAGAGTTAAAAGGGGAGTTTTAATGGGTATATGTAGGTATGGGAAATGGGTCGGATCAGTGAGGGTAATGATGAGGGTCCGAATGTGAAACGGGTTGCATTAAATGAATAACTGCCTTTGGGGGTTGAGTTGACCTAGGAAGGGAAAGGTTAGGTTGTTTGTATCTTGAAATGGAAAACCCTAACCGACAATTCGATGGTTGCTTTATGGAGGCATGCAATCATGTCACGAAAATCAAGGAAGATAGGGTAAGGATCCTCTTAAAAGTAATCGTTGTGAAATTGTTTCGCCTTATGGACCTTTAGTATTCCAGATGATCGATTCCAGACGGATTGAAAAACCAATGGATATGGAGTTGAGTTCCGGAACAACATCTTTTAAAAAAGGTCCAGAGTACAAATTAATCCGGAGTGAGTTTAAAGTTCAAAAAGGCTTTTGATTGAGATTCCGGAACTATATAAAAAAATCCGGAGTGAAATGTCATCTGAAGTTTTTGAAAATTCTGGAGTGAAAGAGTTTGATTTCAGATTCCGGAGTAAGAAAAAGATAGTGATTTCGGAGCGAAATTCCGGAATGATGATTTTTGACTTCCAGAGAAAATAACTTTTGAAAGAGATTTGAGAGGCAGCCCAGAACAAGCTTTGAAAAAAAATTTGGAAGTGTAGAGTGCAACACCTTTCCGGAGTGGAATTCCGGGATGACCTTATGGGGTAAATTCCGAGATGAAATATTTATCATTATGACTTATGTGGCTTGAAACAACAGAAAATCAGGATGAACTGTACATCTTAAAAACTCAAGTGATGGTTAGAAATAAAGACTAATAAGATGATCCTGTATATTCTGAGAGAAGGATTATTTCTAAGTCAGAACCAGTTTTCTTTCGAATACTTTCATCAGAGAGAACAAGTCTCTTAAAAGAAATGAGGATCGGGCATTATCATACCCATCTTGTTCAGAAAAACATTGAATTTGGTTTCGTCTAATGCCTTAGTAAAGACATCAGCAATCTCATCGTTAGATGGAACAAAAATGAGTTCAATGTTTCCATTCAAAACATAGTCTTTTATGTAATGGAACCGTATGTCGATGTGCTTCATCATGGAGTGCTGAATTGGATTGTGTGAAATTGCAATGGCACTTTGAGAATAACAATAGATGGGGATGTGTTGAAAGTTGTAACCATAATCCAAGAGTTAGGACTTCATCCATAGAACTTGAGAGGTACAGCTGGCAGCAACAATGTATTCGGCTTCGGCTGTAGAGAGAGCAATGCAGTTCTGTTTCTTGGATGACCAACTAACCAATCGACCACCTAAGAATTGGCATCCGCCTGATGTGATTTTCCTATCCAGTTGTAGTCCACCATAGTTTGAATCTGAGTAAGCTTGTAACTGGAAACTCTCATTTGTTGGGTACCAGATTCCGGGTTTCATAGTACCTTTAAGGTACCTGAAATTTGCTTGAAAGCTAAAAGATGAGACATCTTCGAGTTGAATTGAAATCTGGTACACAAATATGTGGAGAACATGATGTCCGGACGACTAACTGTGAGATAAAGCATAGATCCAATTATTCCTCTGTACTTCTTTTCATTGACTACAACACCTGAAGGGTCAACAAAAATCTTGTGTCCGAATCCCATATGTACCTTGGCAGAGGAACAGGTGTCCATTAAGTACTTTTTGAAGAGTTCTGAAATGTACTTCTCTTGGTGAATGAAAATTCCTCTGTTAGTATGATTGACTTGGAGACCAAGGAAGAAACTTAACTCTCGATTCATGCTCATTTGGAATCGATTGATCATTAGCTTAGCAAAGTCAGCAGCCATTGATGAATCTGTAGATCCAAAAATGATTTCATCCATGTAAATTTGAACCAGCATGAGATGCTTTCCATTCGATCTTTGGACTAGAGTATGATCTATAACACCTCTTTGAAAACTAGAGCGCTTGAGAAAGTTGGTGAGGGTCTCGTACCATGTGTGAGGAGCTTGCTTGAGGCCATAGACTGCCTTCCGGAGTTTATGGAAATGGTTCGGAAATGCAAGATTGATGAATCCAGGAGGCTATTGAAGATATACTTCAGTGTCAAGTTCACCATTTAGAAAAACACTTTTAACGTCCATTTGGTAAACTTTGAAGCCTTTATGAGCAGCATAAGCATGGAAGATTCTGATAGCTTCAAGTCGTGCAACAGGAGCAAAGGTCTCATCGTAGTCGAGGCCTTCAATCTGAGTAAACCCTTTAGCCACTAGTCTTGCTTTGTTTCGAATAATGAATCCTGCATCATCTAATTTGTTGCGAAACACCCATCTTGTACTGGCAATAGGATGATTCTGAGGAGGAGGGACGAGAGACCAAACTTCATTTCTACCGAATTCGGCCAATTCTTCTTGCATGGCTATGATCCAATCAGCATGTTCAAGTGCTTCTTTAATGGATTTGGGTTCAACCATGGAGATAAATTCCGAAAAGTGACATTCATGTTGAAGACTTGTAGTAGATCTCGTTTGTACACCAGCGTTTAAGTTTCCAATCACTTGGTTCGGAGGATGACCCTTGGTCTAGACATGTAACCTTGGAAGTTCTTGAGCAACAGATGAGCCAATATCAATGATGGGATTGAGTTTCTCTCCCTGAATGGTTTAAACTTGAGGATGATGCTCCCCCTGAACTTCAGAACCAGAGAGATTGACATCATCATCAATAGGGAACTCAAAGAAGTTTTCATTTTCATCATTGTTGATTGGATTTAAATCATCGATGTCAGCAGCTGCATCTTGAAATCCATCTACATTTGATTCAAGGGAAGGCTGACCATTCTCCCCCTCAACATGTGAAGGTTGAAACGGTTCGGAATCAAATGGAGGAAGACTTGGAATCGAACCGAAGACATTTTGAGAAACAGGATCATCCAGAGTGGCATGATGCCTTATACGAGATTCCGATTCAAGAGCTGTTTCGGAGGGTCCAAAGAGAGTTTAAAAATATACTTCATGAATTACTTGAATGTTCAGACATTCCGGAGGAGGAGCATCAGACTCCATAATGTGAGTGGTGACATGAGTGGCGCCAGAATTCCAAACAAAATTGTAATCAAAGGTAATATCAAAACTTTCTTCAATAACTCGATTACGTCAATTGAGGACTCAGTAAGCCTTTGGTTTTGAGGAATATCCAAGGAAAATAGCTTCGTCAGACTTAGGTTGGAACTTGGTAAGCTGATCACGGTTATTCTTGATGAAGCATCTGCATCCGAAAACATGAAGAAACGAGATTGCTGGCTTCCGTCCATTCATGGCTTTCTATGGTGTTTTGTTGAGGCGTCGATTGATGATACTTCTATTATGAGTAAAGCATGCAGTGGAAACGGCTTCAGCCCAAAGATAGAGAGGAAGATTTGAAAATTTTAGCATTGATCAAGCAGCTTTAACTAGAGTCCTATTTCTTCGTTCGACTACACCGTTTTGTTGAGGAATGTATGGAGCAGAAAAATTATGGTTTATGCCCTTCTCGGCAAGGAAATTTTCAATGGTGGATTTTGTGAATTCCGAACCATTGTCACTTTGGATTCGCCTTACTGGGAGTTTGATAAGAACTTCTATTTCTTTGATGAAATTTATGAGCTCGGAGGCTGTTTCTAACTTCAGTCTGAGGAAGAAAACCCAAGTGAACCTAGTGAAATCATCTAAAATCACAAGAATGTGCTTTTTGTGATGTAAACATTCAACTGTTGATGATCCACATTGATCAATGTGTAGAAGTTCTAAGGGCTTGGAGATTGATTGTTCAATGATGACTGGATGAACTTTCTTTGAATGCTTACCACACTCACATGCAACACATAAGTGATCATTTTGAATTTGAGGAGTGGTAGACCTCTAACCATTTCTCCTGAAACAAGATCATTCATGTATCTGAAGTTCAAATGAGCAAGCCTTCGGTTCCATAACCAACTGACATCAGGAATAGCTTTGGAGAGTAAGCATAGTCGGGGCTTGCCAATGATCATGTTGATATCGAGAGGGTACATGTTTTTTTTGTGGTTGGACTTGATCAAGCATTCTTTTCTATCTTCGGTCATGATGTAGCTATGTTTTTTTTTTGCAGAATTCAACTCGATTATTTGCATCAGTGAGTTGAGCCACACTTATCAAGTTGTGCTTTAGCTCAGCTACATATGCCGCATTTGAAATTGAAAAATTTCCATTGGTAAGGATGCCATAACCTCGGATTTGAGAGTTGGAATTGTTGCCATATGTTACATACCCAGCAATTGGTGCATGCTTCCGATCTCGCAGAAAATCCTTCTGCCCCGTCATGTGAATGTAGCAAGAAATATCAATATACCATATTGTCTTTTGCTCCGAAACACAGAGTGCCAGCAAAATTAGTGAATAGTAGAGTTTTTAGGCCCCGAGTTAGATTTTGGGACAAGGGCACGAGTCTTGGTCTTTTGAAGTGACTTATGAGCAACTGAGGGTTTCAAAGGTTGATTCCGAGATTCCTTGGGAAATAAACAGAATGACATTGTTCTTTAATCTATCCAATAGTCATATTCAATGACACGGATTTCAGGAGTAGTTTGCTACGGAATATGACTACTTACCCCTTTCGGAACTTTGGTTTCATTAATTCACTAGTTTTTTATTTATAATTCCTAATTTATCGCATCTAAACAACTCCTTACAGGCAGTGAACGCGATCGAGTGTATAGTATAGCTTTGATAAGCAAGGGTGTCGAACACAAGGGGAATGGTAGTGAATTAATTTAAAATATTTGATTATAGGTTACACAACACACGAAATGAATAAAGAAATGTTTTATTAAATCTTAAACGATTAACTAAATAACAAATATTGATAGACTGACAGGAAGACAAATCTCTTTAGGTACTTTGGTTTAGACAAATTACACCTTATAAACATGGATAAATGCACACACAAATTTATTTATTCAGTTCACCGATTTCTAAAATGATTAGGTTCATGTTCATTATTACTAATCCTTTAGCAAACAAGTCAATTCAAGCAGTGATCAATTGATTAAACTAACATGTTTCCTAGTGTTCAGTTCGTATCAAGCAAGACTTGTAATAATAGTTAATTAATTTTGTCAATTCAATCAACTTATATGTGATTGGTCGTCACATATACTCACACATTAATTTACTTATTTTCTAGTTACCCATAGTTTCATGTTTACTATTCCTAGGCATATAATCTTGATGGTCATCAAAAGCATAAGAGGCAAGCAATCAAGCAGATGTTCATACAACTCAATATACTTAATAATTAACAGAAAATAATTGTCATTAACACATAAGGATCTTTTAACAAGCTTAACAAGATAAATTAAACACGAATAAAGCAATCAAATATAGCAATTGGTTTTAATCCACAAATTAAGGTTTCATCTAATCATAAACTCAAAGCAATTGGTTTTAACACCAAAATCAAAAATAAACACACAGTGACATCCCAATGGAATGCTAAACATGGTTACGATAACAAACTACGTGATTACCATCATGAATCAGCTCTCCAATCCCTTAGATCTTTGCTCCATATCAACTTAACGGCCATCCGTCCGCCTTCTAGACCCTCAAAACGGCAGCTATGAAGTTTTTTTGTTGCACAAGTCGAATTGGAATATCATAGATTATGAAAATGGTGGAATAATATGGGGTCTTTATAGTTGAAGGGAGATGGAATTAATATGCAATATTAGAGTTGGATTGGAATAAGGAAACTAATGGTGGCTTAGGGCAAATAAAAATAGGTTAAGTGGTGCTTGGGGAATAAGTAACTTGGAGTGAGTTTTCGACCAGCTTTTATGCTTCATCTTCAAGACCGATTTTGGATAAATTAAATGCGGAATTAGAAAAAGGCACTCTGACATAAGTCGTATGAAATTCCGTCTAGTTTTTAGAACATTTTGAATCTCGTCAAATGGACATACGAGTCATCAGATATACCCGAAACACTGAAGAGGGATCAATCTGCTAGCAATATCCTTTTTGCATCTTTTCAGCTCCATTCTCTTCCTTTTGCATTCCAACTCACATTTTAACTGTAATTGAATATTTCAAAGCATATTGAGTATCTTTTAGTTCTAAATAACATAAAACCATATTATAAAATAATAAGAAAACATCATAATTATATGTATAAAATAGACGTTATCAAGGCATATGAAGTATCATGAGGCGAATTACCCTACGCATGAATTGGAGCTAGGGAATGTGCTTTTCACCTTCAATATCTAGCAACATTACCTTTATGGGTGTGTTGTACCATTTAAACAGATCAAAAGAGCGTGGGGTATTTGATGGATCAGCCGAATCTGAATATGAGGCAACATAGGTGGCTTGATGTGGTGAACGACTATAATTGCAAGATTTTATACCACGTCGGGAAGGCCAATATGGTAGATGATGCCTTGAGATGCAAGATAGTTAGTGTGCTGATCAAAGAACTATGTTTGAGGATGGTTATTATTTCTCTACTTTTAGATATGATAAAAAAAGCTCAAGTGTAAGGGTTGAAAAAGGAAAATTGGAAGGAGGAAAGGATCAAAGTTTAATTCCAACTATTTTTCAAGGATAACTGTTGGTTATTGACCCAGTGCGGAGGGTTTGGGTTCCAGTTACTGGTGGGGTTAGACAAACATTGTTGGAGGAGGATCATAATTGGAAGTGTTCGATCCATCCAGGGGCTATGAAGATGTATAAAAATTTGAGATTGAGTTATGGTGGCTCTGCATGAAGAGGTAGATAACATGGTTTTTAGATCGGTCCTTGACTTGCCCGAAAGTCAAGGCCGAACACCAGAGAACCCACAACAAGTTGCATCCGTTACCCATTCCCATATGGAAATGGGAGAAGATCACCATGGACTTTATCACGAAGTTACCACCGACAACGCGAGTGGTAGATTCGAATTGGGTCATCGTAGATCAATTAACCAAGAGTGTGCATTTTATCCCCATCCGGAGAGCATCTCTACAGAGAAATTGGCAAATATTTACATCCGAGAGGTTGTAGCACGTCATGGGGTTCCCGTATCAGCGGTTTCAAATAAGGATGTTCTTTTCACTTCCAGGTTCTGAAAGAGATTTCATATACTTTTTCAAATAACAAAATTCGGCAACTCCTCAATTCGAAGTGACCAAAAGTGTCAACACCACAAACAATTGTAGCCAAAGTTTGAAAGGGCAAAACAATACTATTCATTTGGCCTTCCAAAATTGATATCTATTCGAGATTCAAAAATAAATTGAAAAGATAATAATTAATTAAGTATAATTAGGAGAATAAAAAGGTAAATTGAGTAATCTAACCCTTTTTTTGGTTGTTATTTAAAAATATAACCTTTTTTTAGGTAAACGGGTAGATTGTAACATCGCAAAAATATGACCCAAAAATTTCATTTTTCATTCAAGTAAAAACAGTATTACAAATCATTGTTCATACCACCCAAATAAAATAAGCATGTCAAACATCATAAAAATCATAGTGTGTCCCATAAGCAGAATCCATATGTTGTGTGCCATGCAGTCAACTTAAGCTCTTCCCTTTGGAACCGGAAGTACCTGAAACATAAACTAAAGTAACCGCAAGCACAAAACTTAGTGAGTTCCCCACAGTACCACATACCAACATACATAACATATAACGGGCCCCGCCTAATGAGTATAACGGGCCCCACTGTAACTTGCATAACGGGCCCCACTGTAACTCGCACAACGGGCCCCGCTCAATGAGTATAATAGGCCCGCCCTAACTCACATAACCGGCCCCTCCCACATACAAATCATATTGCAACTAATAACATACAAGATAATCATCGGGCCCCGCCCATAAAATATACATGCACATACACTTACTAGTGTCATAAAGACAATGAGTATCCTAAGAGATCATATCATGAATCGACATTGGTGCCTTTGACTCGCTTTACATGGTGTGGAAACTCACCTCGAATGCTGAATCTCATGGAAGATCCCTACCTGCTGTCCTGACGACTTCCCGAGCTATTAGTACAAAATAACACACATTTAACACTTGGGTTCTAGACTATGACTAATGATCCATACTTAGAGTGAAATGACCATTTTACCCCTGTCGTAGCTTGGCCCAACACTACGAGCCAAATCCAAAATCTAAGAGGCCTAATAACGAATAATCCTTTAAGGCCCACTTATGGCCCAATTTTCCAAATTGGGTCTAATTCCTTCTCATGGTCTTTAACCCAAGGCCCAATAATATTTCTTGCCCAAAAACTCCAAAAATCAAATGGCCTAACTAAACCCTAACCTTCTAATCCCAAAACGTGGCCCAAACCTAAGGTCCAACTTTGAAACGCCACATGACTGAGTACCCAGGGCGTACTCAGATTGTTCGCTAAGCATACTGGCTCGAAGGCTTGTACACTACGCGTACAGGCTTGTACGCCCAATATAATCATCTACAGTAGCCATCTTCTAGATTTAGCACTCAACCTATTAATACTTCGCCCCAGACCATGGCTAAACACGTAAATTTTTTACCCAAAAAGAGTTCAAAGAAACTAGTAATCAAGATAAGAACTTGATACCTCAAACTCCTTGCAAAATGGGTATTAGTTCTCGATCCAAGACTTCCACTCCAAGCTGAGCAACTTCAAGATCTTCAAACTCCTTCATAATGCACAAAATAAACACCAAAGTCTCTTCAAAGGCACAAATGCTTAACAATGGAGGCTACAAATCGATTTACGAGTTTGGAAGCTTTGGATGGTGGAAATGAGGGCAGCCCTAGAGAATAAGGTGGCTTATATAGGGTGCAAGACCCTTAATTAGGGTTTCATTAAAGTCCACATACGCCCAACATATACATACGTACGCCCAACTTATGTGAGCTGGGTCCTGAATCGCCCATAAGTCAGTACGCCCCGCGTACTGGCTTTTCAACCAGAATGCTAAGCATACCAAGTGGTACACCCCTCGTACTACTTCAGGGACCAAAATACATACTTTCAAAATAGAGGGGTCATAAGGTTCATACCAGGACACAAGTGTTACAATTCTCCCCCACTTGAATCAAACTTCATCCTTGATGTCCTTCGTTCCAAATAACTCTTGGTAGTGCTCCCTCATCTCGTCCTAGGGCTCCCAAGTCCACTCTAACCCCTTGCGGTGCAACCACTTCATCTTCACTAGCTCTACAACCTTGTTCCTCAAGGTCTTCGTCTTCTTATCCAAAATTGTCATTGGCTTCTCAGTCTAATTTAGGAGGTCATCCACTTGAATATCCTCCAATAGAACAATTGCAGAATCATCCACCAAACACTTCCATAGCTGAGAGACATGAAACATGATATGAATATGACTGAGCTCGGCTAGAAGATCTAGACAATATGCAATCAAGCCCACTTGAGTTAAAACCCTGAAGGGACCAATATAACTAGGGCCCAACTTTCCCCGCTTCCTTAATCGAATAATACCTTTCCAAGGTGACACCTTTAGGAGAACCATATCTCCTACCTAAAACTCCAAATCTGACTCGCACCTGTCAGGATAACTCTTCTGTAACAACCAAATTTTTCAAAGAAATTTTTTCACTTTTGAGTTAATCAAAACAATATCATAAACCACAGATTCCCAACCACATGTTTTCAAATTAATATTCATTACATCTTTATTTTCCTTTTTAAAACATCAGAGGGTCCCAAATACCATCAGTAGGGCCGCGTGACCCAGCCCCGGATCTAGATCCCGATCCTGATACCCCTGTTCCCAACCATGTCATCACCATGCTAAACAGAAATATCATAAATTAAAATGATCAGGATGTCCACATAAGGGATCTTCCCACTCTGGCCCTCCTCGAAGTCATCAGATCAAGCAATGCTTCGGTTATAGGTCATGTGCTTCCAATAGTACGGGCCCAATACTACCTTCCATGCCTACCTGTACCTTTCCCTATTGCTCTACCTGACAATTTCAATTCGTCCCACAACCCAACCATACCCCACAATACCGGGTACAACAGCCTCAGGCTAACCTAAGATTCGCTCTATTCACATCAACCAAACCAATCATGACAGGCTGCTCTATGCATGCAAACTATACACAGAACGGATCATATAGACTTTCGAATAATAGATTCTACCTTAATACTACATCCAACGAGGAAAAGTATCATAAGGCCAAATCAATCAGCTTGAGGCTATAAGCTCCTAACCGTATATAATTTTTAAAACATACACTTAGCAAGTTCCATATAATCAACGAAGCTCAATATTAGTATAATATGGTTATTCAGATTGGGAAACTACTCACTTGGATCGGCTGATCACGTGCGTCGCACTCTCATCCTTTGTGTTTCTTATAAATTTCTTTTTAGTTACCTTTGAAAATATTTTATCACTTCCTTAGTTTGAGTCTTGTCACACCCGAGGATGTGCTCGGATCCCTCAAACCAAGGCTCTGATACCAACTTGTAACAACCTAATTTTTCAAACAAAATTTTTCACTTTTGAGATAATCAAAACAATCTCATAAACCACAGATTCCCAACCACATGTTTTCAAATTAATATTCATTACATCTTTGTTTTCCTTTTTAAATCATCAGAGGGTCCCAAATACATTAAAAAGAGAGATAGAGTGTGTGCCACGTCATCACGTTGGGCCCTTGCCCTTCGGCTTAGAAGTACCTGAAACAAATCAACAACCTGTAAGCGAAATGTTTAGTGAGTTTCCCAGTGCATACCGCACACAAACACATACACATAACCTAATAGCTAATTAAAGCTACAAACATGCGACATAAATCATGCAATACAATTAGCAAGAATGTCATGCGATACCCCACATGGTCTTTACCTAGGATTGCCATGGGCTACCCCACATGGCCTTACATCCAATGCCATGGGCTACCCCACATGGTCTTATATCCAGTGGCACGGGCTCCCCCTGGGGTCTTCCATACCAGCATAATATCACATAACATAACAATTCATACATGAATAACACACATACAACATGTACACATAATGGGTCGACCTTGGTGCCGTAGACCCATGGGTATGGTGAGAAGAGTCACCTCCATCCGATGAATACGAATACTACCCTCCTAGAAATTCACAGCCTCCCGAGCTGAACAACAACAATCATAATACAATCAATAATAGGGCCTAAAATTACCCAAATAGAAGCCCAATCTACAAAGTCTACCCAAAGCTCAATTACCCTTTTATTTTAAATGGGCCCCAAAGCCCAAGTCCAATATCCTTAATGGGCCCCTTGGCCCAATAAGGCCCAATCAATAAGTACATGGCCCAAACAGGTAAAAAAGCCCATATCTCACATAATCCAGTCAAGCCCAACCGCTAAATGAGGCCCAAAGGCCCAAAACAGCTTAGGGCCCAACTGAGCTGTGTACGCCCAACGTACCACCTTGGTACGCGCAGTGTACTGAAGGTTTGAGCACTATGCGCCGCGTATAGCTGGTTATGCCCAGCATATAAACAGCTTAAGCACTTTTTCCATTAACTGCTTGATACTCAAATCCAACACGACCAAAAGTTAGATCTATGTCAGAAAAGATGTCCTAACACATAAATTTGGCAACTTTATGCCCTTGCATGTCTCATACACACCCAACCACTCCATTAAGAACTTTCCAAGGTCTTTTACTCATGCATGAGACCAAATCTCCCATCAAGCTTCCATTTTTATACTCCTAAATGACTAGGGGACCTCAGATATGACTTTCTTATCAAAAGGGAAGGCTTTACTCAACAAAAGAGATCCAAAGTTCATAAAAGGGACAAACCACCAAAACCATAGCTAGATCTAAAGATTAGAAAGGAAAGATGCAAGCTTTTTTCCTCCAGAAGCTTTGGAAGGTGCTTTTGATGTAGGATCTTGAAGCACCCACTTGATCCAAGCTTGCTTTACCACTCCTCCTTCTTGAAATACACACAAAAAGGCCACAAAATGCACACTTTAATGCTTAAGAATGATCTCACAAGGTTTCCAGGAGTATACGGACGTTCTAAGGCTGTGGAGACTCTCTAGGGTTTAGTCCAAAGAACATAAGGTTGCTTAAATAGGCCTCAAGTCCGGATAATTTGGGTTATGCAACCCTGGCGCGTACGCCCCGCGTAACTCAAGGTACGCCCAACGTAACTCAAGGTACACCCATCGTACCTTGATTCCTCTGCGACTTCATCCATGTAGTACACTAAGCGTACACTTAAGTACGCCCAACGTACTTAAGGGACCATTTTTGCAAATAATATACTCTTTATGGTTTTAAGACATACTAGAATTTTGGAGGTTACATCTTCGCCGACTCTGAGCTATCTGGAGCCTGCTCCGAACTTGCTGAATCAACTCAGTGGTTTTGAGTACCACCTCAGTACTTCCCTTAACTCACTGACTGACCTCACTCCAACAATTTGGGGTCCTGAATTTCCTCCCATAGAGCATCTCAAAAGGAGGTCGATCAATGCTAGCGTGGTAACTATTGTTATACGAAAATTCTGCTAACAGAAGGTACGTATCCTAACTCCTACCAAAATCCAACACGCATGCATGCAACATATCCTCAAGGGTCTGGATAGTTCATTCACTATGCCCATCGGTTTAAAGATGAAAAGTTGGACTAAAATGGAGATGAGTGCTCGAATCGTCACAGAACCGCTTCCAAAATCTGGAAGTAAAACGAACATCCCTGTCTGAAACCATAGATACTAGCACTCCATGACGTCCCACCACTTCCCTGATATAAATCTTGGCCAACTTCTCTGCAAAAATACTCTCCTAAATCGGGATGAAATGCACTCTTGGTCAATCGATCCATGATGACCCAAATCGAATCCACTATGCGTGCAGTCATGGCAAACTTTGTGATAAAATCTATAGTGATGTCTTCCTATTTCCATACAGGAATCTCCAACGGATGCATCCTACCATGAGGACGCTGATGCTCGGCCTTGACTTTCCTGCAAGTCAGACACCACTCAATATACCATGCCACATCCTGCTTCATGCAGACCCACCAATAATCAGGACGAAGATCCCTATATACATCTTTGACGCCCTGGGATGAATGGAGAACCTCGAATTTAGGCCTCATCGATCAGAACATGGCGTACACCACCCCAATACAGCACCCAAAACCATCGATTCAAAATAAAAAATCCACGACTATCATAATCGAAGGAAGCCACTTGACCCACAATGCGCTCACTCTTCTAGTGCTCTTCCTTCATAGCCTTGGCCTGAGCCTCACAAATCTGCTACAACAATGGAGTAGTCACGATCATCCTCAAACATATATCTCTGATCAGAGTCGCGACCGCATTGCGGCTGAGAGCATAGGCCACTACATCGGATTCGCGACCGACTTGCGGCTGAGAGCATCTCACAATCACAATCTTTCACCACATCCAACCATTGACGTTGCCCTATGTTCAAATTTGATTGATCCATCAAGTACCTCAGGCCCTGGTGATCCGTGTAAAGAGTACAACGAACCCCATAGAGTTAATTCTGCCAAATCTTGAGGGCGAAATCCATGACCCCCAACTCCAAATCATGCATCAAATAGTTCGCCTCATGAGGGTTTAGCTGCCTCGAAGCATAAGCAACCACGCGACCCCGCTGCATCAGCATTACCCCCAAACCTGTGATCGAAGCATCAAAATAAACCACAAAATCATCAACACCCTCAGGTAGGGTTAGAATCGGCGCCTCACACAATCGTTGCCGAAGAGTCTCAAAAGCTACCTGCTGCACAGGCCCCCAACGAAAAGTCACCGGCTTCTTGGTCATTCGGTCAAGGGAACAACGATATTGGAGAAATACTTGATGAATCTCCAATAATAACTTGCCAGACCAAGAAAACTCTGGATCTCAGATGGAGACCTCGGAACATCCCATCGCAACATGGCCTCAACCTTTGGCCGGATCGACCAGAATACCCTTTTGGTTGACAAGGTGCCACAGAAACTACACCTTGCGTAACTAGAACTCGCACTTGGAGAAATTTGCACAAAATCTCTCCCTCCTCAATGTCTCCAACAATTCCCTTATGTGCTCCTCATGCTGCTCTCGAGTCTTGGAATAAACCAATATATCATCAATAAATACTATCACAGATTGATCCAACATCAGTCTGCACATGCGGTTCATGAGATCCATGAACGCATTTTTATGCTAGTCCTCTCTCAAGTCCTCCATTCTTGGTGGTGTTGTGTGAAGCATTTCAGGCTTTACATTTAGGGTGCTAGGCTCTTAAAGGTCCAAGGAATCAAGCTACAAGAAAAGGTATGTGTTCTAACTAGATTTTTTGTTATACAAGTACCCATATTTGTATGATAGTTGGGGAAATGCTTTGGAAAATCATTTTACATGTATAATTAGAGAAAACGTAGATCCAAAGCATTTAGGGTTGTATGTGCACCTTAAGGTTGTTAGGATGCTCAAAACCCTTCAGTGGTTTCAGAGCCTAGAATTGTTTTCTATTATACTTGATGTTATATTGATTTTCAAAGTGTAAAAAAATCGAATTTTTGCCTTCTGCCCAGTGAACTCGCCGAGTCCACTGGGTGACTCATCAGGTCCCTTTGTTAAATGACCAACTCGACGAGTCCAGTTCATGTACTCACCGAGTTGGTGCTCCAGTGGGCAGATTTTCGACTTTTGACCTGAAATTGGATTAGGATCATTACCCCCAAACTATTTTTTGAACCATGAAACCTGTTTTTTCATAAGGTAATGATCATGCTTGTCCAATTAAAAGATAATTTTCAAAGTTTCAAGATTTATATTAGTTTATATGATTTCTTGAAAATTATTGATGTGAATTATCTTTGCTTATGAGTTTGTCTAGATCATAGATATGATTTGACACTTCTTGTTAGTTTAATTGTTGATCTAAATGCCTTTTAATGGATTCCATAACTTGTCCTAAAGTTATGGAAAACCAAAAGTCTTTTTCATAAAAGTCATTAAACTCATAAGTTAAGAAAATGAAAAGTTTTGAATAGTGTCAAAACTTCTCCTCTAGTTTTGGAATTTGTAAAGTCACACTTTAGATACTTTATTTTCACACGCTAGAATTTTAAAAGTTTAAAATTCAACCCTTATACTTTATAGTATTATAAGTTTAATATATATATATATATATATATATATATATATATATATATATATATATATGTGTGTGTGTGTGTGTGTGTGTATGTATAAGATCAAGTCAGTTTTACCGTTAGTAGGCCTCATTCACGAAGTCGATCTATAAGGGGGGTATAAGGTTACTGCCTATAAAATGGTAGTTTAATGGGTGTCCACTCTCACTCACCACTTCCTTGACTAGTGGAGGTTCGTTAGCCGAATGAGTAGGATAAGAAATTAATTCTCATTAAGTATAATGATAATTATAAAGTAACTAAACCTTTTATAAATTCCCAATCTTAGGTACTTTAGGAAAATGTGAAATTGATGCTAATCCATGAAAATTGCACTTTGCACCTTGCCAAGTCATTAATGGAGTGTGTGTGGTTAACCGAAACATTAACTTGGACTAGTAAGGGTGGAAAATGGTGGCTCGATGTTTATCATAAAATCAATGGAGTGTGTGTGGTTAACCAACACATTGATTGGATGATAAATGATATCGGGAGTACCAAGCACATTTTGCATGGTTATATGCACCTTGTTTGTGATCCTCGGTATCCCAGTCATAAACCTGAAGGGTATAATCAAGATTTAAACATGCCATTGAATTGTCCAATGAATCTCAAAGGATCTAGAAGTTTCAATCCAATTAAAACTTAATAATCAATTTTGTTTTTCATGGTGGAAATTGGTAAATCATCATATACCTACATTCAAATATTTTGCAAGTTGGATTACAGAATCCCTCTTCCAATTTGTAAAATATTGTGTTGGGTCCTAGCCTTAATATTTCATTTTCGGTGTTATATTAAGGACTCTTTATCTAATCTAAACTTTGTCTTTCTTTCTTTTCAGATGTCTTCCAACACTGCTTCTGGCTCAAACCCAGCTAGCTCCTTTTCTCTCATGAACCTTTGTGGGAGAGTCATCTTTGATGGGTCCAACTTCAATGAATGGATTAGGAACATCAAGATGGTCACTCGCTATGAGGTCAAGGAATATGTCCTAGACAAGGAGCCTAAGGGAATCAATGATTCTTCTGCTACTCCTAAGGAGATTGCTGAGTTTAGGGCTCTTGAGAAGGATGCCACTGTGACATCCCCATTTTCATGGCCAGAAAAGACTGATTTTGTTTATGCTATGTTTGAAAATAAGAGTAACATTTTAAATAAAAGTGTTGCAGAATTCGTCCCAAAATAAAATATGATAAAGATTTATCAAAAGCATTTCCAAAGAAATGTATTTCTTTAAACGACTAGGTATGTCATATTCGATACACATCAAAAGCATAAACAGTACAATATAAGCCTTACCACATTATTTCATATCTACAGGCCTATATCTGAAATCCGTCATCCAAAACATCACATCTATACTCGAGCGCCACTACCTGTAATACATGAAACTAAGTGGGTCAGGCTTGGGAGCCTGGTGAGCACATAGGGTTTTCAACCCACAATAAATAAGTTTATTAATTTCATCAATCAACAATAACCTGCTTACCCATTCCCGTTATCCTCACTTTACATCCCTAAACACCTATTATAAGGGACCTATCCTAAGGATCATCATCAGGCTGGACACTACTGCTAAGGGGGTTCCTCAACAATAAATGTTCTAAAGGCAACCATGAGGGGGATGGAGTACACCGGTGAACACATCGTTCACAAACACCTACAGGTTGCGAGTCTGCTAGTGTTCCACTCGACTGTCTAGAAGAGTCTGTGGTCGTCATCCATAGTCCGCTGGATGACAAAATCAACAACATCAACATTGAGGCCTCTCATCATTTTATCACACATCACCTATTACATATACCCATGTTTTATCCCAACATTTTCGTAGATATTAAATACATATACACTTTGAATCATTGAAAACATGTATAAAAACGTTCATCCAGCATAGATAGTAAGTATTCAGATAATATGCACACATAGCACGTAATTTATATAAAATACTTCATATCTATGTGTAAGCTAAAAGTAACTATGCACTCACCTGAAAAGATGGTGATTCTGCTCTTGAACAGTGCTTCGTTATCTCAAAAACAATTATCCCTCGATAAAACCTATTATCAATACCACTAAGGTTTAGTCTAGCATTAACAGCGACTAATTAATAGTCTAGCTATTATTGTTATTATATAAGCGTTAAACAACACCCTATGTAACTCATAATAATAGCCCAAATAATTATTTTAAGGACCTAATAACATTACTATAATTATTTAAAAGTGATATTAAAAATTGTGTAAGCGTAGCTGACTTACAGCTGATTTTAAAGAAAATCGGAGTTTGCTCGGAGCAGCGTTTCCAAAACTGAAAGATCCTTTTTCTTGGGACTCCGGGAGCCTCGGGGCTTCTTATAGGTGCTAGGGATTTTTCCTAGGGCTTAGGGGTGATTTTGGGAGCTATAGAGAGAAAGAAACTAGAGAGAGAATTAGATTTGGTGTGAAAATTTCGGAAACCCTCGCCGCCTTTTATAGCCTGCGAGCCCTCTCGAAACGTTGGGCGTTCAGCAGCTACAAGGGGCGTAGTCTCGGATAAGAAGACCAGTTATCTCGCACGTAGCCTGATCTCGGAGTGGATAAGAAGCGAAGGTACGCTGGGCATACCAATCTCGGACGCGGCGCGTATGCGAGGCTTCGTGGCGATCATCGGATGCGAGGTCGTGCTCAACAAGCAATGGCTGAGATTTGGCCACGCCACCACCTCCTTGCAGATTTTGCAATTTTCCTTTCCGACTTCTAAAAATCATAACTTTTGCATATGAGCTCCGTTTTCAACGTTCTTTATATCCATGCTTAGGCGGGAACGTACTCTACAACTTTTGTTTAGACTTCATCGGCTAATTTTGACTTTATTTTAAAAGTTATTTTTTTAACAGGCCGAGACAGGATTGGCCCATTAAAAATTCATAACTTTTTCATCCGACGTCCGTTTTCGTCTGTATTTTTATCGTTGTGCTACTATTATTGAGATCTTCGTTTCTCGTTTAGGTTGTGTCGGCTAAAAACCGCTCGATCTAAAGGTACCGGGCTTATCTCACATTTTAATTTTGACGCTTATTTTTATCTTTTATTAATTATACATTTATAATTAAACAATAAGCACATAAATTCACATAATTCACAAAATAATCAAATATTTCATCTTTATTACATCAAAAGAGTTACAATAGATGACCTAGACTATTACATCGTCTAAAATGCTTAGCCCCGAAACCTGGGCATTACAATTCTCTCCCCTTAGGATGATTCCCTCCCAGAATCATGCGTCAGCAAACAGATGTGGATAGCGACTCATTATGTTATCATCTGTTTCCCAAGTGAGATTTGGCCCATTCGAATGTTTCCACTAGACTAGCACTAAGTCGACCATCTTGCGTCGTAACTTCTTCGTCTTACAGTCAACGATTGCCTCGGGCTCTTGAATCAGCCTCTTGTTCTCATCCATTCTTAATTCTGAGATTGGAATTATGTTGGGAACTTCTCCCATGAATTTCCTAAGATAACACACATGGAAGGTGTTATGAATGCCATCGAGTTCTTCGGGCAATTCCAGCTTGTAAGCTTGGTTCCCAATCTTCTGAAGAACTTTAAACGGTCCAATAAACCGTGGACTTAGCTTTCCTCGTTTCCCAAATCTTACAAGTCCCTTCCACGGTGAGATTTTAAGCAAATCTCAATCCCCAACTTTGAAGGTCATCGGTCATCATTTTTTTTATCAGCATAGCTCTTTTGATGATCTTGAGCTGCTAACATCCTTTCCCTAATCACTTTCAACTTCTCAGCGGTCTCATGGACTATCTCGGGGCCCATAAACTGCTTCTCTCTGGCTTCAAGCTGTAACGCCCGTAGATCCGGGCTAGTCAATTTAGAGATGATAAGCATCAAAAATGACTTTTTGAGGGAAGATTATTTAGAAGGATTAATCTTAACCAAGTTGTATTATATGTCACAAGGTTTCCGTGCATATAAAGAATGTCGAAATCCGAGTTATAACGAAGAAGTTATGACCTGTCGAAGTTTCGCGACATAACCGGCACGACACAGCCGACGTAACTAGTGAATTTACGTTAGAGCGATATTTGTCCTTAGTGATCTAAATGAAAGTCTTATAATACATTAAACCGAGAGCGTGCATAAAAAGAACGTCTAAATCTAACTTCGTATTAGGAAGTTACGATTTTTCGAAGTTTCAGCATTAGCAGTATGCAGCCCGAAATTCGAGATTGAGGTCGAGTGATATTTAGCTAAAATTTCTCAATGAGAATTGAATATCTCATCAATATTAGTCCAACGATAAAAAGACAGACGAAAACGGAGTTCAGATGAAGGAGTTATGAATTTCGAACGGAGTTTTCCTGTCCCGGTCTACTAAAAGTAATATATTTATAATATATTAAACATAAAGTAAAAATTAGCCAATGGAGTCTAAACGAGAGTTGTAGATCATAATCTCACCTTCGCGGCGATATAAAGAACATCGAAAATGGAGTTCGTATGCGAAAGTTATGAATTTCTGAAGTTCGGGGCACGAAACCCGGTACTGTGTCAGAGTTCACGACGTGAACACTGTGTTCACGACGTGAATTTTGAGATTTGACCTTCCGGAGCTGTCAGACCCAAGTGGACAAGTGACGCATGCAGTGACAATCAATCCCCATGACGTGAGCCTTAAAACTCACAACATGAACCCTAAAATCTCACCCTATAAATAGAAATCAAGGGTCAGCCGATTTTGGTTGCTCCTCCCTTGCTCTCTCACTCCCGATACCTTCTCTAAGCCCTATTTTAACCCCCCGAAGCCCCGGTACCATCCCGAGACCCGAAGGAAGTCCCGAAGCCCGAAGATCCTGAGAAAAAAAGAGTTTCCGAGCCAAAGCTCTGACCGTGAGAAGCCCGGTGTGCAAAGTGATCCCGGTTTCATCGAAGAATACTACTCTTAGAGCTGTAGTGCTGTACGAGCATCGTCTAACCAAGTGAGTGTATAGTTACTTTCTTCTAACGCATAAATATGAAGTATTTTATACAAAATACGTGTTATGTGTATATTTTGTTGTTATATGTGTGAATGTATATTCACTTTCTTCTATCGCATAGATATGAAGTATTTGCTATGAAGTACGTGCTAGGTGTTTATACAATGTTTATTTACTTGAGATAGATGTTGAAATAATGTTTTATACATGTTTTAAAATATTTAAATTGTATATGTGTTTTCATCTACAAATATGTTGGGTAGAACATGGGTAGATGAAATAGTTGAGGTGAGACGAAATAATAAGTATTTTTGAACTCAATGTGTTCATTAGGTATTTTCGAACTCTATGTGTTCACTTGGTGTTTGAACTCAATGTGTTCATTAGGTATTTTTGAACTCTACGTGTTCACTTGGTGTTTTAACTCAATGTGTTTATTAGGTATTTTTGAACTCTATGTGTTCACTTGGTGTTTGAACTCAATGTGTTCATTAGGTATTTCCAAACTCTATGTGTTCACTTGGTATTTTTGGACTTAATGTGTTCATTAAGTATTTTTGAACTACATGTGTTCACTTGGTGTTGTTGAACTGAGTGTGTTTACTAAGTGTTTTAGAACTAAATATTCACCAGATGTTTTGAATTAATTGTTCACTAGGAGTGTCAAAACTAGGTGTTTGTTAAGTATGTTGAACTAAGTGTTTACCAATCGTAATTTGTGGACCTTGGCAGTGGTGGACTTTGTGTCAATTCCTTAGGTCAATCCTTAGGAATAAATGGATAAAGGATAGTTGATTCTTAGGGTAAATCCTTAAGAAATAAAGGAGATAATGGGAATGAGTATTTGGGTTGATTATTTGATAATTGAATATAATAAATGTATAATTGTGGGTTGAAAACCCTATATGCTCACCAGGCTCCCAAGCCTGACCTACTCAGTTTTCTTTGCATTACAGGTAATGGCACAAGAGTATAAATTGGTGGACATGACGAGAGATTTTGGATTATAGATCAATAGTTATAAATAACTGTTGTAAGGTTTATTTTATATTGTTTATGTTTTTGGTCTGTATCGGAACATGACATCCCGAGGTTTTATTATTTAATTAAAATACATTCTCTTTGAGAAACGTTTTGATAAATTTTATCATATTTTGTTTTGGGAACAAATTCCGCAACTGTTTTCTTTAAAAGATTACTCTGATTTTAAAAACAAAGCATAAGCAAATCGGTCTTTTCTGGCCGTGAAATTGGGGATGTCACACAAGCCAACAAGATGGCGTACGCCACTTCTGGCTAAAGCTTGGTAGGGCGCCATCTTGATGCTCGAGTGAAAACTATTGTTGTAGGAAAATTCTACCAGAGGTAAGTGCTCGTCCCAGTTCCCTTAGAACTCGAGGGTACATGCTCTAAGCATATCTTTCAATGTTTGAATCGTTCTTTCGCTCTGGCCATCAGTCTACGGATGGTAAGCAGTACTCAAACATAACTTTGTACCCAACTCCTCTTGTAGACTCCTCCAAAACCTCAACGTGAAATGACTATCACGATCTGATACAATTGTTAGAGGAAAACCGTGAAGTCTTACAATTTCCTTCACGTAAGCATTTGTGAGCTTATCCATAGACCACTTCTCGTTGGCTGCTATGAAGTGTGCACTCTTAGTGAAACGATCCACGACCACCCAAATCATGTCGTGTCTGTTCTTCGTCCTGGGCAGTTTAGTCACCAAATCCATGGTGATGTCTTCCCAGTTACCCATGGGTACAACTAAGGGTTCTAAACTCCCAACGGTTTCTGATGTTGTGCCTTAACTCTCGCACATGTCACACACTCGGCCACATACTTTGCGACATCGAGCTTCATCATCGGCCACCAGTAGTAGGGTTTTAGGTCCCTATACATATTAGTGCTACCGAGATGAATCGAGTACATGGTCTTGTGTGCTTCTTCCATCAAAGGTCTCTTATTCCTCCCGTCTTAGGTACCCAAATCCGATCTTGGAATACCTTCACTTCTCGACTGTTTATACCGAAAACTAACGTTTTGCCCAAACGTTCTTCCTTTCGGTCATTCTTCTCTAAAGCTTCTTCTTGAGCTTTCCTGATACTTTCAACAATTGTCGAGACGACTTCAATTCTCAACGCTCTTGGACTTTTCCTTTTAAGGTTGACTTTCCGACTGAGAGCATCAGCAATAACATTTTATTTACCGGGGTGGTAAAGTATCTCACAGTCATAGTCCTTTAGTAGTTCTAGCCAGCATCGTTGCCTCATGTTCAATTCTTTCTGATTAAAGAGATACTGGAGACTCTTATGATCAGTGAAAAGCTTGCATTTCGTGCCATAGAGGTAATGCCTCCATATCTTTAAGGCAAATACTACCGCCGCCAACTCTAGATCATGAGTGGGGTAGTTCTTTTCATGCTCTTTCAATTGTCGAGAGGCATATGCTATCAGCTTTTCTCTTCGGGTCAGAACACAACCCAACCCGAATCCAGATGTGTCACCATATATCGCGAAGTCTTTAGCTCCATCGGGTAGAGAAAGTATCGGTGCTTCACATAACTTCTTCTTTAGCTTCTCGAATTCCTCATCGTTTTTCTCACTCCACGTATATGTAGCTCCTTTGTGGGTCAACGCTGTCAATGCAGCAACTATCGAAGAAAAGCCTCGGATAAATTGTCGTTAATATCCGGCTAATACAAGAAAGCTTTAAATCTCCGTCGGACCCTTTGGACGTTCCCACTTCATTACCGCTTCGATTTTTGATGGGTAAACCATTATCCCTTCTTGGTTAACCACATGACCCAAGATTTGTACTTCTTGGATCCAAAAATCACACTTGGAGAACTTAGCGTAAAGCTTCTCCTTCTTTAACACTTCCAACACTTCCCGTAGATGCTTGCCATGATCCTCTTGGCTTTTCGAGTAGATCAGAACGTCGTCGATGAACACTATCACGGATTTATCGAGGAATGGTTTACAAACCCTGTTCATCAAATCATGAACGCTTCATGAGCATTGGTTAGTCCAAATGACATAACCAAGAACTCGTAGTGTCCATATCTAGTTCTGAATGTAGTCTTCTCAATATCCTGCTCTCAATGTCCTGACCTAAGATCGATCTTTGAGAAATAGCTCGAACCTTGCAGTTGGTCAAAAAGGTCATCAATCCTCGGCAATGGGTACTTGTTGTTCACTGTTGCCTTGTTCAGCTCACGGTAGTCTATACACATTCTCATGCTTCCGTCCTTCTTCTTCACGAATAACACTGGAGCTCCCCAGGGTGATGAACTAGGTCGAATGAAACCGTTGTCCAACAGCACCTGAAGTTGCGTCATAAGCTCCTTCGTCTCCGTCGGTGCTAATCGGTAAGGTGCCTTTGCTATTGGTGTTGTACCTGGTAACAAGTCTATTCGGAACTCTACTTGCCTATCAGGTGGTACTCCGGGAAGATCTTAGGGAAAGACTTCCGGATAATCACATATGACCGGTATATTCTGCACCTCCTTCTTTTCCTTCTTAGCATCAATCAAAAATTCCAAATATAATGCACATCCTTTCGATAAACATTTTTTGGCTTTAATCAGGGAGATGATTCCAAAATTCACTCTGCGTTTGTCCCCGTACACAAAAAATGACTCCTTTCCAGGGGGATTTACCCTAACTATCTTCTTTTGGCATTGAATCTCAGCATCTTTGGCGCTAAGCCAATCCATACCCAAAATGATGTCGAAACCGTGTAACTCTATGGGTAATCGCTCTTCGTGGAATTCGTTTCCGTTTAGGTCGATGACGATGTTTCTAATACGATCACTAACATGTACGAATTTACCACTGACAACTTCTACAATCA
Organism: Lactuca serriola; assembly: GCF_051521515.1. NCBI lineage: Eukaryota > Viridiplantae > Streptophyta > Magnoliopsida > Asterales > Asteraceae > Lactuca > Lactuca serriola. The sequence goes on from NC_136413.1 coordinate 143,945,568, forward strand.
GGGCATTATCAAGTTTTTCTACAGGCAATGCTAATTTCCCACCAAATTTATGCGACACAAAGGAGTAGTTGGCTCCGGAATCAAATAGTATATTGGCAGGCAAACCATTTACAAGAAAAGTACCTGAAGCGACGTATGCTGCCTCCTTCGCAGCCTCGAGCATCATCTGCAAGGCTCTTGCCTTCGGCTTCGGTGGTACGTTGGGTCTTCCTGCCTCCTTCTTCTGCGGGCAGTCCCTCGAAATGTGCCCCTCCTCGTTGCACTCATAAAAACCTTCTTAATGAACGTGCATTCATTGGCATAGTGCCCAGTCTTTCCACACTTGAAACAAGTGACTCCTCCGTCACATTTCCCCTGGTGCTTCTTCTTGCACTTGTCGCACCATTTTGCTTCGGCTTCTCCTCCTCTCGAACCAAACTTTGAGAATTTACTCTTCTTACCGGACCTCGAGGATCCGTCAAATTTCATTTTCTCTCCCACCTCCTCTCTCTGTAGACCCTTCTCTTGTATCTGGGTCTCGACATTCTTAGCAGCCCAAATGGCGACTTTCAGAGTGGTAGTTTGCTTGACCATTGGACCAAAGTCCGCTGGTAATCTGAGGGAAAACTTGTTAACCTTGGAGAGTTCAGATGGGGCGAGGTGAGGAACAAGCTTCATTTTCTCTGTAACTCCCTGGCTTCATCGTAGCCCTCCTTGAATCAAGTACAAACCCTCTATTTCCAGTAGTACGGACCCATACTACCTTCCACATCTATCCGTACTTTCCTCAAGAAGTGCCTTAACTCAACCAAGTTACTTTATATCCCAAACAATTCCCCTCACAGATAAGGCTTCCAGCACTAGATCTCAACCTAGGTTTTCCTAGGGCAAACTCCACACCATTCTCCGCCATCAACTACAGAAAGAAATACACCTAACTTCCTCTAACTAGCCCACGAATACAATTACATATTACAAAAACTAGATAATTCTTCGAATGAGAGGTCTCACACTACAACGGTTGGACTCAAACAAGAGCTGTGTAATAGAGTTTAAACCTAACCCTATAAAAATATTTTGTTCCCATAATATGTAACTTAGCATATCTATTTACTAGTTAGCTGAAGCTAGTTCGAACTCCTAAAAGCACAAAGCAAGAAACATCCGAGCATCAACTAATTAGAACCAATCATAACCTAATCATGCCATCCTATCACTAACTGATCAACACTAGCATGCAATTCTATAAGCTTATACAATAGGCATACAAAGGCATCTCTCCAAGTATTCTATCATGCAAAAATAAGCAGAACCTTAGCCCTAACTAGCATGTGATTCACAAATTCACAAATCAAAGCATATTAGATAACATGTAAGGGTAATTTGGGAAACTTACTTGAGCTCGGCTGATTGCATGCACCACACCCTCACTTATTTTAGAAAACTTTTCTTAAAATATGTTTCTTTTTAAATTTTTTTACCAAATCCTTAGTTTGAGTTTAGACACACTTGAGAGTGTGTTCAAATCCCTCAAACCAAGGCTCTGATACTAACTTGTAACATCCCAAAAATATGACCCAAAAATTTCATTTTTCATTCAAGTAAAAATAGTATTCCAAATCATTGTTCATACAACCCAAATAAAATAAGTATGTCAAACATCATAAAAATCAGAGTGTGTCCCATAAACAGAATCCATATGGTGTGTGCGATGCAGTCAACTCGAGCTCTTCCCCTTGGAACCAGAAGTACCTGAAACATAAACTAAAAAAAAATTGTAAGCACAAAGCTTAGTGAGTTCCCTAAAGTATCACATACCAACATACATAACATATAACAGGCCCTACCTAATGAGTATAACAGGCCCCGCCCTAACTCGCATAACGGGCCCCGCCCAATGAGTATAATGGGCCCCACCCTAGCTCGCATAACGGTTCCTATCCAATGAGTATAATGGGCCCCACCCTAACTCGCATTATGGGCCCCGCCCACATACAAATCATAGAGAAACTAATAACATACAGGATAATCATTGGGTCCCACCCAGAAAACATACAACCACATACACATACTAGTGTCACACAGACAATGATTATTCTAAAAGATCATATCATGGGTCGGCATTGGTGCCTTTGAACCACTATACATGGTGAGGAAACTCACCTCGAATGCTGAATCTCACGGAAGATCCCTAGCTGCTGTCCTGACGACTCCCCGAGCTATCAGTATAAAATAACACCAAATTAACACTTGGGCTCGAGAATACAACTAATGATCCATACTTGGGGTCAAATGAACCTTTTACCCCAGGCGTAGCTTGAACCAAGACTAAGGCCCTAATCCAAAATCTAAAAGGCCCAATAATGAATATTCCTTTAAGGCCCACTTATGGCCTAATTTTCCAAATTAGGACCAGTTCTTTCTATTGGGCCTTAGCCCAAGGACCAATAATATTTTTGGCCCAAAAACTCCCAAAATAATATGGCTCAAACCTAAGACCCAACTTTGAACTGCCACCTGACTGAGTACACGAGGTGTACTCAACTTGTACGCTAAGTGTACTGGCCCGAAGGCTTGTAAGAATGAACTCTTCTAAGATAAGCTTTTTTAGATTTCTCCTTTTTACACTTAGCATTACCAACTTCAAGCTTTCTTTTCAATAACTTATTTACCACAAGATTACTTCCCGCTTTTTCTTCACTCTTTAGCTCCATATGTACCACCTTGTTGTCCAAAGGTAGTCATTTTTCTTCGGAAGTAACCTATTCCTCATCACTCGATAATAAGCTTCTTCACAATCCTTACTCACCCAAGATGTTGGAGTGTTGTAAGCAATTACTTCAAAAACTGTCAGAATAGATGTTCTTGGCGTTGTACATTTGACTTGTTGAATTGACTGAATTTTTCTTCCATTAGCTTTTCCAACTCCTCAAGTTCATTCCCTTCATCTATGTTGAAGACTTCACCTTGAGCACAATCATTTTGAAAACCATCTTCCACTCCAAAGGTAACTTCTTCATCTCCAACTATCAAAGTAAGTTTAGATTCACGAATGTCAACCAAGGCTCTAGCAGTATTGAGTAAAGGGTACCATGAATTATTGGGACATTTGTATCTTCCTTCATATCTAATACGATAAAATCATTTGGAAAAACAAATTTCCAAATTTTGACCAATATATCCTCCACTACGCCTTAAGGATGAGTCACCGAATGATTAGCCATGTGAATCTTCATTCTAGTAGCTTTTAAATACGGAAGATTTAGCTTTTCATAGAACGAGTAAGGCATTAAACTTATGCTTGCCCCCGAATCGGCTAAAGCATAAGTCTTCATGTTATTTTCAAATTCACATGGAAGAGTGAGGCATCCAGGATCTCCCATTTTCTCTGGTAATTCTCCCAATATCACTTTAGAACTCTACTCACTAAGGATTACCTTGGAATTCTTCTCTAATTTTTGGCAGGTATCGAGTAAGTCTTGTAAAAACTTAGAATATTTATGAACTTTGGACAATGATTTGATAAAAGGAGTATCTATTGGAATATCCTTTACTTGCTTCATAAATTTCAAATGTTCCTTCTCCAATGGATGAATTCTTGCTTGAGACAGAAATGGAAGCAGAGGACGATAATCTTGAACATTCGGAAAAATTTTCTGATCAGACCCACCCCATGTCATGGGCTTATGATTCTCACATCGTGGGTTCGATGTTTCAGCACAAAATTTTTCATAAGTCTTTGATTTCTTCAGCTTTGGTTCGGGCTAATGTGGCTCGACTTAAGGGCTTCAAGGAATTAAGTAATGGTATCTTCTTCATTCTCGATCACCATTACTTTCAGTTCAGACTTTTTTTCGGGAATTTTTGTAGAAAGTCTTTCATTAATCAAAGTGGTTAATTGTCCAAGTTGAGCTTCGATGTTGTCTATTGATGCTTGATGATTCCTTAGCAAATATTGTTGGTCTCTCATGAGAATTTGATGGTCTCTTATCACCGCATCAGTGTCATTATGTATTTTCTCTGAAGCCTCCATGAATCAAGTGAGCATGGACTCTAAATTGACCTTTTTTCAGGTGGTTACTCTTTTTGATAAAAGCCTTAATCAGTTTGCCTATACTTTTCTTCTTTTTTCTTCTTGTATTCATCATATGGCAACCACTCTTTCTTTGGCTTCCTCCAATCCACATCATATTTGTCTCCACTTGAGTAACAAACTTGAGCCTTCTTATTCCAATTCTCATCCAAGTGGAAATCTTTAGTTACATAAGGACCATTGCATCTTTTACAACCAACTTGAATCGCATGGATGGATTGGTCCATCTTTGTCATCCTTCGATCCATAGTGTTTAACATAGCTAGAATGACAACCATATCTTCAGAAGTGCCACCCCCAATTCCTTTCACTCCATCATGTCTAGGATTGTGATAATCACGTGAATGCTTAGAAAACTCTTCATTTGATTCCTTGATTTCTGTTGTTTTGTCTTGGTTAGCGGTCCTTGAGAATCAAGGAGTTGCCTTGTCATGACATTAAACCTATCCTAAAAGATTGATACTTCTTATTGCTCATTCAAATCATTTTGGTTCTTATCAATCCTTTGTAGCGTTCCCACGCTTCGTAAAGTTACTCACCCAGTTTGTAACACCCATGTTTCTAGGCTAGGCATTAATGATGATGTAATAGTCTAGGTTAACCTTTGTAAACCATTGTGAAATAATAAAAATGTATTATTTTGAGTGTTATGTGTTTTATGCATAATTGTGTGACTTAAATGAATTAAGAACAAGAATTAAACGTAATAATAAAATATTAGATAAGCCAAATATCTATGAAGGAAGTTGTAGTGGTTGTGACAAGGGTTCCGGATATATAATGAATGCCGAAATTCGAGTAATAACGAAAACGCTATGACATGTTGAAATTTCACGATAGAACCTGTACGATACTACATGACGTAAATAGTGAGTTTACGATACAACAATATTTAGCCTTAGTGATCTAAATGAAAGTCGTAGAATATGTTAAACTGAGAGCGTGCATAAAAAGAACATCTAAATCTGACTTCGTATGAGGAAGTCATGATTTTTCGAAGTTTCGACTTAGCAGTATGCAACCCAAACTTCGAACATGATATTAAGTGATTTCTAGCCGAAACAATCTAAATGAGAATCGAATATCTCATCGATAGTAGTCTAACGGTAAAAAGACAGATGAAAACAGACGTCAGATGAAGAAGTAATGAATTTCTAATGGAGTTTTCCTATCCCAGCCTACTAAAAATAATATAATAAAAATTAAACTCAAAATTAGCCGATGGAGTCTAAACAAGAGTTTTAGAGCATAATCTCACCTACGCGTGGATATAAAGAATGTCAAAAACAGAGCTCGTATGCGAAAAATATGAATTTCTGAAGTTCGGGGCACGAACTTCAACCCCTGTGTCAGAGCTCATGACGTGAGCAGGTGATGGACATCTTTCAGGGCAAGTGGCCTGATGACGAACGTAGTGACATATTCGAGCTCACGACATGAGCATAGAAATTCAGCTCCCTATAAATATAAGGCGAGTCCAGCTGAATTCGTTGCTCAATCTCTTTCCTCTCACTCCATATTACCTCAATTTACATGCAAGTTATACCCCCGAAGCCCTGGTATCATCACGAGATCCGAAGTGAGTCCCGAAGCTCCGAAGATCCCGAGAAGAAAATAGTTTCGAGCCGAAGCTTTGCCCGCGAGAGTTCCGGTTTTTGTGAAGAGATCACAATTTCACCAAAGAGTTACTACTTGAAGATCTGTAGTGTTATCCGATAATCTTCTTATAAAGTGAGTGCATAGTCCCTTTCATATACACGATTTTAATACAAGTATTAATGAATGTATTAGATATATGATGTGACTAAGTGTGTAGTTGCTTTCTAATAATACACATATATGAATTATACTCTATGAAATACATGCTAAGTGATTATATATTATTTGTTACGTGGTATAAGTATTGAATGAATATGTTATACAGGTTTTAAGCTCTATATAAACAAGTATATTTTATCTACAAATGTCACGCCCCCAAACCAAGGATGGTGGAAAGGTCCGAGGTGGAGGACTTCATGTATAGTATCACAACAACGAGTATAATAGTGCTCAAATTAAATACAACCATCATAAATATAATTGAAAAAGTTACACCATAGTATGTGTTTACGTGTTTCAAATCAATTACACTATGATGAGAAAATGAAATGATTGACGATTTAACATCCCATCCTCAAAAGTTGTTGATTTCATGTTTCACTGGTTTCCTGAGAATACAGGTAGTTTTGAAAGAGTGTCAATAATTAAGTTGGTGAGTTCATAAAAATTTTATTTGAGAAAGAAGTCGTTTTCCTTGTAAAAGCGATAGAGTAGGATTCCAAAAAATTCAATATTTTCCTTATAAAAGTCAAGTAGTCTTAAATCCCAAGATCGAGAATATGTGTGTGTTTTGTACTTATAATGTTTATAATAGTGATGTGTTTCCAAAGAAAATCCATATTTTGTACTTATAATGTTTGTAATAGTGATGTGTTTCCAAATAAAATCCAATATTTTCCTTATAAAAGTCATGTAGTCTTTAATCCCAAAACCGAGAATATGTAGTTCTAGATAAATAAAACCCCTTTTTAATTTTCCCATAAACTTGAAATATCGTTAACTCCCTATGTGAGTCGTTATAACCATACTACAACGAGAATTAACCTGGATCAACATTTTCCAGACGTTAAGATCCTATGACTCTTGTCACCCGCAGACCTACAGGTCTGGCTATAGCTAGCAGCGAGGTGTAGGGTGTCAATCCCAATATAAATCTACACACAATTATCACACTCACCCTACAAGAGACTCTGGTTATAACTTACAGGAATTTGAACCCGTACTGTAAGAGTACAATGGAAGAATAGTCTCACAACTTACGTTAACTAGTTTACATATAGTTTGAGTATAAAACCTCTTCCATGGTGGAAGTGAAATCACCTTTTATGTAATAAATTCGTGATATGACGACCATAAACTGTTACTATTATAGTTTAACATGTAGTATATGAAAAACTCGTTTTATTTGCGAGTAAAACCTTCTTCATATAGTATGCATTTATTTGTAAAATCCATAACTATACCTATTGTAGTTTATTATAGGTGTTCGGAATGAATGAAAAACCTTATCATGAATGACTAATTTCTATTTATGATGATAAACTAACAGGAATTACATTCAACATTTAGAAAATTATTCTTATGCTCTTGCTCAGCATGTTACAAAATGTTATGAAAGTTGTAAGTTGTTAACTAGTTTTTAACCTTTCTGCACTGTTTTATAAAAATCATAGAAAAATCATACGAAGTTGAAAACTGAATCCATAAACTATGAGAGTTTAGAAAATGTGTCTAATTTATTCATGAGTTTTATTATGATTTTTATTATGATTTTTAGAAGTTCCTAACTTGTGCGAAAATGTTCATATTCACATACTAGTCCGAATTCGTTTCTGAAATGACAGGCAGTTTTGTAAAAATCTCCATAAATTGTAGAAAAATTGTATGGAGATTTGAAAATAGTAAATTTAAAGGTATGAACCTGAACTATTTGCATATTAAACAGTTTTGAAAAATATTAAGCCTAAGTTGGTCTAAACGGTCCGTGAATAGGACTTAACTTTTTTGATGAAAGCTGTTGTTTGAACTTAGTTAACTTTTCGGTGTATTAACTTGTATTCCCCCCCCCCCCCCCCCCCTCCTCCCCTAAAACTTGAAGAAAACATGAAAATGTAGGTTATGAACTCACCTCGAGTGATTTCCTTATATGAATGCTGAAGAGAAAGGTTTCCAAGTCAAGAACACTTGGGAGATGCTTGAAGGTTCGAAGATTCTCGGCACAAATATGATGATATTTGTGTAAGAGATTCATGATTTGAGGGAAGAAGTAAAGAGTATTCAAATGTAGGATGAAGATACTTACCAAAATTGGAGGAAATGCTCAAGTACAACCTTGAAATTTGGAGTTTAGAGAGAGAAAGTGAGAGAGAAATGAGTTTGCTCTTTGGTGAAGAGTGAGTAAGGAGGGAGGAGTGATAAGGATTTTTCCTAGATCTTTGATCAAGATAACTCGCTGGGAAAAGGGTGTGAGGGAACAAGGAAGAGAATAGGGATGATGGAATTGGTGACATAAAGCATGAGTAGTGACATGGAGTGGGTATGGAAGGTTGCTTGTGTCATAACTTTTAAGGCAAAGTCAACACTCCACCTAAAAATCTTATCCAATAGATATTATTCTTAGACCACGAGCTCTCTCAAAAGGTGTTTATATTATGAATATTTAGGGTCTTATATGTCAAAATATGAGTTTGGGTAAAAATCTCACGTTAAAATCATGAAAAACGGGCTTAAACGCGAAAATGATCAAAAACCGGAAGAAGGGTGCGAACCTGCGAGGGTTCCGAAGTCAGGAGTGTCATGATGTCAGGAGCGTTCGTTCGGATTCTAGAGCGTCCGAAATCGGGAGCATTCATCCGGAGTCAGGAGTGTCATGATGTTAGGAGCGTTCATCCGTATTCAGGAGCGTCCGGAGTCAGGAGCATTCATCCAAAGTTAGGAGTGTCATGATGTCAGGAGCGTTCGTCCGGATTCAGGAGTGTCCGAAGTCAGGAGCATTCATCCGGAGTCAGGAGTGTCATGATGTCAGGAGCGTTCCGGACCAAGAGGGTCCTTTTGGTTATTCTCCTTTGGTTTTGGGTTGTTTTGACCGAGGAAGGTACATAGAGAGATTTGGGTGAGATTTCACATACTTGGAGAGATTTGGGAGAGATTTCACATACTTGGAGAGATTTGGGAGAGATTTCACATACTTGGAGAGATTTGGGAGAGATGTCACATACTTTGAGAGATTTGGGAGAGATTTCACATACTTGGAGAGATTTGGGAAAGATTTCACATACTTGGAGAGATTTAGGAGAGATTTCACATACTTGGAGAGATTTAGGAGAAATTTCACATACTTGGAGAGATTTGAGAGAGATTTCACATACTTAGAGAGATTTGGGAGAGATTTCACATACTTGGAGAGAATTGGGAGAGATTTCACATACTTGGAGAGATTTGGGAGAGATTTAGATACAATGGGAGAGATTGAGAGAGACTTTGTCGGGAGCCTTTATTAATTTCTTTTCTTCGTAGTTCAAAGACTGTAGACTTAGTTACCTCCCATGTTAAGTGTTATACACCCCTGAAGGGCACGTAATAGTGTTTTATAGAGTTGCTACTTCCCTCAATCTGATTAGGGTTTAGAATTTTGAACATTTGAAACTTTCAAGTGTTCCTTTGCATTTAAGATTTAGAGTCATACATTAGTAACCATAAGGAAATCCTTAATCATACTAGGACTAGTTGAGTTGACCAGTTTGACTTGTTGACTTTCTTTGACTTTGACCTGACTAGAAAGTGACGGTTGTCAAATTACCCCCCCCCCCATTAGAAGGAATTTCGTCCCGAAATTAGCACTTTGATCGGGATTTCGAGAGTTGGGGAAAGATGCAGGTATTTTTGTTTCATCTGGTCTTCACGTTCCCAGGTGAACTCGGGTCCTCGTTTTACGTTCCAACAGACCTTCACAACAGGGATGCGACTTTGATTTCGTTCTCTTGATCTCTTGATCCATGATTTCCACCGGTTCTTCCATGAAGTGGAGACTCTCGTTGGTTTTGATTTCGTCGGGGGGTATCACAAGAGTCTCGTCAGACGTACATTTCTTTAAATTTGACGTGTGGGTGGTTGTACCTTATTAGGTTTCTTGTGGCAGTAGGAGTTTGTATGCTACCGGGCCAATCCTAGCGAGGATTTCGAATGGCCCGCTGTACCTTGGATTTAGTTTGTCAAGTTTACCAAAACATATCATTCTTTTCAATGGTGAGGCCTTTGGCAGAACTCGGTCACCAACCCAAAATTTCAAGGGTTTGCATTGTTTATCTGTGCAGCTCTTTTGTCGGTTTCGAGATGCTTTTAGCCTTTCTCGAATTTGTACTAAGTCATAAGTAATGAGTTCTCCTCGGAGCGCTGCATAGGGCCTGATTTAGTGTTTTTCGTTTGATTGGATAGCTAGGGAGCATATGGGTTCAGATTACACGACTAGACTTATTCGGATAGTAGAACATTCACTCGCACTCTTGGGTGGCCTTGTCCCAAAGTTCATGGTAGGACTCGTACCTGGTCCATCTATCATTAACTTGCGCATATAGTTCGTATGTAATTAGGGTTGGTAAGACAGTTGGATGGGTAAATCTGCCCCAAGTCCACAACCAGACAAGGAACAGGAAATAGGGCGGAAACACACATCCAATGACCGTAGAATCTTAATTATATATTATCCTGGCATATACACTTAGTAGTGATAGACTAACCGTATTCGTCCCAAGCTTCTGTGCTTGAACCTTATCGGTTATCTTTTGTTGTATACATACAATTTCACCTGAGAATGACCATCTCATGTTCTCCCCTTATTCGTATTATTGATGCTTCAATGTAAAATTTAGACTTACTATAGGTCCGGGTGGTCTTGAAGAACCAATTCAAGTTGTTGTATCCTCGGAAACAAACACTCGATAGCAAGCAAATTTGTTTTTAGGAAATTGTGTTAAACATATACCTTAGCATTTTCTATTTTCTTGTTTGATTTCATATATTTCCCTAATATTATTGATACACAATGATCTTACAAATTAAAAAAGTAAAGATCGTCCCTCTAAGTACCTCTGTAGAAAGGGTGGCATGAGACACTTTCTCTTGTGTTTTCCTTGTAGACCGTAAATTCTTCTTTCTATTTAAAGTTTCAATCTTTTTAAATTAAGTGAAAATGATGTGGTGATTAGCAAATCATGTTATATAGTATGTTTTCAAAATCATTGGGTCAATAATTGCATATAGTTTAGTCAAATCTCGTATTGTTTTAAATATACAGTTTTGTGCTTTTAAGATTAATTGATGTTGTAGATTACTCTTTTTGAAGATGTGTTAAAACTATTTTATATATGTATTTACATTGTTTAAGTGCGTGTTGTCTAGATTAGGAAGTTTGATGGATTTCGAGTTGGCTCAATTGTTGCAATTCTTTTATTCATCCACTACCTTCTATAGTCGTAATCACTAAAAACTCTATATCATCGACAATTGTGTGGCAAGCTACTTGAGACTATTTACAAAGTAGTAGAAATATTTGTGACGTGTTGGAAATTGATTTTAACCAACTTATAAAAATGGCATTTTCCCATTTTTGAGCACGAAATTCGAACTCTAAACCATTTTTAAAATGAATAAATAGTTATATATTTGTTTTCTCCTCCGTGATATTTTCATTTTTTATATCATTTGTCCAAAATGGATTTAAGATGAATGAAAAATTGATATATAAAGTCAGGGTGTTGGAAGAAAAAAATAAATGGGTTTAATGGGCTGGAAGAAGGAAAATAAAAAAATCAAGCGACATTTTGAAAGAATATATTTTTTCTATAACTGAAATTGTAATTAATATTACAATATAATCAGATATTATATACAAGTGTCGGTTTCATTTTGTTTGTTAGAGCTTTAGTTGGTTACAATGCCACTATTAATGTGTCGGTTAGCTTTTTGTTGTATACATACAACTTCACATACAACTTCACAAGAGAATGACCCTCTCATGTTCTCCCCTGATTCGTATTCTTGATACTTCAATGTAAAATTTAGACCTAATATAGGCTTAAACTATCTTGAAGAACCACTTCAAGTTGTTGTATCCTCGGAAACAAACACTCGATAGCGAGCGAATTTGTTTTTAGGACATTGTGTTAAACATATACCTTAACATTTTCTATTTTCTTGTTTGATTTCGTATATTTCCCTAATATTATTCATACATGTCAATCTTCCAAATTAAGAAAGTAAAGACCGTCCCTCTAAGTACCTCAGTAGAAAAGGTGGTGCGGGACACTTTCTCTGGTGTTGTTGTTACTACACAGACCGCAAATTATTTTTTCTATTTAAAGTTGCAATCTTTTTAAAATAAGTGAAAATGATATGGTAATTAGCAAATCATATTATATAGTATGTTTTCAAAATCATTGGTCAATAATTACATATAGTTTAGTCAAATCTCATATTGTTTTAAATATATAGTTTTTTGTTTTTAAGATTAATTGATGTTTTAGATTACTATTTGTGAATATGTGTTGAAAACAATTTTATATATGTATTTACATTGTTTAAGTGCGTGCTGTTAAGATTAATAAGTTTAATAGATTTCGAGTTGTCAATTTTTGCGAAAGTAAGTTTGGCATCAGGTGACCCTATCTAGGGGATGATCTAGAAAAGAGATTAGGAGTTTAGGACGTGTGGTATGGTTGGACTCGAATTTTTTGAAAGGAAAAAATTTTAAACAATATTAACCTTATCTTATATAATGAGCAATTCAATGCAAAATATATTTGATAAGATAGTTTGTTTCTCTATGCTTCATTAATATAAAATTGGTTTTCTAATAATACATTTATACATATATCTCGTCCCTATAATTACACGCTTTCACCATAATTAATATATAAATAAAAATTATACTAATATCCTATAGAAATTCTACATAACCATTATGACTAACTGGTTTGTAGCATAATCGTATCAGGTGTTGTTTAAATTATGTCTCCCAACCAAAAGTTGAGAATTCAAGTCTCGTTGAAGACGAAAAAAATAGTTTAGAAATAATATAAAAAATATTTGTTTTTCGTTCTAAAAAACATAAGCATTAATCATTACAATAAAATATTATACATCAAATAAAAGTTTTATTTAATAAATTAATTAAATGAAAACAAAGACAACCCTCACCAATAAATTGACAATACTTGGAATTTTAAGACATTGCTCACTAAAAACAATTAAAAAAAACTCTTATAAGCATTAATGTGGCAGGTCTTTGTTTAACTTTAAAGCAAATACCCAATAATTGATTATGAAAAAATAAAATAGAATCAAATGCATATAAAACGGTGAAAAATGACAATATTCAGCAAAACCAAATTAACACAAAAAGTAAATCTGTTAGAGCTCATAAACGTTAACATCATCGGCAAATAAAATCAAAATGACTTACTTGTAAGTCGGAACGAAACTTTTCCACATAGGCTGTTGCTTCTAATTCATCATTCTGGTTTGTAGCATAATCGTATCAGGTGTTGCTAAAAATATATCTCTCAGCCAAAGGTTGAGAGTTCAAGCCTCGTTAGACAAAAAGAATATTTTAGAAATAATATAAAGAGTATTTGATTTTGGTTCATTTTGGTTCTAAAATAAACATAAGCATTAACCATTACAATAAAATATTATACATCAAATAAAAGTTTTATTGAATAAATTAATTAAATGAAAACAAAGACAACCCTCATCAATTAATTGACAATACTTGGAATTTTAAGATATTGCTAACTAAAAACAATTTAAAAAAACTATTATAAGCGTTAATGTGGCAGGTCTTTGTTTAAACTTTAAAGCAAATAACTAATAATTGATTATGAAAAAATAAAATAAAATCAAATGCATATAAAACGGTGAAAAATAACAAGATTCATCAAAACCAAACTAAAACAAAAAGTAAATCTATTGGAACTCATAAACGTTAACACCGTCCGCAAATAAAATCAAAATGACTTACTTGTAAGTCGAAACCAAACTTTTCCACATAGGCTGTTTCTTCTAATTCACTATTCACAAACGTACATTTGATAGAATTTAAAATTTTTGTGAGCTGCGCAGGCAAGGAAAATCCGAACAAATTCTAGTTTTGCTACTGGTGCGAATGTTTCTTCACAGTCTATACTTTTATCTTGGCAATACTCTTTCACAACTAACCGTGCTTTGTTCCAAATCACATTGTCTTCTTTGTCGAGCATATTTCGAAATATCCATTTCAATCCAACAACCAAAGCATCACTCAGAGTTGGAATCAGCCTCCAAACTTTATTGTGCTCAAACTCATTGAGCGCAATAAACTGCATTGCTTGCACCCAATCGGAATGATCAAGAGCAATATTTATTGTTTTTGGCACAAATTTGGAGATAAATGAATTAAACATGCAAACTTCCATTTTAGAAAATAATGGTTCAGAATTCAAAAACAAAGTGTTTGAAAAATTCTTAATTGAAAAGGAGTTGCTCACAACTTCTCTGCTCCTTACACTCCTTAGCAGAACGGTGTCATTGAAAGACGAAACCGGCCTCTTTGCGAAGCTACAAGGACTATGTTATCTTTTGCAAACCTTCCACTTTACTTCTGGGTGGATGCGATCAGAACTGTCTGTTTCACTCAGAATCGCTCCCTAATCAATAAGAGATTTCTTATCACTCCTTATGAGATTCGAAATAAATGAAAACCTAACGTTAAGTTTTTTCACGTTTTTGGTTCCTGGTGCTTCATATTTAATTCAAAGGAACAACGGAACAAATTCGATGTAAAGGCTGATGAAGGAATCTTTCTAGGGTACTCACATTTGACGATAACTATCTCAAGAAGTATCAGAATACTCATTGTCAAGCTGAAGAAATCTTTCCTTCAACAAATCCAATGACGATTCCTCTTTCAAAAGGATAGAAGCACTGCCTTTGTTTTCTTCTCTATGATTTTCTATCCGTCATCATTGAATAATACTTTCAGCCCTATACCTACAACCAGTTGAGAAACACTTATCAGGATATCTTGAAGGCCTTCCACATATGCTACCTTCGAATGGAAAATTCACCATTCGTGATCATGCCATATCCTTTGATTTCTCTCGTTGCATTATTCCCGAACTTCACTTTGCCTCCGTCCTTCAGTGATCGGAATTCCCTCAGCTCTTCTCTCATACCAGTCATGTGATGCGAACAACCACTGTCAATATACAATTCCGAGTTATACCGTTCGTCACGAATCACCTACAAAATTCAGAGAGATTTTGGAACCAAATTTTTTTTGGGTCCTCGTGAGGTTTTCTTAAGAAAAAGGAAAAGTTATAGCTTCAACAACCAAATAAGATCTCTTTATCAAAGTAAAATTCTCTCATTTCATGATTTTGAAAACAACAATTCTAATATCTTTGAGATTCTTTTCTTTAAAATAAATTTGTCATTGTTTAGATTCTATGTGTTGCCTGGCTACCTTTTTCATAAACTTCTTTTCCACCTTTTTCAAATGTTCTTCAGATTTCTTGAAGAAAATTTTAGGTTCCGAAACAACTTTTCCTTTGCCCTTAACATCTTTCAATGTGTTGACAGATTTTGAAACATTTGTTTTTGGATAAAATTTGGGTTTTGTCTTTTCCAAAGGTTTCGATTGTTTTGAAAATGATGGTTTCGAAAAACCTTTTGGTTTTGAAACCTGTGGAGTTGAAGAGTGTGGCTTTGGAAACAATTTAGGTTTCGGATTTGAAGAGGTTTTCGGATTTTGATTTGCAGATCTTTCTAGGTTAACAAAATTGGAATTTTTAGATTTCCAGAATCGCTTTCTTTCTTTTAAATGTTTCTGATATCTAGCATTCAGTTGATGTTTGTTAGTAATGAATTCCTCAGCTGACTTATGAACGTTAGTCCTAGGTTTCTCTTTTCTAACAGGTATGTTAGTCTATTCAGAAGATGTTTCACTTGGGACATTTTTGGTGCCACTCAAACCAGCTTTATCATTACAAGGGTTAATGCAATTCAATGGTTTTGCGACATATCTCCCTTTGGTTTTCGATGAGGTCATTTCGAAAAGACATTTGGTTTCATTAGAGTTATCAATTGGTCCTTATCAAAAGAATTCATCGCAACCATCTGCATTATCATCATCTACTAAGGACGTTAGTTTGGATGTTTGATTTTTGTCTAGTCCTGTTTTTACAAAAACTTGGTTAGGGTCGGTTTGTACTTTCGGAAATACTATAGCTTTTTCTTTTAAAACATCTGAACCCTTATTTTCAACAACACGAACATATTCAACTGAGTTTTCAGAAATCAACTTTTTCTTTGGCTCAGACTCATTTTGTACAAATGTTGAACAATCGATCTCATCCTTTATAGAAATCTCACTCATGTCACTTTCTTCAAATTTAGAAACATTTTAAGCATCGAAAGTGTTTTCCAAACTCAATTTTGTGCATAAAGAGTCAAATTTTTGCACAGTATCAAATTTAATAGGTTCTTTATCATTTTCATCCAACATTTGCTTTAACATGCTTTTATGTTCTTTAGACTGAATATATGCTTCAATTTTGTCAAGTCCAATTTTGTAAGATTCAGAGACATCATCTGAGGACACAATGGATTCACACTTATAGCACTCTGCATTGATTTCATCCTCTTTCAGTTGGAGAAAGGGAAAAATCATTTTGTGTATATTTTTACCTATTTCACAATCAAGATGAAGTTGAGTAATGTTAAAATATAACCGCTTCGTAATCATACAGAAAATATGTCTTTGTTTTAAAAGCGCTAAATTTTCTCTTTTAAAAAAAATAACATCATCTTTTGAAGTACTAAGCTCTAACTCTAGATTCTCTATCTATATTCTCCTCTCTTCGCTCTTATTTGTTATCCTGCTGATTTGATCACTTAGGTTAGAATTGCTTAGACGAGTTCTTTTTAAACTATCGCTAAAATTAGAGAAAGTATAATTTAAATCATCTAATTTAGATTTGTAACGTGAGACATGAATATTAAGAGATTGGAGTATGGATTGTACCTTACTGATGACTTTCTCGCATTCACTAACCTGTTTAAAAACAAGTCTTGCAGCAAAATAGTTATCTGAGGCCTCGCCACTATCAATGGCGTATCATCTCTACTCCAAGACATCACTGCAAACCATCAAGCATCTTCCCTCATTCTCAGAGGCTCCAGACTACACTCCAAAAGATACACCATGTGTGGGCTTCCGAACTTCCGAATCAGTTCACCAAACTTCAACACGTCCAAACTGTAACGACCAAAAATTTCAACCAATTTAAAATTTTCGAAAACAACCCGATTCCATTAAAGTTATTACAAAAAGGTTTTCAATACAATTTATTTTAAGTATTCCCAGAATCTCATCACAATACAAACACGAGGAGCGGTACGATCACACCTTCGCCTTGCCACGGTCTCCTGAAGAACCTGAAAAACATTAAACCACAACTATAAGCCCGAAAGCTTAGTGAGATATCCCCAAAATACGAACCACATATACCATACACGCATAACAAGCCATAACATATCCGATCATAGAACAGCCATGCACTTCGGGTCTACTGTGGGACTGGTCCGCCGCACCGGCCAACAGTCCACCTGGTCCACCCTCCGAGTCTAACCACATACATCGAGTTTGCAGTGTGATTGGTCCGCCCGCACCAGCCCTTCAATCCACCTGGTCCACTCTCTGAGTCTACAGTATGACTGGTCCGCCCGCACCGGGCCTTCAGTCGGCCTGGTCCACTCTCCGAGCCTCGACACGTCTGGTCCACCCTCTTGGGGCCTACAGCCTATCCGGACCGCTCGCTGGGCCTTTGGGACAACCGGTCCGCCCTGGGTATCTTGGCCTACAGCACAAAGCAGGACCCGCCTCAACCCAACTCCAGTCCAAACAACCATGTGCACATATACATACAATCATATAGCAATTCACAGTCAACAAGCAGATCAAACAGATCACATAACATATCATCATCCTAACCAGGATACCGACCTAACCGGTCACTAGCATAGCATCACCCTATCTCTCAGGATACCGATCTCAATCATGTCTCTAACATATACCATCCTAGCTACCAGGATGCAAACATATCAAAGCAATAACATAACAACAACTACCCGAATCTCAATCCGACAAGGGCCGGCCTTGGTGTCTTAGACCCTGTTGATATAGTGAGGATAACTCACCTCGAAACTGCCGACTGAACAGATAACCCAAGCTACTCCGATCACTGATATGATCTCCACCACTGGACAACCACCAAAGCACTGAACTCAAAACAATATCCAACAATTACCAAAATGTCCCTGAAAATCAACTGGTCAACCCTTGGTCAAGGACAAGGTCAAAGTCAACCCCTGACTGACTCTACTCGCCGAGTCAACCTGATGACTCGCCGAGTCCCCATGCTCAGCATTCCTTCAATCCGCGACCCCACTCGCCGAGTCACCTCGAGACTCGCCGAGTCCAACAACTCTGAGTCCACACTCACACAACTCACCGAGTCATCCCTTGACTCACCGATTCACGACTCAACCAGAAAAGATTGGGACTCTTCGACAAGACTCGCCGAGTCCAAGAACAGACTCGTCGAGTCTAAGGCCATCTTCAACCTAATCGCCGAGTTGTTCTTCCAACTCGTCGAGTTCCAGCCTATCTTCAAGCAACTTGTCGAGTCTACCCATGTGACTCGCCGAGTACCACTGGTCTGAATCCATACAGAAGCATTCCAGGCCATGCAATTGATCCAAAACGTAGATCTAGCCTCCTACAACCCATCCATCACGTAAAGTGGCAAACTTTACGTGAATCCTAAGAGATCTAGGCCTTTTACACTCTAGGGCTAGGGTTTGGGACAAATAGCTCCTTCAAACACTCATCAACAGGGACTTTTATGCATTCAAGCCTTTCACCATTCCAGATCTGAGGTAGCAACCTCAGATCTAACCTCTAAACTCCAATACATCACAAGATATGTTTGCCCATAAACCCCAAAATGATGCATCTATAAGAATACAGCCCAAGAACGAGATAATACCTCAAGAAAAGAAGCCCCAACCGCAATGAAACCCGAATCTAAGCAAAGCCCCTTGTTCCAAGCCTCCTAACCTTCAAGATTTCCTCAATAATCACTTCTTCAAGCCTCCAAATGCACTCTGATCCAATCAAACATGGCAACTAGGGTTTCTAGACTTAAGAGAGAGTAAAGAGGCTGGGGGAATGGATGTTATGTTCTTTATATAGGGCTCAATCCCGAGAATTAGGGTTTTCTTCACCCAGCACCAACTCGCCGAGTTGGCCACTTAACACGCGACCACAGTCGCGACTCTACTCCCCGAGTCCACCCATGGACTCGCCGAGTTGCCCTTATACATTTTCATTATAAACCCTGAACTAGCAACCTGGATTCGGGATGTTACAATTCTCCCCCACTCAAATTAGGCTTCGTCCTCGAAGCCTGCAACAACTCAACTCTTAGAAATACTCCTGCCGCGCATCACCTGGCATTAACCCAACCAGGTTCCTCAAAACACAACCATCGAAACCGGAACTCACTTCCTCCTTTCTTGCGGTGTCCTGATCACCGTCTCAAGACGGCCACTGGCTTTACCCTTTGATAACTCCACTTAACAACTGAGTACTACTCATGATGCAACACTGCTCCAAATCACAACCATCACTCGACCCATATGAGCTAGAAAATAACCATGCACCATCGGATTCCCGATCTGAGTCCAACTCTAACCATTCTGCTGACAGAAAGACACGTTCTTCAGAGCAACTCCCATGAGTTCTCCTCTTGCAATCACATACACATGCTGAACTAGCTCTAGCACCCTTAGGTTGGCAAAACCCGATACACTGATGACAACTCCAAACATCCCCCAGGATGAACCATTACTACATACACAATTCCCTGATCAGAATCACACTGAGAGCCCAAGACTCCCTCCCTGCATCCCTTCCGAGCCTCTTGGCTCTATACCGGCGAAATTCATTCCGTGACCTCACCAGACATCCCAAACCGGATGTGATTCCATCCCACTGCCGCAAACACGCTGCTCAATGACCATACTCGGATCACTCTAATCATAACTCTGCTCTACCGCTTTCACTTCCGTGAACTTGCACTCCCTCTTGGAGTTACACTCCTCCCTCATTCCTTTACTAAGGAATCCACTTGGCTACCTTGTCACTCCGACAAGTGCCACGGTGCTCGCCCAACGCTGCACCACTCCTTCATAGCATAACCGCTATCCATCCAACACACATGCTTTGACTCTGATCGCAGGGACCCTCAAGCCCATGCACTATCTCAGCTAATCAAGATCACTACCCGGGGCCAGACCTTCAAATGCTATCACACCGCAACATACACAAACCGTATCCTCGAACCGATCCAACAATACCTGCAGAGTGTTCAGCATGACTGGACCGCCTCACCAGGCCTTCAGCCAATCTGGACCACTCTCAGAACCTTCAGCCAATCTGGACTGCTCTCAGTGCTTTCAGTCTGGCTGGACCGTCCTTCGAGCCTTCAGCCTGACCGGTACGCTTACCGGCCTTCAGCCTATCCGGACCGCTCAACTAGCATTCATCATTCCGAGCTATCACTCCGGGAAATCTTCCCATGCATACCGTTCTAGCCTTCTAGGGGTTCCGAACGCTATCTCCTTCACACAACTCAATCCCGACCTGATCCCAGACCCTCCGCAAATAAGTACCTTTGGTCTGTATTCCGCCCCGCATGCCTGCCACTTACTCATGCCAGCATACGCTCTTGGCTGACAGAACACTGCTGAATCCCAGACTGCTCACAATCTCTCATACTTATCGATCATCCGGATAATTTTCCAATTCTTCCCCACTTAGGGCACGGCTATCACCGACCTCCCAAAACAACCCTGCACCACACCACACTTACACGCGGACTGATTTCCCACTAGCACTAGCAACCTTCACAAAATCACATTTCCACACCGATTCTCTCGCTCAAAAGAAACTCAATCTGCAGCTAACCACTCCTCAGAAGGAAGATGCTACCCGACATTCAGACCAACGCCAGATTCCCACTAACAACCCCATGAATGATAACCAACTAAATTCCCAACACTAACCCATAATCATACCATAACTCTCAAAAAGAACAAATACCACACCAAGAACCACACAAAGATACTAGCACATAAACAATACTCCACAATAATCATAAGATAACAAGACATCAAGGAAGAAACATATCCACAGCTGCATCCGGCACTGCTCCGACCTCCTCTGCTGCAAGCTGAAAAGCACGACCCTGAGCCCTTGAGGGCTCTGCTCCACCCTGACCTCCACCCGTGATCCTCATAGTGGCCGGTGCTGGAGCCTGTACCGGTCCTGCAGCGAACTGTGGACAGTTGACCCTCAAATGTCCAACCTGATGACAATGGTAACAAATCCTCAAATCCCGAACCGGCACTGACTGCCGACAATCCCTCGCATAGTGCCCCTCCCTTCCGCACTTGCGGCATGCACCACCAGACCTACAAACTCCGGTGTGACTCCTTCCACACTTCCCACAAGCGTGGCTACTCAGATCCCCGACTCTAGAATCAACGGTCTTGGACCGTTTTGGCGCCGGCTGCAACTGCACTGGTGCCTGCCTCAACTCATGCATCTGCAACTCAATCTCTAACTCGCGCCGCCTGGCGGCCTCCTGCAACTTCAACAAGGTCTCGCACCTCTGCGTAGACACAAACTGTCTGATATCCCTCATGAGCATTCTCAGATATCGAGACATCTGAGCCTGCTCCGAAGCGAACTCAGGGTAGAACATCGCCCTCTCAGTGAACATCTTGGTGATCTCAATCACCGACTCCGAATCCTGCTTCAGCTCAAGGAACTCCTGATCCAATCTCTCCCTCTCAACTCGCGGAACATAGCGAGTGCTGAACATCTCCCTGAACTGATCCCATGAAACCACAACCCTCTGCGCATCAGAATATGACCCCGTGGTCAACCTCCACCAATCCTTCGCCTCGAGCCTCAACAGGTTCAAAGCACACCTCACCCTTTGATCAGCAGGGCATGAACACGTGAAGAAACACCCCTCCACGTCCGATAACCATCTCATAGCAACAATCGGGTCCTGAACTCCATCAAAGGTGGGAGGCTTCGTATTATCGAAGTCCCGATACTGAAAGCCCCGACCAGCTCCTCCCCCTGCCGCTGCTACAGCTGTTGTAGCCGCCGCGGCCGCCGTCTCTGTGAGAGCTGCATAGCGCTCATCAAAATACTCGCCCATGGCGGTCTTGATCGACCCAAACAGATCCGACAACTCAGCCCGGAACAACTCAGCAATCTCATCATGCAGGATCTCACGAATCCTCGCATCCAACTCGCACGTGCTCATCTGACCAATAACCTCGGGTGGTACCGACCCGCCCGGAACTCCCTCTCCTGCTCTCAATCCTGATCCGGATCCACTCCCAGCATGCCTCGGAATCTCCATACTGAAAAACACCACAAAAAATCTCAGACTCTTCCCACTATCCCAGGAACCAACTCTCTCAACCCAACCCTAGAGGTCATGGTTTCCCTGATACGCGTATAGGTCCTGTGCTTTCAGTAGTACGGGCCCATACTACCTTCCACACCTACCCATATTTGTATGAAGTACTACCACAACACCCTAGAGAAACATGCATAACAACGCTCAAAACTCACAACTAGAGGAACACTGGAAATCTCTCACAAGGAAACCCTAGGCTACAAGCATCACAAATCAGGCAGCATTATCATGAAATCCTGAAGATCCCTAGCCTAGCACTAGCATGCTGTGCTAACAAAGCTCAAAAACAAATATCATGTATGGTATTTTGGGGTTACTTACTAGCTCCGGCTGATCGTACCTTCGTGTCCTCCTTTAATCATTTTGAAAACCTTTTTAAATACTCTTTTGAAAACTCTCCTCGATTTGAGATTGGAGTCACACGAGTGTTCCTCCAATTCACTCAAACCAAGGCTCTGATACCAACTTGTAACGACCAAAAATTTCAACCAATTTAAAATTTTTGAAAACAACCCGATTCCATTAAAGTTATTACAAAAAGGTTTTCAATACAATTTATTTTAAGTATTTCCAGAATCTCATCACAATACAAACACGAGGAGCAGTACGATCACACCTTCGCCTTGCCACGGTCTCCTGAAGAACCTGAAAAACATTAAACCACAACTGTAAGCCCGAAAGCTTATTGAGATATCCCCAAAATACGAACCACATATACCATACACCCATAACAAGCCATAACATATCCGATCACAGAACAGCCATGCACTTCGGGTCTACTGTGGGAATGGTCCGCCGCACCGGCCAACAGTCCACCTGGTCCACCCTCCGAGTCTAACTACATACATCGAGTCTGCAGTGTGATTGGTCCGCCCGCACCGGGCCTTCAATCCACCTGGTCCACTCTCTGAGTCTACAGTATGACTGGTCCGCCCGCACCGGGCCTTCAGTCGGCCTGGTCCACTCTCTGAGCCTCGACACGTCTGGTCCGCCCTCTTGGGGCCTACAGCCTATCCGGACCGCTCGCTGGGCCTTCGGGACAACCGGTCCGCCCTGGGTATCTTGCCCTACAGCACAAAACAGGACCCACCTCAACCCAACTCCAGTCCAAACAACCATGTGCACATATACATACAATCATATAGCAATTCACAGTCAACAAGCAGATCAAACAGATCACATAACATATCATCATCCTAACCAGGATACCGACCTAACCGGTCATTAGCATAACATCACCCTATCTCTCAGGATACCGATCTCAATCATGTCTCTAACATATACCATCCTAGTTATCAAGATGCAAACATATCAAAGCAATAACATAACAACAACTACCCGGATCTCAATCCGACAAGGGCCGGCCTTGGTGCCTTAGACCCTGTTGATATAGTGAGGATAACTCACCTCGAAACTGCCGACTGAACAGATAACCGAAGCTACTCCGATCATTGATACGATCTCCACCACTAGACAACCACCAAAGCACGGAACTCAAAACAATATCCAACAATTACCAAAATGTCCCTGGAAATCAACTGGTCAACCCTTGGTCAAGGACAAGGTCAAAGTCAACCCCTGACTGACTCTACTCGCCGAGTCAACCTGATGACTCGCCGAGTCCCCATGCTCAGCATTCCTTCAATCCGCGACCCCACTCGCCGAGTCACCTCGAGACTCGCCGAGTCCAACAACTCTGAGTCCACACTCACACAACTCACCGAGTCATCCCTTGACTCACCGATTCACGACTCAACCAGAAAAGATTGGGACTCTTCGACAAGACTCGCCGAGTCCAAGAACAGACTCGTCGAGTCTAAGGCCATCTTCAACCTAATCGCCGAGTTGTTCTTCCAACTCGTCGAGTTCCAGCCTATCTTCAAGCAACTTGTCGAGTCTACCCATGTGACTCGCCGAGTACCACTGGTCTGAATCCATACAGAAGCATTCCAGGCCATGCAATTGATCCAAAACGTAGATCTAGCCTCCTACAACCCATCCATCACGTAAAGTGGCAAACTTTACGTGAATCCTAAGAGATCTAGGCCTTTTACACTCTAGGGCTAGGGTTTGGGACAAATAGCTCCTTCAAACACTCATCAACAGGGACTTTTATGCATTCAAGCCTTTCACCATTCCAGATCTGAGGTAGCAACCTCAGATCTAACCTCTAAACTCCAATACATCACAAGATATGTTTGCCCATAAACCCCAAAATGATGCATCTATAAGAATACAGCCCAAGAACGAGATAATACCTCAAGAAAAGAAGCCCCAACAGCAATGAAACCCGAATCTAAGCAAAGCCCCTTGTTCCAAGCCTCCTAACCTTCAAGATTTCCTCAATAATCACTTCTTCAAGCCTCCAAATGCACTCTGATCCAATCAAACATGGCAACTAGGGTTTCTAGACTTAAGAGAGAGTAAAGAGGCTGGGGGAATGGATGTTATGTTCTTTATATAGGGCTCAATCCCGAGAATTAGGGTTTTCTTCACCCAGCACCAACTCGCCGAGTTGGCCACTTAACACGCGACCACAGTCGCGACTCTACTCCCCGAGTCCACCCATGGACTCGCCGAGTTGCCCTTATAAATTTTCATTATAAACCCTGAACTAGCAACCTGGATTCGGGATGTTACAATTCTCCCCCACTCAAATTAGGCTTCGTCCTCGAAGCCTGCAACAACTCAACTCTTAGAAATACTCCTGCCGCGCATCACCTGGCATTAACCCAACCAGGTTCCTCAAAACACAACCATCGAAACCGGAACTCACTTCCTCCTTTCTTGCGGTGTCCTGATCACCGTCTCAAGACGGCCACTGGCTTTACCCTTTGATAACTCCACTTAACAACTGAGTACTACTCATGATGCAACACTGCTCCAAATCACAACCATCACTCGACCCATATGAGCTAGAAAATAACCATGCACCATCGGATTCCCGATCTGAGTCCAACTCTAACCATTCTGCTGACAGAAAGACACGTTCTTCAGAGCAACTCCCATGAGTTCTCCTCTTGCAATCACATACACATGCTGAACTAGCTCTAGCACCCTTAGGTTGGCAAAACCCGATACACTGATGACAACTCCAAACATCCCCCAGGATGAACCATTACTACATACACAATTCCCTGATCAGAATCACACTGAGAGCCCAAGACTCCCTCCCTGCATCCCTTCCGAGCCTCTTGGCTCTATACCGGCGAAATTCATTCCGTGACCTCACCAGACATCCCAAACCGGATGTGATTCCATCCCACTGCCGCAAACACGCTGCTCAATGACCATACTCGGATCACTCTAATCATAACTCTGCTCTACCGCTTTCACTTCCGTGAACTTGCACTCCCTCTTGGAGTTACACTCCTCCCTCATTCCTTTACTAAGGAATCCACTTGGCTACCTTGTCACTCCGACAAGTGCCACGGTGCTCGCCCAACGCTGCACCACTCCTTCATAGCATAACCGCTATCCATCCAACACACATGCTTTGACTCTGATCGCAGGGACCCTCAAGCCCATGCACTATCTCAGCTAATCAAGATCACTACCCGGGGCCAGACCTTCAAATGCTATCACACCGCAACATACACAAACCGTATCCTCGAACCGATCCAACAATACCTGCAGAGTGTTCAGCATGACTGGACCGCCTCACCAGGCCTTCAGCCAATCTGGACCACTCTCAGAACCTTCAGCCAATCTGGACTGCTCTCAGTGCTTTCAGTCTGGCTGGACCGTCCTTCGAGCCTTCAGCCTGACTGGTACGCCTACCGGCCTTCAGCCTATCCGGACCGCTCAACTAGCATTCATCATTCCGAGCTATCACTCCGGGAAATCTTCCCATGCATATCGTTCTAGCCTTCTAGGGGTTCCGAACGCTATCTCCTTCACACAACTCAATCCCGGCCTGATCCCAGACCCTCCGCAAATAAGTACCTTTGGTCTGTATTCCGCCCCGCATGCCTGCCACTTACTCATGCCAGCATACGCTCTTGGCTGACAGAACACTGCTGAATCCCAGACTGCTCACAATCTCTCATACTTATCGATCATCCGGAGAATTTTCCAATTCTCCCCCACTTAGGGCACTGACTATCAACCACCGGTCGCTATCACCGACCTCCCAAAACAACCCTGCACCACACCAGACTTACACGCGGACTGATTTCCCACTAGCACTAGCAACCTTCACAAAATCACATTTCCACACCGATTCTCTCGCTCGAAAGAAACTCAATCTGCAGCTAACCACTCCTCAGAAGGCAGATGCTACCCGACATTCAGACCAACGTCAGATTCCCACTAACAACCCCATGAATGATAACCAACTAAATTCCCAACACTAACCCATAATCATACCATAACTCTCAAAAAGAACAAATACCACACCAAGAACCACACAAAGATACTAGCACATAAACAATACTCCACAATAATCATAAGATAACAAGACATCAAGGAAGAAACATATCCGCAGCTGCATCCGGCACTGCTCCGACCTCCTCTGCTGCAAGCTGAAAAGCACGACCCTGATCCCTTGGGGTCTCTGCTCCACCCTGACCTCCACCCGTGATCCTCAAAGTGGCCGGTGTTGGAGCCTGTACCGGTCCCGTAGTGAACTGTGGACAGTTGACCATCAAATGTCCAACCTGATGACAATGGTAACAAATCCTCAAATCCCGAACCGGCACTAACTGCCGACAATCCCTCGCATAGTGCCCCTCCCTTCCGCACTTGCGGCATGCACCACCAGACCTACAAACTCCGGTGTGACTCCTTCCACACTTCCCACAAGTGTGGCTACTCAGATCCCCCACTCTAGAATCAACGGTCTTGGACCGTTTTGGCGCCGGCTGCAACTGCACTGGTGCCTGCCTCAACTCATGCATCTGCAACTCAATCTCTAACTCGCGCCGCCTGGCGGCCTCCTGCAACTCCAACAAGGTCTCGCACCTCTGCATAGACACAAACTGTCTGATATCCCTCTTGAGCATTCTCAGATATCGAGACATCTGAGCCTGCTCCGAAGCGAACTCAGGGCGGAACATCGCCCTCTCAGTGAACATCTTGGTGATCTCAATCACCGACTCCGAATCCTGCTTCAGCTCAAGGAACTCCTGAGCCAATCTCTCCCTCTCAACTCGCGGAACATAGCGAGTGCTGAACATCTCCCTGAACTGATCCCATGAAACCACAACCCTCTGCGCATCAGAATATGACCCCGTGGTTAACCTCCACCAATCCTTCGCCTCGAGCCTCAACAGGTTCAGAGCACACCTCACCCTCTGATCAGCAGGGCATGAACACGTGAAGAAACACCCCTCCACGTCCGATAACCATCTCATAGCAACAATCGGGTCCTGAACTCCATCAAAGGTGGGAGGCTTCGTATTATCGAAGTCCCGATACTGAAAGCCCCGACCAGCTCCTCCCCCTGCCGCTGCTACAGCTGCTGTAGCCGCCGCGGCCGCCGTCTCTGTGAGAGCTGCATAGCGCTCATCAAAATACTCGCCCATGGCGGTCTTGATCGACCCAAACAGATCCGACAACTCAGCCCGGAACAACTCAGCAATCTCATCATGCAGGATCTCACGAATCCTCGCATCCAACTCGCACGTGCTCATCTGACCAATAACCTCGGGCGGTACCGACCCGCCCGGAACTCCCTCTCCTGCTCTCAATCCTGATCCGGATCCACTCCCAGCATGCCTCGGAATCTCCATACTGAAAAACACCACAAAAAATCTCAGACTCTTCCCACTATCCCGGGAACCAA
Organism: Lactuca serriola; assembly: GCF_051521515.1. Classification (NCBI taxonomy): domain Eukaryota; kingdom Viridiplantae; phylum Streptophyta; class Magnoliopsida; order Asterales; family Asteraceae; genus Lactuca; species Lactuca serriola. The sequence continues at coordinate 143,973,625 of NC_136413.1, forward strand.
CTCTCTCAACCCAACCCTAGAGGTCATGGTTTCCCTGATACGCGTATAGGTCCTGTGCTTTCAGTAGTACGGGCCCATACTACCTTCCACACCTACCCATATTTGTATGAAGTACTACCACAACACCCTAGAGAAACATGCATAACAACGCTCAAAACTCACAACTAGAGGAACACTGGAAATCTCTCACAAGGAAACCCTAGGCTACAGGCATCACAAATCAGGCAGCATTATCATGAAATCCTGAAGATCCCTAGCCTAGCACTAGCATGCTGTGCTAACAAAGCTCAAAAACAAATATCATGTATGGTATTTTGGGGTTACTTACTAGCTCCGGCTGATCGTACCTCCGTGTCCTCCTTTAATCATTTTGAAAACCTTTTTAAATACTCTTTTGAAAACTCTCCTCGATTTGAGACTGGAGTCACACGAGTGTTCCTCCAATTCACTCAAACCAAGGCTCTGATACACACTTGTAACGACCAAAAATTTCAACCAATTTAAAGTTTTCGAAAATAACCCGATTCCATTAAAGTTATTACAAAAAGGTTTTCAATACAATTTATTTTAAGTATTCCCAGAATCTCATCACAATACAAACACGAGGAGCGGTACGATCACACCTTCGCCTTGCCACGGTCTCCTGAAGAACCTAAAAAACATTAAACCACAACTGTAAGCCTGAAAGCTTAGTGAGATATCCCCAAAATACCAACCACATATACCATACACGCATAACAAGCCATAACATATCCGATCACAGAACAGCCATGCACTTCGGGTCTACTGTGGGACTGGTCCGCCGCACCAGCCAACTGTCCACCTGGTCCACCCTCCGAGTCTAACCACATACATCGAGTCTGCAGTGTGATTGGTCCGCCCGCACCGGGCCTTCAATCCACCTGGTCCACTCTCTGAGTCTACAGTATGACTGGTCCGCCCGCACCGGGCCTTCAGTCGGCCTGGTCCACTCTCCGAGCCTCGGCACGTCTGGTCCGCCCTTTTGGGGCCTACAGCCTATCCGGACCGCTCGCTGGGCCTTCGGGACAACCGGTCCGCCCTGGGTATCTTGGCCTACAGCACAAAGCAGGACCCGCCTCAACCTAACTCCAATCCAAACAACCATGTGCACATATACATACAATCATATAGCAATTCACAATCAACAAGCAGATCAAACAGATCACATAACATATCATCATCCTAACCAGGATACCGACCTAACCGGTCACTAGCATAGCATCACCCTATCTCTCAGGATACCGATCTCAATCATGTCTCTAACATATACCATCCTAGCTACCAGGATGCAAACATATCAAAGCAATAACATAACAACAACTACCCGGATCTCAATCTGACAAGGGCCGGCCTTGGTGCCTTAGACCCTATTGATATAGTGAGGATAACTCACCTCGAAACTGCCGACTAAACAGATAACCCAAGCTGCTCCGATCACTGATACGATCTCCACCACTGGACAACCACCAAAGCACTGAACTCAAAACAATATCCAACAATTACCAAAATGTCCCTGGAAATCAACTAGTCAACCCTTGGTCAAGGACAAGGTCAAAGTCAACCCCTGACTGACTCTACTCGCCGAGTCAACCTGATGACTCGCCGAGTCCCCATGCTCAGCATTCCTTCAATCCGCGATCCCACTCGCTGAGTCACCCAGAGACTCGCCGAGTCCAACAAATCTGAGTCCACACTCACACAACTCACCGAGTCATCCCTTGACTCACCGATTCACGGCTCAACCAGAAAAGATTGGGACTCTTCGACAAGACTCACCGAGTCCAAGAACAGACTTGTCGAGTCTAAGGCCATCTTCAACCTACTCGCCGAGTTGTTCTTCCAACTCGTCGAGTTCCAGCCTATCTTCAAGCAACTCGTCGAGTCTACCCATGTGACTCGCCGAGTACCACTGGTCTGAATCCATACAGAAGCATTCCAGGCCATGCAATTGATCCAAAACGTAGATCTAGCCTCCTACAACCCATCCATCACGTAAAGTGGCAAACTTTACGTGAATCCTAAGAGATCTAGGCCTTTTACACTCTAGGGCTAGGGTTTGGGACAAATAGCTCCTTCAAACACTCATCAACAGGGACTTTTATGCATTCAAGCCTTTCACCATTCCAGATCTAAGGTAGCAACCTTAGATCTAACCTCTAAACTCCAATACATCACAAGATATGTTTCCCCATAAACCCCAAAATGATGCATCTATAAGAATACAGCGTAAGAACAAGATAATACCTCAAGAAAAGAAGCCCCAACAACAATGAAACCCGAATCTAAGCAAAGCCCCTTGTTCCAAGCCTCCTAACCTTCAAGATTTCCTTAATAATCACTTCTTCAAGCCTCAAAATGCACTTTGATCCTCTCACACATGGCAACTAGGGTTTCTGGACTTAAGAGAGAGTAAAGAGGCTGGGGGAATGGATGTTATGTTCTTTATATAGGGCTCAATCCCGAGAATTAGGGTTTTCTTCACCCAGCACCAACTCGCCGAGTCCAGCCGCCGACTCGCCGAGTTGGCCACTTAACACGCGACCATAGTCGCGACTCTACTCGCCGAGTCCACCCATGGACTCGCCGAGTTGCCCTTATACATTTTCATTATAAACCCTGAACTAGCAACCCTGGATTTGGGATGTTACACAAACTCATCATTATCCTCAGGCACAATCAAAGCAAGCTTAGCACTATCATCACTCTTTTTATTTCTAAGCTCTTTTATCTTTTGAAGATAGTAAGCTTCATCGTCTTCTTCATCCTTCTTCTCACTAATTCTTCTTAACATACACTCCTTAGCCAAATGATTCTTGCCATGACAATAGTTGCAATCATAGCTGGAATCTCCCATCAGCTTCTTCTTTTTCTTCACCTCATCCTTTTGAGAGTTGTTGAGGCTCTCATCCTTTGCTTTGTCTGAACTGTATTTCTCTTGCCAATTCCTTTTTTGATGCGTCTAAAATTCATTTTAGCAAAAATTTTGGGATTTGACACCATCAGAGCGTATTCCTCTTTCGTAAGCTCACAATCTGAGAGATCAGACTCCGAATCTTCTTCAACAACCTTTTTTCCCTTCGCAACCAGTGCCAACGAACCCATATTGGAGACAAGCTTAACATCTTTTGTCATTTCATCTTCGTGGGATCTCAGAATTCCCACCAACTTCGCCAGAGTATAACTTTTAAACTGTTCATGAGCTTTTACGGTTGACACAACTGCTTTCCATTCCGATTTCAAACCGTTCATGAACGTGACTTTTTGCTCTATCTTTTCACGTATGATCTTGTTTTTTAACATCCTACTTAAAATATGATTAAAACAATTAAATGGTTGATCAAGTTTCTCTTCTGGATTTTGGACAAAGGCACCAAACTCTGATAAAAGCAAAGTTTGTACAGAATGTTCCAAATCTGCTCGTTTGAGTAGATTTCTTTCAACGTATCCCATATCTCATTCTCTGTATCACAAGCACTTACCAGACGAAAAGTGTCTAGTGAATGAGGGAATCTGATTATTCTCATTACCTTGACATTGCTTAACAACTTGTCTTTCTCATCTTGAGGAGTATCTTTATGATCGACCAAAATGGCATTGTAGTTAGCTTGAGTTTTAACGATCTTCCTCGTAGCCGTGTGAGAGAAAGTTTGTAGCGTCATGGCCTCCCATATGGTTGAGCCATGTTCTTCAAGACCCAGAACAGAGTCTTCAAAGTGTAAGGCCCATCCTTTATAGTTCTGTGGGAAGAGGATATGGATCCTAGTAGTATATCCGATACTGCTAGAAAGATTGAAAGAGAGAGTGTGTGGATCTTCATGTGGCATGATGTTGATTCATAAAAACCTATTAAGAATCAGATGTGTAAACTATAATCGAGTTTAGGGATAAATAAGGACGCAGATCTAACGTCTCCAATTGATGCAAACGAGAAGAACAGATCCACTAGAAACTTAAAGCCATATTAATAATATGTGACAACCCGAGAGACTTGGATCAAACAAGGTCTAAATTGTAACCCTATTACAATGAAAACCTTGGAAAACTAAAACGGAATAAGTGCATGTATATGGAATTATACACTTTGGAAGTCACATATAAGGTAACCTGTCGAAGGTAAACAAGTTTATCAAGGCAAAACTAGACAAATGAATTTGAAAAAGAATCTCGGATTAAAAGATTTTCTATTAGTATTAAGCCTAGACTCCCACCCACCTTAGAACATGGAAGGCCATAAGAACAATGACTTAAGCTAACATATATGTATATAAATATGTGTAACAAGCTTTGTGGAACCATGATTGAATTCACCCTTGGATAGTTAACAAGAAACACACATTAAACACTTTTCTTGGAAGTTTTAGCACAATGTCTCACCAAGGCCATCACCTTTGAGTGCATACTAGCTAAAAAACATGAACACACCCTTGGGAAATCACCCAAAATCGTGAACCTCCTTAGTAAGACAATCCTTTGGCCATGAACTACCCTAGGAACCTAATGTATGGCCGTGAACACCTCCTTAGTGGACCCCTTGGGCATAAACACCATGCTTGGAAGTATCTTTAGTGTAAACACCGTCCTAGGAAGGATCTTAGGGCGTAAACACCTTGTTGGACCCCATTAGGGGCGTAAACTACATTAGGAAGAAATCTTTGGGCGTAAACTCCACGGTGGACCACACCTTGGCCGTAAACTCTCTTATAGGGAAAAAGTAGTGCGTAAACACCACCATTCTATGGTGTTTACAGATTAAGGATGTGAATAAGACAAGAACATTTGACCTTAAGATGTGATTTCCCTCCAATTTCCAAGGTAATTCCAGTTAACCACGAAGTATCCACCAAATACCCATGCCTTACCCACCATATTACCAAGCACACCTTATCACTTTCATCCTCTTATCAAGGAACGTAAACCCTTCCTTCCACCCCACATCCTTCTTATTCATTTACTAAGAACTCCAAGATTTGTTCTTTGAAGATTCACACTTCAAGTTCTTAGAATACTAACTCCCTCAAGACATTCCTTAAGCCCCTATAAGTAAGTGAAAACTTGGCTAGTGATTATATACCTTATCTTGAAAATCTCTTTTATTTACACATAAATTTTATGTGTTAACGACTCTAGGGTATCATAATCTTCACATGTTCACCAAACTCTTCAAGTGTTAGGAGTTGAAAACTTCTCAACATCTCTTCAAATCATCCACCAAACCAAACCAAGGTGAGCTTCATACCCCCATATTTTCAAATTTTTCTATGTTTTAGGGGGGGGGGATACAAGTCAAACTTTTTTCACTCCACAAATAACTACAAGTTCTTCACCTTTATGTTAAGGATAAATTATTATTTGCACAAGTTATGGTATTCTGTAGTTTTGATATAAATATGGTGATATGTATATATCTATCAGCAAAACTAACATGACCAATTTTATAAAATCATAAGAAAAGTTAACATTTATAAACTACATGCTTTTGGGAACCTTTATTAAGATAGTTCTACTAGTAAGCATTGATACAGTACAATTATTTACAAATATAGTGGGTTTAATACCTAAGAAATATGTTTTGATTCCATATTTTTCATGCTAGAACACACCTTTACATTTATAAAAGGGTATATAAATAATTTCAAACCAACAAGATAAACTATAATCGGTATAGTTTGGAATTCACAAACCACGTTTTTTTTCAAAGACATGATTAATCATTTAAAGGTATAACTATCCTATTTTTACAAGAAAAGAATTCATAGTTCGCGTAAATCTATTAAGGCTCTTATGAGACACCTTTAGTCATACCTACCTAGCGTACGTGGTAAGTCCTATTAGTTATAATTAGAGTCTCCTGGAGGGAGAGAGGGAGTTTGTGTATAGATCTATATGGGGTTGACATCCCACACCTAAGCTGTTCACAACAGCTACACTAGGCCAGCCTAGGGTGACAAATATCTTTCAACGAAACTGACGCCTGTAAAACGGCAAGCCAGGAACTCCGTCATATTAGTATGGTTATAACTACTCGCATAGGGATAAACAAAAAGATTTTTGGTTTACGAGAAGCTTATACTTTAGTAGTTTTATTAAAAGAAATGAAACAATAAACACTTTTCTCTATGATTTTCACCTCCATCTTGGTCTTGGGATTTTAAGACATGGTTTACTGAAAGCTTATACTTCATTAACTTTATTAAAAGAAATGAGGTTATAAACTATTTTCTGTATGATTTTCACCTCCATCTTGGTCTTGGGATTTTAAGACCTGGTTTATTGAAAGCTTATACTTCATTAACTTTATTAAAAGAAATGAGGTTATAAACTATTTTCTGTATAATTTTCATCTCCATCTTGGTCTTGGGATTTTAAGACCTCGCTTACCGAAAGCTTATACGTCATTAACTTTATTAAAATAAATAAGGTTATAAACTATTTTTTGTATGATACTCCCTTCCATCTCGGTCTTGGGGTATAATACCACTGTTAACCTTTAAGAAAATATTGGATTTTCTGGAAAGATACTTTATTACTTTATAAGGAAAAGAAAAAATGATATACATGCATTTATTCACGATTTTAGAACGAGACTGAAACCTTCTTTTTATAGAAAATATCGGATTTTCTGAAAATACTACGACAACTATTCTAAACATGTGTAAAACTAATTCGTACAAAAATTCTTATGAACTCACCAACTTTTTAGTTGACGCTTTTCAAACGACTTGTATTCTCGGGGATCTAGCTGGCAGGTATTCAACCCTCCTTAAGGGGTCGGCGTCGTCATTTCATGTTAATTACTATTTATTTATTTGTATTCGACTTTCAAACAATTGTGTTTTGTAAACAATATAATACTCTAAATCTAAATGTAAGAATGTTTGTGTTGTTATGTTTCATTACTATTCAATTGTTATGATACTGTATGAAGTTTCTCCATCCGCACCCATACGTTTCCGTCGTTCTGGTTTGGGGGTGTGACATACATGACAAAAGATATGTGTATAAGTTACACAATCTCCTGCTCTGATACCAATTGTTGAAATAATAAATAATGGATCGATAGATTCAATAACAGTAAAGTGAATCAAGTAACAAGAACAATGATCGAAGTTGTGCTAAATGATTAATAATCAATGCCTTAGAAGAGTTCGAATGGAACTTTTCTGTAAAGACAATGTAGGGTATCACATAAATGATCAACCCTAGTACAATACATGCATGCAATATTTATAGCCTAACCCTAGCAGCATAAATGCGGATGGACATGCCCAATCCGTTTATTAAAGGCTAAATACATACATAGTAAATTTGAGATAACACTTTAAATAACCCAACAGAAAGTGCCTAGGGCACAAAAATGGAAGTCTTGACCAATTAGATTTATTTGATATGTGCATTCTAAATGAAATGGTGAAGAACAAGAATCTAGACTTTGGCAAACTTATCTTTGATCAACTTGTGGTCTCCACCTTAGGGCGAAATATGTCTTCTTATGTCCCTTATCGCCACTGGATTTCTCTTGTTTTGGTTACATTGGTACTGGTTATAATGGTGACACTGATGACTCTATTGCATCGTCCTTCATGTCCTCAAAGTTGATCAATACATCCCTTACTCCAAGAGATCCTCCTATTTCACCGCCTATAGCTTATATGATCTTACACGTATTGTAAGTTGTTATTCGTCCATACAATCCTCTTCATTTTCAAGCATCCTTATATTTTTTTGATGAAGAATATGATGAATTTGTATCTATTCAAGTTATAGAAGAAGAAGAAGAAGAAGAAGATGATGATGATGATGATGATGATAGTGATGATGATGAAGAATCTTCATAAAGAGTTTCAAACTCTGAGGATTCTGAATATCCATTAACTTCTATGATGAAGCCTGCTTCGCGACACTCTGATGTCTTTACTTCCGTTGTTGTCGTTTGTTTTCCACCACGAGTCAATACTCACACACAATTTCAATCAAAATCCTCATCCTCACAGCATACAAAATCTATCAAGTTTACTTCTCTTGTTAAAAATACTGATTTTCAAACCAATGAGAGCTCCCCAAGTCCCATTGCTAGTGAAATTTATTATGATCACAAGTCACAACCTCTTGCTCAAACTGAGGGGGAGATTCAGCGTCAGAAACCAGATCAACATGATATTCAATCACAAATCCTTGCAGCTCTTGGAACTCATTAGGCAAACTCATATGTTTTCTTATCGTGAAAATAGATTAGAGTCACATATTGCAGATATCAAACAAGATATTTTTTCCATTAAAAGAGCTATTCTTCCATCTATCTCCACTAAACCAACATCAAGTAATCCACCTGCTCCACTACTACCATCATCTAGCGATCAACAGCCACCACCAGATGATAATAATTCTCCACTTTCTCACACTACTCCAACAGTTGATTCTCAAGTGCATAATGTTGTTTTTCCTACTCTTAAACTCATGTAATGGATGTCTCACCAAAGGATATTGCTTCTCCTGCATCTCCTTAACATATTAATGAAGATTGTTCTAATAATGTTAAAAAGGGGAGAATTAAACTGTCATACTGTTGAAAATGTGTTTGAAGAAATTTTGGCACACACTCATGAAAGCCTTATTTCTTTTGAAGATGAAGAAAGATTTCTTGAACTTGAATTCCTTAGTGATTCTGTTCACGCCCATCTTTTTCTTCTCAATAATTCTCCCATCTGATTATCAGGTCAACGGGGAGTGTCAGCATGAGGGAGAGTCTTAGGCTCAGGGGGAACAATAAGTCAACAACGATAATGCAGAAAAGGTCCTACGATGTCACACCCCCGATCGGCGATGGAAACGTCAGGCTATGCACCATTAGGATGTTGGATCCTATATATAAAGTCACATTGAATAGTACACAAATATTATGCAAGCTTTACTTTTTATTAATTAATTAATATTGGTTACACAGGAGTTCAAGTTACAAATACGCTACAAAATCAAAGTACCATAAAAAAACACATAGGCCTCCTGTTGCATCACTTGAATGTTGTCTATCTCCTTCCGGACTCATTATCCTAAGAATACATGTGGTTTGAAAGGTCAATATAATATTTGTGAGTTCACAGGTTTTGTATGCTTTTAAATGTTCTGAAGTATTGGTTATATCAGTGTTATGGTTTTCCTAAACTCGCATACTTGGGTTGTGCATAACACTTTTAGGGTTTATCCCCTAATAGTAATTTTTAAATAGACTAGTTTAACAATGTTACGATGAGTTCCTATAATCAAGCTATAACTAGTTGTTGTCCCCTGACCAGTATCCTAACGTTTCATCAGATGTCGTCCGTGTTTAGAAAGTTATGCATGCACCAAGTGCCGTCGACTTGTAGCTAGCAACAGTAGGTGTACATGTCAACTTCCTATAGACATATACATATCTTTCCTGCTCAGTTAAGAATTTAACGATCTATTTTGTATAATATATATCTTGAATATATGGTAGTGATCATAGTTATTTAAATCCATGACATGTAGGGTTTTGAGTCTAGAATAGCCATCTATCTAGTGTATATATTATGCTAGGGTTGCATATAAAACTATCATTTTATGTACTCTTTCTTTGTGAGAGATTTTCTTAATTAAAATTTGTTATTGACTAACCTCTCTTCATTTTGTTGTCATTGCTTGATATTTTCTCTTCTATTTTTTATCACCTTGAATACATTATATATTGATAGAAAGTATTTGAAGAATGATTAATGTTGTATTAGTCATATTAATATGTTTTATTATGATATTAATCGTATTTACCTACTTTCCTATGATATTAGTTATTTAAAAATTGAAATGATTTACAATTTAGGATCCCCAATTAGTTGCAGACTAGACGATTATATATATATATATATATATATATATATATATATATATATATACACACACACACACACACACACGAGCGTAGCAACTAAATCAAGCTTTGGCTCAATGGTTCAATCCTTTGTTCCAACGTTATTATCACCTTATCATATCATATCATCAAAACCAGCCATATAAACATATGATGAATAACTAACGTTGGTTAAAATGGAAAACCGTAAAGTGTCTAAAAAAAATTGGTTTTATAAAACAAAAAAAATTAGGATAAAAACAAAATAATGGTACAAAAATAATGGTTTTCATTGCATTAATCCTTATTTTATTACATATAGCCTTAGTAAATCTTGTTGGTATAAGTTTGTAGGTTTTTGGTTCGAAAGTGGTTCAAATCAATGCATAGTGTTATAAATATTTTATTTTATTATAATTCCAGCCAACCAAATATGTGAGCAGATCTTAATTGATATTTTACAAACAAGAGTCCCCTTAAGCCTGGTTAGATTTGACGTAATAACTAACCCTGAATAGATCATTTATTTTGAAAGTTACATGTGTTGCTGCGGAGGAATCGAGAAGATACAAAGATGTGGACAATTTGAGTGGTTACGTTTTACGGAAATAATATATATATATATATATATATATATATATATATATATATATATATATATATACACACCAGGCGAATGCCCGAGTGTTGCGCAGTGAGATAATTATATGTAGTTTAATATGGTTATATATGGTTTAATGTATTGTGAATAAGCCACACATAAAACTTGTATGCGATTAAATAGCATGTATATTTTTTAATTTACATATTTTTTTATCATAATAAATAATGAAAATTTTTTACTATTAGTTTAAAATTTTAAATATAATTTTTATGTACACATTAGTATCTAATGTAATTAGTTGATAATTGATTAGATATGGATTCTCATATGTGGTCGTCTATTTATTTTAAACCTCATAAAAATACATATTTAACGATTTTTGTTAGTTTTACTATTGAATAGAAAATGGTGTCGTATTTTAAGTAAATATAAAAAATCTCATTCTCAATCTATTTTAAGATAGTGACATATTTTAAGTTAATATAAAAAAATCATATTCTAGACCTAATGAAAAGAAAAGGCGGAGCCAAAATTTTTAACTATAATAAAGTTGATTCCAATTAAAAAGTGCTCAATCGAAGATAATATCATTCAATAAACATCATAAGATATTACGTTATATTCAAATTACAGACATCATTTTTGTAAGAGTCATTCAAAATATATGAGACTATAGTGCCTAATACAACAATGTAATAACCAAATGACCCTAACATATTTTAAATGAAATATAATTATAAATTATCTATGAAACTAAATTTTTGCACAACATGTGGGATTCTTCTACTATATGATATTCTTCTAATATATTATATTATAGTATAAACATTATATTTGAAAAACCACTTTGAGTTATATTGTAGTTTATAACATTAAATTTGTGATTGGTTGTATGTGACACACATTTGTGTATCTATATCTATATTATATATTTAAAACAAATCTTATATAAACATCCAACCTAAATATTCATCTTCAAGTTTTCATTCTTCGCCATGTAAACAAACTTTTGTTATAAAGCCAAAAATGGAATAAAAGACGCTTAATAGTATGATCATGATATATTGTATTTTGATTGGGCTTGTACAAAACATGCATGAGCATATATTATTAATTTATCTCTTGTTTTGGGTAATTCAAATAAGATAGCTTCAAATCCAACGTATCAAACGGATTACCCATTTACTAAAGTCTAAAAACCAAAAACTCAAACATGTTTTAGTACCATACAAATGAATGAGGTTTTAGCAAATTATTATCTCATATGAATTACCATTGATTATGTGTGATTAATTATTAAGAAGGTGAAAAGGTTTGGGGGTTTCAAATGCATGGCAATTAAGGGAAAATGCAAGCTTTATAAATATGTAATATATATATATATATATATATATATATATATATATATATATATATATATATATGGGCTAGCTTAAAGTGTTTTTTATATTTATTGTGTGCTAGAATGCACCAATAGGAATTTAGTAAAATTATATTATTATTTAATTAAATAATGATAGATATTAAATGGTTTTCATAATTGTATGTATATTAAATGATATCCACAATTATAATTTTCTCTTTATGGAAATTAATTAAATTCGTCATTAATGTCAACAATAGCATTCTTTCAGAATTAATTCGTATTTAGGTTTTTATGTCAGCAATAACATTATTTCAGCACCCACTCACTTAAAATACAATAAAGTTGTATGGAATATGAAGAATGAAGGTGTATTCTAATAGAATATACTTTCGTTCTCCTAGAATACACTCTTATTACTTTATATATGAATTCATTCTGAAAGAATATTATTATTGATATTAATGACGAATTAAATTAGTTTCCATAAAACAGAATTATAAATATGGATATCATTTAATATACATTTAATGTTTACTGAATTCTTATTGGTGCATTTTAGCACACAATAGATGTGAGAAACATTTGAACCTACCTCATATATATATATATATATATATATATATATATATATATATATATATATATATATATATATATATATATATATAAGCTAGGTTCAAATGTAGATTGACATCTATTGTGTGGACGTGTGTATACGTTCACTCTTATATAATTATTTTAATTATTAAGCATTTTCACTAATTAAATCGTTTATAAGGTTATTATACACTTTTTTTTAATTATTTTCATTCTGTCAGAATGTTATCAGGATGTTTATGAAGTCGTATTCTGTAAGACTTAAAATAAATAAAAAACGATGAATGAAAAAAAAAATGAACTAGAATTGGTGAGAATCCATTAAAATAATAATAGTTCGGTGAGATTGAACGTATTCACATTACTAAACAACATATTCTCTTAGTAATTTTCATAAAATAACATTATCCACACGTCCACACAATAGTTGTCCATCCACTTTATAACCTATATATATATATATATATATATATATATATATATATATATATATATATATATATATATATATAGGAAGGATCATTTGAGAACTAAAAGTTTCCCGAGAACCCGAGAACCAAACGAAGGCCGTTAGATCAAAATAATTGAAGGTTAGGATGATCTATGACATTTTTGTAAATAACTAGGGGAAAAAAGAGGCGGTGGCATCTTATTTCACAAGGATTGGAGGCATTTTAGAGATAACCTAATGTCAAGCCCTTCCCTTTCCCCCATTCTCTCTCTATCTCATCATCTCGCTTCTCTCTTACCTTTATCCCACCTCCGGCCATTAACACTCCCTAATGTCCGGCTCGTCGATGATGAGTCTAAGAAACAACAAACCGACATTGTGATTTGGACCGACAGATCGATTATATTCCCTTCATGTCGTCTCAGTCGTCCGTCCAGCATTCCTTCAACAAATGATCTGCAATCGCAGACGACCTCTCATATGCCGGTAGTATTCGTCTTATATGTCTTAATCAGAGACGTAATTGAATTTGAGATCAACAAAATCCACGGATGAGTATACTATTTATCAATTCGCTTGGTTATTGTGCTATTTCACCGGATGATGATCATTGATCAATGTGTCTGATTTGTCGAATCAAAACCTCAATGTAAGGATTTTTTTTGGAACAATGTATTTGAGTTGGTGTTTTGATTGGATTTTCTGAGTTACAAGTGTTTGGACTCCTTCAGGGATGGATTTCTTTGATTCAAAATGAAGTATCTATAGTTGGATCTGATTTGGAGGCACTTAAGGTGTTTGATTACACTCATTTAGCTGCTCCAGATCACTCTGATTCCGTGATCCGTCACTGCCTAGAGAGACTTTATGCAGTTCCAGTGATTGGCGAGATGTGAAAACGGCGGTCAGAGCTGCAAATCCTTCTTCCCAGCATCGTGACCCACCGTACTGTTTGAATAGCAACCTACCTCGCTTTTTGTTACAATCTAGACTCGAAATTAGTCTTCTAAGGTACATCTTAATGCCTCCTCTGTTTATATTCAATCCAATTTTGTTCATCATTAATCCCAATGCCAAAGTGATAGGTTTTAGTTGATTATATAAGATTTTGATGGTGTTAGTGGCTTGTTTGTTGCTGTAAAAGGTCATGCTCCTGAGGTACATCTTTTATTTAATTTACTCCCTGTTATCATATTTTGGTCTTCTAATGTGTATACATGCTACACCAAAATATCCTCTTGCTTCATGGTAAATAACATTTATTTGATGTTCTTATGACTATAAAAGATTAGGAACTTATTAGAATGATGACTTTTGTTTGGAATTGGTGATCATCAAGTTTTCTCTTATAGAAATAGAAGGTTCACTTTTAGAGTGGATTAAAGTATTAGGATATTACAGTTGTGTATATTTTACCATTAGTCCAATAGTAGAATTAAAATAGCTAATATCATATCTGGGCCAGGGGAAAATGTACATATTGTTGAAGAAAAATAATATATTTTTCTTATAGGATTATAAAGTGAATATGCTTTTGATTGAGAAGTAGTCTATAATGATGTACTTGATGTGTTTATGGTAAAATTACTTTACATGAATAACTAGTTGTTTATATTCTTCTTTTTAACCACATTAAATTTCTTTTAATAAAAGACAATCCGTGGCTTGGTTTTAACCTTTAATAATCATTAAATCGCAGGATGTTGTGAGCAGGAAAATAAGCTTGGACATGGTTATGGATTTTGCTTTGGCACAAGGGTCATAGTGGACATTCATTACACCTCATGATATTAGGTAAACAACTAAGTTCAAGTTTGTTTCTTTTTCGTTATTTACTTACAAGAGAGATGTTTATATGTAACATACTAAAAACACAACCCAAAAATTTCGTTTTGAAAATATTATAAAAACTATAATCATCCTTAATCAATAAGAAAACCAAGTGTCATGAATCTCACAATCTCATATCAATTATTGTATCAAAGCAAGTGAGAAAATATATCAGAGTATCAGACAATCCCAGGCTGAAAGTTGTGGTGTGTGCACTGCAATTGTAGCACCCGGTTCCTGGTATGAATTTCACTCAAGTATTATTCATTTTTTGGCCTCGAACTCGGCGAGTTGATGGCCAACTCGTCAAGTAGGAGCGACTTGGACCTGGGAGTTTAATGACCTACTTGATGAGTCGGCAGCCAAACTCGACGAGTAGGCTCTGACTGGACAAAACCCTAATCTAAGGGATTGCCCCCTATTTAAGCATCTCATTCAGCCTCCCTTCGTCCCTATTGCTCTCAGAACTCTCCATATCAAACCCTAATCATTTGTGTAAAGATCTAAGGCCTTTGTGGTGGTTTTTGGTGGTTTTGGAACATAAGAAGGAAGAGAAAGGCTTGATGAATCAAGAGGAGACCAGAGGAGTTCGAGTTTGTGCACCCTCTGCAGTTCTTTAGAGGTATAAACCTAGTACCTTGCTCTTTCATGTTTTAGATCCCCTTTTGGGGTGATTTAGGGCTTTTATGAGCCATTCTTGGTCACCAATCATGAGTGCAAGCATGGTTGGGGGCTAAGACTTCGGATCCAAGGTCCTTGAGGGGTTACAAGGCAGAAAAAGACTGGTTTTGGAGCCTTAGAGAGCCCCATGCATCTTAAGAGTCTCATTTTTGGCCATTTAAGCTCATAGTCCCATGTATGCACGTAAAGTTTGTAACTTTACGTGCTAGATCGATCTTAGAAATCTAGATCTATCTTTTGGTCAAGTGTTGTACATCAGAAATCGAGAAATGAGACTTGGTCATTCTCGACTCGACGAGTCGTTCTTGGACTCGGCGAGTCCATGGCTTGACTTCCCTTTTTTTGTTGTGGTTCAAAGGAACCCAGTGAGTGTTAGAGTGGTCTTAGAGGGGTCCGAGGGAGTGACCCAACGCATTAGACTTAGCCATAGACATGGAAATCATAGGACTCGACGAGTTGTTCATACAACTCGGCGACTCGAATGAAGGTTCAATCGAGGATGTTTTAGAAGGAGAACTCGTCGAGTCGTTGCTAAACTCGACAAGTAGGGGCATGAAGAAGGACATATGAAAGGATAGGGGCTCGACGAGTTGGCGACCCAACTCGACGAGTCAGGTCAACTGTAAGTTGACTTTGACTTTGACTTGGTCTGGGGTAAAAGAGTAATTTTCCCCAATGAGTAGTTATCAGTGTCTGATTAAGTGTTTTATGGGTTTATAGCCGGAGGATCACCGGAGCAACAGTCAGACATCTGTCGATCAGCTTTTTTCAGTCAGCCTTACGAGGTGAGTTACCTTTCGGTAGCGGTGGGTTTACGGCCACAATGCCGGCCCACCAGTAAGAGTTGTATGTTAGATGATTGTCTTTGTGATATTCATCTAGGTTTGCTACTACCTGATATGTTAAATGTCGACATGATATGTTATATGTGATATTAGTAGAGTTCGGCTGTTAGGACCGAAGGGTAGGTCGGACACCTCAAATACGTCTGACAGTATGTTGTGATATGCTTATATGCTGGCATGATATGTTATATGTGATAGTGGTACTAGGAGGGGGGATAGTCCCCAATTTCGGTTGATAGGACCGAAGGGTAGTTCAGACACCCCAGATATG
Organism: Lactuca serriola; assembly: GCF_051521515.1. Taxonomy (NCBI): domain Eukaryota; kingdom Viridiplantae; phylum Streptophyta; class Magnoliopsida; order Asterales; family Asteraceae; genus Lactuca; species Lactuca serriola. Next base: position 143,990,153 of record NC_136413.1, read on the forward strand.
TCTGATAGTATGTTTATGTTATGATATATGTGATAGTAGCAGTAGGGGGTGGAATAGTCCCCGAGGTTCGGTTGTTAGGACCGGTGGGTAGTTCAGCACCCCAAAACAGCTTGACATGGGTAGGTCAGCACCCCAGAATGGCTTAACATGGGTAGGTCAGCACCCCAGAATGGCTTAACACGGGTAGGTCGGCACCCCAGAATGGCCGTATCGGGTACGTCGGGCACCCTAGAATTTCCCAGCAGTATGTATGCTATACGATTGTATGGTATGTGGTAGGATGGGGGAACTCACTAAGCTTCGTGCTTATAGTTTTTAGTTTTTTTCAGGTATCTCTTCAGCGAAGGGGAAGGAGTCGGCACGGTAGCTACACATCATACACACATTAGATTCCACCTTATGAGATTTCTTGGGATTGTACTCTGACATTTGTTACTACTTTTATGATAAGATTTTCAGACATGAGATTATGATTTTATGCAATGACATGACATGGTGATGTTTTATGATAAATGTTTTCTAAATTGTTATGTCAAAATTGAAATTTTTGGACTCGGAATTTAGGGATGTTACAAGCTGGTATTAGAGCCCTGGTTTGAGGGATGCAGACACACCCTCGGGGATGTCTGGACTCAAACCGAGGGATTAAAAGATTTTTACAAAGAAAATGTTTTTCTAAAAGCTAAGTTAAAAAGTGTTAAGAAAGAACAAGGTGTGTGATGTGCGCGACTGGCTGAGCTCAAGTAAGTTTTTCCCCAAAGTACCGATACAAGTTTATGTTATGGTTATCAGTTCAGTAAAATAGCATGCTAGATTAAGACTAAGGATCAAGGAAGGATGCCTTATGTGCCTATTATATGTGCTTTTGAGCTGCATGATAGTGTTGATTAGCTAGAGATAGGATAGCATGTTTAGGTTATGCCTGATTATATGAGCTTATATCGCATGCAAGTACAGATTCTTGTTATGTGGATAGAATTGCTCGAGCTTGTTTCCTTTTTGTCTAAATGTTGTTTGCTTTGTGCTTTGTGGGACTCGGAGTGATGGGAGTTAGCTATTAGGTGGGTACGTTATGTTACCTACAATCAGGGTTGAATAATCTCAGAGTGTTGGATTTGACCCTATTGCATAGCTCTTGTTTGAGTCCTAATCGTTGTAAGCATGAGTCCCTTACTCGAAGGATTATTTGAGCCTTGTGGCATGTGATTGTATCCATATGATGGCTAATTGGCATTACAAGGAGGCCTTCAGCAATTGAGGACTGGTTTGGGTGGAGTTAGAGGTACCTTAGGGCAAACCTAGGATGAGAGTAGCAAAGATCGGTAGCAGTAGAAGGGACTTGGTGGAGTGGAGGCAGTTCTTGAGGAAAGTATGGATAGATGTGGAAGGTAGTATGGTCCCGTACTATTGAAAGTAGAGGATCCGTACTTGAGTCGAGGAAGGCTGAGATGAGACCAGGAAACTTGTGATAGATGTGATCCCTCTAGATGTATCAATATCAATGACGAATGTCATTATGTATTGCAGAATGGTGGTACTACGTCTGAGGCCAGTAGTTGGCAGTTCAGGAGAGGGATCGGGTTCGAGTTCAGGTTCCGAACTAATGGATGAGAGGCTACGCGAGTTCATCGCGTCCGAGATCACTAGAGGCATCCTTGATGCGACCCCGGTCATCTTTGGGTCGATCAAGGAAGGGATCATCGAGCTGATGGAAGATCGCCTCAGGGCGTTCAGGAGTGACATGGCGACCAGCCAGTCAAGATCACACACACACTGTCCTTTAAGGACTTCAGGGGCAGTGGTGCGCTGGATTTCCATGGGGCGAAGGACCCCATTGCTGCCACATGATGCATTGTAGACATTGAGTCTACACAGTTGACTAGCTTCTGCCCCGAGGGGTCAAAGGTGAGATATGCAGCAGTATGCTTGAGGGACCGGGCCAGGGATTGGTGGGAGTCGGTTGGTGACTCTCTAGGAGCCTCGGCTATTGAGGCTATGACATGGCTGAATTTTATGTCCCGGTTCAGAGCTGAGTTCGTGCCTACGGTGGAGCACCAGTAGTTGGCCCGGGAGTTCCTAGATATGAGACAGTGGCAGAGATCATCGCCAAGTTCCGGGAGAGGGCGTTACTGGTGCCCAAGTATGCGGGAGACGAGGATATGAGGAGGACCCGCTACTATGACATGTTGCGAGCTGACATTCGGGAGCATGTCAGTTTTCAGCTTGCCCTACCCTCGAGTCCATGATTGCTAGGGCAAGGGAGAGAGAGATTGATTTGGAGTACATCCATAATAGGAAGGCCGATGAGGGGCGGATGACTGGGGCTTCGGGGAAGAAGCCCAAGGGATCAGACGATAGGCCAAAAGGCTAGTCGGGGCAGTGCCGCTGCAGGAAATGCGGCATGCCACATGAGGGAGCTTGTAGGTTGGGATCGTCGGGTTGCCACACGTGCGGCAAGACGGGGCACTTCAGTAGGGATTGTACTGCCCCTGCACCTACTATTCATACATCTGAGTTGATGTGTTTCCACTGCAACCAGAGGGGCCATAAAAGGACAATTGCCCCCTGTTGACTCTAGCAGCAACGCTAGTGAAGGCGCCAGCTCCGGCGACCCTGCGAATTACGGATAGTCGGCAGGGCAAGACAGAGGCTCCAGTGGTGAGGAGCTGGGCCTTCCAATTGAATACCCAGGAGGCACGCGCCGCACCCGATGTGGTGACGGGTATGATTCCTTCTCTCTGGTTTTTATTTATATGATGCGTATGATATTGATGTGTATGTGCTTTGTTTAGGATAGTTCCATGTGAACGGTATTCCAGTTCAGGTATTGTTTGATTCGGGTGCTACCCGATCGTTTGTCTCTCTTGCGCTTAGCAAGAAGTTTCCTGAGTCTTCAGGCATGTTGGATTGCCCTTTGGAGGTCGATATTGCGGATGACCGGTCAGTGTGAGCATCAGAGGTCTACCGAGATTGTGTTTTGAGGCTGTTCAAGGAGCATTACCTGGTAGATCTTGTTGCCATACATTTGTGGGGGAACAAGGTTATTATTGGTATGGATTGGATAAGCCCCAATGGGTCAGTAATTGACTGCGCGCAACAGTTGGTGCGGATCAGGACCCCAAGTCGGGGAGAGCTGGTGGTTCGGGGCGAGAGGCCACAGCGAGGACCAGCTCTATGTTCAGCAGCGAGAGCTAGGCGCTACGTTTAGCAGGGTTGCGCAAGATTTGTCACTTATATTATGGATACCCAGGAAGCGGGTAAGGCGACGGTGGGCGATGTGCCCGTGGTACGAGAGTTTGCGGATGTATTCCCTAAGGAGTTTCCTTGGGTACCTATGGAGAGGCAGGTAGTGTTCAGGATCGACCTAGTCCCTGTTACGGCTCCGATAGCCAAGGCACCGTATCGGTTGGCTCCTCCTAAGATCCAGGAGTTGTCTACGCACCTGCAGGAGCTATTAGGCAAGGGATTCATTAGATCGAGCAACTCACGCTGTAAAGCCCCGATTCTGTTTGTGAAGAAGAAGGATGGGTCGCATCGGATGTGTATAGACTATTGGGAGTTGAACAAGGTAATGGTGAAGAACCGTTACCCACTTCCGAGGATAGATGACTTGTTCGACCAGCTTTAGGGTGCATCTTGGTTTTCCAAGATAGACATCCGGTGAGGCTATCATCAGATGAGGGTCAGAGATGAGGATATTCATAAGACTGCTTTTCGGACTCACTATGGCCATTACGAGTTCGTGGTGATGCCCTTCAGACTCACCAATGCTCCTTCCGCGTTCATGGACCTCATGAACCGCATGTGTAGACCGATGATGGATCGGTCTGTGATAGTTTTTATTGATGATATCCTGGTATACTCCAAGACGTAGGAGCAGCATGAGGAATATATGTGAGAGGTTTTGGATACACTGAGGAGGGAGAGCTTGTACACTAAGTTTTCCAAGTGTGAGTTCTAGTTGCGAGAGGTGCAGTTTCTTGGGCACCTAGTCAACCAGAATGGTATTCTGCTCGACCCGGCCAAGGTGGAGGCCGTGATGAGATGGGAGGTTCCGAAGTCTCCATCTGAGATTCAGATTTTCCTGGGATTAGTCGGCTACTATCGGGGATTCATCAAGGATTTCTACAAGATAGTCGTACCCTTGAATCGACTAACGAAGAAAGTCGTAGTCTTTTGCTGGGGGCCTCTGAGCAGCAGGTAGCGTTTGAGACACTGAGGCAAAGATTGTGCGAGGTGCCAATCTTAGCCCTGCCAGAGGGCATAGAGGATTTTGTTGTATACTGCGAAACATCTATTTCGGGTTTAGGTGCGGTATTGATGCAGAGAAGGCATGTCATCGCCTATGCCTCGAGGCAGTTGAAGCCCCACAAGGCGAACTACCTAACGCACGATTTGGAGTTGGGGGCGGTTGTCTTCGCCCTCAAGATTTGGCGACACTATCTCTATGGGGTTCGATGTACCATCTACACGGACCATAAGAGTCTGAGATACCTCATGGATCAGCCGACTATGAACATGAGGCAACGTCGGTGGTTAGATGTGGTGAAGGATTATGATTGCGAGATCCTTTACCACCTGGGGAAGGCCAATGTAGTGGCCGATGCGCCTAGCCATAAGGCAGCGCCGATCAGAAACTTTTGCATGCGGATGACAGTAGTGACTCCACTGTTGGAGCAGATCCGAGAGGCCTAGTAGGAGGCTATGAAGGAGGAACATCGAAAGAGCGAACATATAGTTGGTCAGGTTTCCTCCTTTGACTATGATAGTTGAGGGTTGTTGATCCTTCACCATAGGGTGTGGGTCCCCTATCATGGAGGCGTGCGTCAAATATTGTTGGAGGAGGTGCACAAATCCAGGTTTTCTATATCTCGGGGCGACGAAGATGTATAGGGATCTTCTTCTTAACTATTGGTGGCCTTGCATGAAGCGGGGCGTAGCATGGTATGTGGAGCGATACTTGACCTGTAGGAAGGTAAAGGCCGACCATCAGAGACCACACGGAAAGATGCAGCCGTTAGATATTCCCATGTGGAAATGGGAAGATATTACCATGGATTTCATCACCAAACTTCCCAGGACTACGCGGGGAGTGGATTCCATATGGGTCATTATGGATCAGTTGACCAAGAGCGCCCATTTTATACCGATCCAGGAGAGTATATCTGCGAAGAAGCTGGCCGACATTTACATTTCAGAGGTGCTGGCTCGGCATGGATTGCTAGTCTTCGTGATTTCCGATAGGGATGTGCGGTTTACTTCCAGGTTCTGAAAGAAATTCCACGACGAGTTGGGTACTCATCTGCACTTTAATACTGCATTTCACCCGTAGACGGATGGTCAGAGCGAGCGGACCATCCAGACTTTGGAAGATATGTTGTGGGTGTGTGTGCTAGATTTCGGTGGTAGTTGGGATACTTACCTTCCATTGGCTGAATTCTCCTACAACAACAGCTACCAAGCGAGTATCGGTCGCCCTCCCTTTGAGATGATTATACGTGAGGAAGTGTAGGACCCCGATATGTTGGGGTGAGGTTGGCCTTAGGGTCATTGGGAGCACCGAAGTGGTGCTCAAGATGACATAAAGAATTTAGCAGGTCAGGAGCAAGCTTCAGACTGCACAGAGTCGGCATAAAAGCTATGCTGACAAGCGTCGTTCAGACCTGGAGTTTCAAGTCAGGGATATGGTTCCCCTGAAGGTGTCGCCCTGGAAAGCCGTCATCCGATTTAGGAAGCAGGGCAAGCTGTGCCCCAGGTATATCGGGCCTTTCAGGGTTTTGGCCTGGGTGGGCAAGGTGGCATATCGGCTGGATCTGCCAGCGGAACTCAGTCAGATCCATGGCACTTTCCACATCTCCCAGCTGCGAAGGTGTCTGGTGGACGACTTGGCTGTGGTACCCCAGGAGGATATACAGGTTGATGGCAGCCTGAACTACATTGAGCGGCCTGTGGCGATCCTCGACCAGAAGTCGAAGGATCTGAGGAACAAGAAGGTCGAGCTAGTGAAGGTGCAATGACAGCACCGAAAAGGCTTGGAATGGACGTAAGAGCCAGTGGACGAGATGATGGAGAATTATCCAGAGCTTTTTCAGGACCGAGCAGCAAACTTCTAGGACAAAGTCTAAGATAAGTGGGGGAGATTTGTAGCACCCGGTTCCTGGTATGAATTTCATTCAAGTATTATTCATTTTTTGGCCTCGAACTCGGCGAGTTGATGGCCAACTCATTGAGTAGGAGTGACTTGGACCTAGGTTAATGACCTACTCGACGAGTCGGCAGCCAAACTCGATGAGTAGGCTCTGACTGGACAAAACCCTAATCTAAGGGATTTCCCCCTATTTAAGCATCTCATTCAGCCTCCCTTCATCGATATTGCTCTCAAAACTCTCCATATCAAATCCTAATTGTTTGTGTAAAGATCTAAGGCCTTTGTGGTGGTTTTTGGTGGTTTTGGAACATAAGAAGGAAGAGAAAGGCTTGAGGAATCAAGAGGAGGCCAGAGGAGTTCGAGTTTGTGCACCCTCTGCAGTTCTTTAGAGGTATAAAGCTGATACCTTGCTCTTTCATGTTTTAGATCCCTTTTGGGGTGATTTAGGGCTTTTAGGAGCCATTCTTGGTCACCAATCATGAGTGCAAGCATGGTTGGGGGCTAAGACTTCGAATCCAAGGTCTTTGAGGGGTTACAAGGCAGAAAGGGACTGGTTTTGGAGCCTTAGAGAGCCCCATGCATCTTAAGAGTCTCATTTTGGGCCATTTAAGCTCATAGTCCCATGCATGCGCGTAAAGTTTGTAACTTTACATGCTAGGTCGATCTTAGAAGCCTAGATCTATCTTTCGGTCAAGTGTTGTACATCAGAAATCAAGAAATGAGACTTGGTCATTCTCGACTCAACGAGTCGTTCTTGGACTTGGCGAGTCCATGGCTTGACTTCCATTTTTCTGTTGTGGTTCGAAGGAACCCAGTGAGTTTTAGAGTGGTCTTAGAGGGGTCCGAGGGAGTGACCCAACGCATTAGACTTAGCCATAGACCTGGAAATCATAGGACTCAACGAGTTGTTCATACAACTCGGCGAGTCAACGGCAGACTTGTTCATAGGATGGGGATGAACTCGACGAGTTGTTCATACAACTCGGCGAATCGGATGAAGGTTCATTCGAGGATGTTTTAGAAGGAGAACTCGTCGATTTGTTGCTAAACTCGACGAGTAGGGGCATGAAGAAGGACAAATGAAAGTATAGGGACTCAACGAGTTGGCGGCCCAACTCGACGAGTCAGGTCAACTGGAAGTTGACTTTGACTTTGACTTGGTCAGGGGTAAAATAGTAATTTTTCCCAAAGAGTAGTTATCAGTGTCTGATTAAGTGTTTTATGGGTTTATAGTCGGAGGATCACCGAAGCAACAGTCAGACATCTGCCGATCAACTTTTCAGCAGTCAGCCTTACGAGGTGAGTTACCTTCTGGTAGCGGTGGGTCTACAGCCACAATGTCGGCCCACCAGTAAGAGTTGTATGTTAGATGATTGTCTTTGTGATATTTGTTGGGTTTTGAGCATTCTAACACTCCTAAGTGTACATGCAACCCTAAATACCTTGGATCTATGTTTTTCTCTATTATACATGCAAATAAGAACTTCCAAGGTATTATCCTAATCTAGCATACAAAACAATCACTATAGCAGGATAGAATACATACCTCTTTGGTGTAGAAAGTCTTCATGAAGCTTGAGTGCCTAGTGCCCCAAGTGTGACACCTCAAATGGAATCACAATCACCAAAACACTTAGAATAACTTGAGAGAATTCTACAACTCATGAAATCGGTTAGCCCTTTTACTTCACACACTAGTCGCCGATTTTGGTCAAGAATAAGATGCTTATATAGTTAGGGTTACACCATGAAAACCCTAATTGACATGGCCTTTCATTTCCATGATCCATGGGTACAAATACACCATGGAGCATCCATGGACCATCCTATGGGTTTTAGCCCAACTTGATTATCCATGGAGCATTAGCCCACTATACAAGTATGGATGATTTACACAATCAACCCATATATTTAATTAGTCTTCTTTTGATCACTTAATTAATCCTAGATTAATTCTTGATCAATACTAATTAAATAATCTTATTATTCTTATTATTAATATACTAGAACTTATAATATATTAATAACCATAAGTGTCTTATTTCTCTCATTATAGTCTATCCAAGTGCATGATGGTATGCAACCCAAATGGACCATGTCGGGTCGGGTCAAGTCTTACCAATTATAGTTATGGACTTAGACATTAATCCAACAGTCTCCCACTTGGATAAGTCTAAAACTATTATTGCGTATGACTTCAGGAACCAACTGGCAATCGTAGCTCTCAAAAGCTTCTGTCGAACTCTGACCTTGTAGATGAACTCTGACCTTTGTCAGTGACTTGTCCATTAGATAAGGGATCATATATTCCTCCATTCTAGATATCATATGGACTGAGACATGGATTATAATCATTCTCTCTGTCCATTTGTTGTTTCCCGATTTCCGATTTATGACGACTGACTAATTGAACAAATCAAATCAGTCCTGGCCCGGCCGAGCACTTCCATTTGTCATCATCAAATCATCGAGGGGCCCACAGATATCGCTTTTATCCCGAAGGTAAAAGGAATGGATAAACTTCGACTCATATGGCTTGTTCTACTACTTGTTGAATCATACACAAAGGCATGTTTTATAGCACCGAGTTACCAAATGCGTTTTCGTGCAATCAATGTACAACCAACTCATAGTAACAACTCATATCTCTAGGTTTGAAGAATATAAGATATTATCGTCTCATGATCACTCGTGATAAAATCCATGAAGTGATTCCAATGAGCGCGGGTTGAATCCAATACTCAGAACTTATGAGCACTCATGAGTGTTGTAGCCCTTTGTCCAACACCTTAGACCTCTACAAGCCAACCCATGACAGTCTTAATTCATATCTACTTCCAACATATGACCGACTGTGGATGGTTTGAATAACTTAGTCATTCCGGAAGAATAACCTAGTTTATTCGGGAAGTCAAAACATGCAAAATGAAACACAATAATAATTGAATCCAATATGGTATCAACTCTTTGAACATAAATAAAACACCATTTATTTATCACCATATGATTACACATTATTCATTGTATACTGTTTCAGCTATCAACTTTATTCTTGAATTTAAAACAATAGTTGTCCCATGCTCCAAGCATGTACACTATGTTTTCTTAAACACTAGTCATGCCATACACCAAGTATGCATACTATGTTTGTCTATGATCTTTACTTTGTGAACTAGATCAATTGAACATTACTTCAATGATTCTCTTTTCACACTCTCAAATCCTTACCGCAATTGCAAGAATTCCAAATTCATGCCATTTACTGAAATATGTTAGATTCTAAACTTATATGCATTGGTCCTCTTATAATGATTATGCACAAAGTCATAAAGACTTGACAACAAACATTACAGAGCATTCCAAAGGAGATCAGTTCCTTGGAAACATCCTTCTTGCATTAAGAAAAGGATGATGTCTCACATAAAGACTAAACCAGTCTTTTTCTATAATATTTCCATTTCAATTTGCCAAGTTCTCATAATTCAGATTATGAAAAGGGATGCCGTAATCATAATCGAATTTTAGAACGCAAATAATGGACCCATATACAGAATTTCCTTATGTTGAGCCATTCCAACATGAAATTCATATATATATCCTTGACTAAATGATTAAAACCTCATGATCTAAGCTTATAGATTTGAGATGAAGTATAATTTCCTCTCCCTTAATTATAGCAAAACAACTTTTTCCCAATTGAAACTTTTGTTTTCTATAATTAACATTGCTAACTTGCAATACTTATCATAATTATCATGCTCCCACTAACATGATGATTATTAGCATAACACTTATGCTCCCACTAGCTTTGACATGTACTCAGAAATCAGCTGGACTTCTAGAAATCAATACTTCATTGACTTTCTTACCAAAGTTCAGATTTCTGATACTAGATTGTTTTGATAAAACTTTATCAAAAATCATACACCTTCCCTTAGATAGCACACTTGTGTGTCTAAACAGTTATGAAGAGGTATGCCGTAATCATAATGGTTAGACCTTTTTGCCACTTCTCACAAGTCCATATTAGTGTGCCGGTTAACCACACGCGCTCCACTAACGACTTTGAGAATGCAAATATCACAATTGCTATCTAGATAAAATCTACTTAGTGAAAGTGTTTCCTCACCATCATTTTCATGAATCGGAGAGAAACCTTATGACACTTAGATTTAATGGTGTATGTGTTCTTATCCATGTGAACTGTCAGAACCATAGTCACAAGGCTAGGATAATGACAAATCCAAAACCATATGGATTGAACTCAATCTTAACTTCTTGCCACCTGGCAGCTCAAGGGCCTGCCATTGCTTCCAAGTTGTTATGCAACCAATTGAGAACTCTAAGAACTCATATGCAAAGCCAACTTTAACTGGAATGGGCACAGAATATGTCAACATGATAGGTTACAAACCTCAAGTCGTGTGCTAGTGAAGAACTTTAGGTTTTATTCTTGATTAGTTCTTGAGAATTTCAAGACCTTTAAGACTCCCACTGTCCTCTTGACCTATAAGACTCTCTTGTCAAACAACCAAGAGATAGTGTGGATTCTAATCAAGACAAACACTTCACACATTTGGCCTAAGTTGATCTTTGTTTTATCCAAAACATCACAACTTACCAATTTCAAATGTACAAGAGTAGAAAACTTTTACTCTTACATTTGACAAGTGTTTTAAACCTTCTTTAAGACATGTCACTCAAGTTACAATCTTGGAGTATGACTTTAAGACTTGTATTGGAACGAAGTATGACTTATCTTCTTGATTTAACCATTTTAACAATTCAAGTTCCTCTTCTTAGTCATAAGAATGCACTAAGATTTTCCTTATAGAACTAATTTTGATATGATTTCTTAATCATTAAGAAGATCACAAAACTGATACTAAAGTACTCTCCCATCTTTTCAGATTTGAGAAACTTTTATCCTTCTGCCTAAGTTGATTCTTCTTATTCGCTCTGCCTTACATTGAAACCTTTTCCAATGTCTCAGAATTACACTTAATCTTGTAAGTATAACCATATTTACTGAGCTTTAGTAAACTATGACGAATAGTCTTATCAATCTTTTGTGGTGGACTTGACCAGTGCACAAGAATGTGTACTCGATCCCTTAGTCCTTTACTTGACTCACACATGCATGTGAATAAGTAATTAGTCTTAATTTTTTTTAATACTTGAAAGTTCTCATTCATCATGTTATACAACTTGCATGATTCCAAGTTCCGGTCCAATTGAAATTTGGTTGATGAGAATCTTTCCTTATTTGGTAAATTTAGACATTACCACAAATGAAAGAATCAATTTCATATTTCCACCCTTGCTGTTAATGGAATCTTATAAGCAACAATTTTTCCTCAAATGCCATTGTAAGGATATTTTAAAATAAAAAACTTTGTGGAAAAACTAATCCTTACAATCCATATGAAAACTTGTTGTTATCTATTCCTAAGCAAAAATATCATAACTCCTAAGAGGTAGCTCAAGAATCCGATCTTCAAACTGTGCGATAGAAATCCATCCACGCCATCAGATTCAGCATATTCTTTCTTTAAGTTTCTTCACTTTTCTTTGATTCTTAAAACATCACCATGTGACCCAGTCACATCATGTATCAAGAATCTCATAATAGAAACTTAACAGAGTTATATAGTGGACTTTACCTGAAGTAGAGTCAAACTCATTGACTTTAACATCCTTAGGTAAATCTGGCAGCTTCGCAACCAATGCCCCTTCCTTTGGCAATATAAACATATGGACCCTTTGATAATGGTACATGGGAATATCACAGACTTAGCTTTTCTCTTTACCATTTGGTCAACCGGGTTGACTATGACCGATCCCTATCCACTGGGAAGAGAGAGCTTTACTAGATATCCAATGTCATCATTGTCAATGTCCATAAAGTTTTAGGAAGTTGATCTTAGCAAATAGATAAGATCATTAAGGGTCTTGTCATAGTCTGTTTCATAGGTGTCCCAAAGGAACTCACTATGTGACTTAGAAAGTGATTGAACCACCGACTTTCTCAAGACTTTGACACCCAACTCTCCCGGCTTGTCAATATGTGACTACATCTCCAAGACGTGACCACACCTAGACCTTGCCTTGCCAATAGGGCCTGAGTGACCTTAAACTTTTCAAGAACTTGTGGGTTGGGGAGAATAATTGGAGGAGGAGAAAGAAGTATGATATCCATGGGACATCATCTTCATTAGGAAACCTTGTTCCAAAAGATTTGGGAAGATCATAGGTGCCTAAACCAGACAACTTATAGGAGATATTCAAGATAGTTGATTTAAAGTCCTTAATATGACACCCAATATGAAATATTAAGGCTAGGACCCAACAAACTATTTTATAACTTAGAAGAGGTATGCCGTAATCCAAGCTATAAAATATTTGAAGGTAGGTGAATGACGATTCACCAATTTCCACCAAGATAAACGAAATGTATTATTAGGTTTTAATTGGTTTTGAAACTCCTAGATCTTTGAGATTCATTGAACTGTTCAATGGCATGTTTCAATCTCGAGTGTTCCCTTCAGGTTTTGTGACTGGGATGCCGAGGATCACAAAACAAGGTGTGAAGTAACCATGCAAATCACTTGGTACCCTTAATAAATTACCCCTCAATCGATGTGCCGGTTAACCACACACGCTCCATCGATACTATGATAAATATTAAGTCACCCTTTACCTACCTTGTTAAGTCCAAGTTAGTGTGCCGGTTAACCACACACGCTCCACTAACGACTTAGACAAAGTGTAAAGTGTAATTTCATGGGTTAGCACCTTATTCACATTTTTCCTAAGTAACTAAGATTGGGTATTATTAAGAGTTTAGTTACTTAGTATTATCATTAATACTTTTAATGAAGGGAGAATTCTAGTCCTGTCAAACCCATTCGGCTAACGACCCTCCACCAGTCAAGCAAGCGGTGGGTGAGAGTGGACACCCATTAAGTTTCCATTTTATAGGCAACAACCTTATACCCACCTTATAGACCGGCTTCGTGAATGAGGCGTACTAGCGGTAAGACTGACTTTACTCTTATACATATATATATATTATTAACTTATAATATTATAAAGTATAAGGGTTAAATTTTAACTTTTAAAATTCTAAGGGCTAACTTGGAATTAAAGTATTCATAAGTGAAAACTTTTCAAATTCCAAAACTTGAGGGCAAGTTTTGAAACTATTCAAAACTAATTAATTCCATAACTTATGTGTTTAAAGTAGTTTTAATCCAAAAACTCTTCAAGTTCCATAACTTGAGGACAAGTTATGGAAGACTTTAAACTAATAAAAGAACTAACTTTTTCTTTATTTTATAACTTATGGATTTAATTATGGTTACATATTTTTCTTTTAATGAAGTGACTCTTGAACTTCCATAACTTGAGGACAAGTTATGGAGTCATAAAAAATTATTCAATGACACAAGACTCTTCATTTTGTAACCATTGCCAACTATTATGAGTTTTATGAGTCTTTAATGTGACTCTTCATGTAACTTGAGGACAAGTTACACAAAAACATTTTATACTCAACTCTTAGATTAAAATGGATTGAAAACAACTATTTCAATTAACTTTTCTATTAATCTAAGCAACTCATAAGTACAAGATAATTCAAATCAAACTTTTTCATGTAATTAGTCTAAACCTTAAACTAATACAAAACACGAATCTATTGACAATTATCTCTTTGAAAATGGATTAGCATGAACATTACCACATCAAAAACAAGTTTATAAGTTCAAAAACAACTTAGGGTAATGTTCCTAGTTCATTTCTAGCCAAAAAACTCGAAAATATGCTGTCTGGGGGTCCAACTCGTCGAGTGCATGAACCAACTCGGCGAGTTGGATCGAATTGATCACATTTTAGGCATGGACTCGCCGAGTCCTCTGATGGACTCGCCGAGTCTGATGATCAGATAGCACCAAATTCGTTTTTTTCAGCTTATATTGCAGGTATAACAAGAAAACAAGCCTAGGCTCTGATACCACTGTTGGGTTTTGAGCATTCTAACACTCCTAAGTGTACATGCAACCCTAAATACCTTGGATCTATGTTTTCTCTATTATACATGCAAATAAGAACTTCCAAGGTATTATCCTAATCTAGCATACAAAACAATCACTATAGCAGGATATAATACATACCTCTTTGGTGTAGAAAGTCTTCATGAAGCTTGAGTGCCTAGTGCCCCAAGTGTGACACCTCAAATGGAATCACAATCACCAAAACACTTAGAATAACTTGAGAGAATTCTACAACTCATGAAATCGGTTAGCCCTTTTACTTCACACACTAGTCGCCGATTTTGGTCAAGAATAAGATGCTTATATAGTTAGGGTTACACCATGTAAACCCTAATTGACATGGCCTTTCATTTCCATGATCCATGGGTACAAATACACCATGGAGCATCCATGGACCATCCTATGGGTTTTAGCCCAACTTGATTATCCATGGAGCATTAGCCCACTATACAAGTATGGATGATTTACACAATCAACCCATATATTAAATTAGTCTTCTTTTGATCACTTAATTAATCCTAGATTAATTCTTGATCAATACTAATTAAATAATCTTATTATTCTTATTATTAATATACTAGAACTTATAATATATTAATAACCATAAGTGTCTTATTTCTCTCATTATAGTCTATCCAAGTGCATGATGGTATGCAACCCAAATGGACCATGTCGGGTCGGGTCAAGTCTTACCAATTATAGTTATGGACTTAGACATTAATCCAACAATATTCATCTAGGTTTGCTACTACCTGATATGTTAAATGTTGGCATGATATGTTATATGTGATATTAGTAGAGTTCGGTTGTTAGGACCGAAGGGTAGGTCGGACACCCCAGATACATCTGACAGTATGTTGTGATATGCTTATATGCTGGCATGATATGTTATATGTGATAATGGTAGTCGGAGGGGGGATAGTCCCCAAGTTCTGTTGATAGGACCGAAGGGTAGTTCAGACACCCCAGATATGTCTGATAGTATGTTTATGTTATGATATATATGTTAGTAGCAGTTGGTGGTGGAATAGTCCCCGAGGTTTGGTTGTTAGGACCGATGGTTAGGTCAGCACCCCAAAATAGGTTGACATGGGTAGGTCAGCACGCCAGAATGGCTTGACATGTGTAGGTCAGCACCCTAGAATGGCTTGACACGGGTAGGTCGGCACCCTTGAATGGTCGTACCGGGTAGGTTGGGTACCCCAGAATTTTCCAGTAGTATGTATGCTATACGATTGTATGGTATGTGGTAGGATGTGGGAACTCACTAAGCTTCGTGCTTATAGTTTTCAATTTTGTTTCAAGTACCTCTTCAGCGAAGGGGAAGGAGTCAGCATGGTAGGTGCACATCATACACACATTGGATTCTGCCTTATAAGATTTCTTGGGATTATACTCTGACATTGTTACTACTTTTATGATATGATTTTCAGACATGAGATTATGGTTTTATGCAATGACATGACATGTTTATGTTTTATGATAAATGTTTTCCAAATCGTTATGTCAAAATTGAAATTCTTGGACTCGGAATTTGGGGATGTTACAGCAATCTTCCCGAGCTCCTATTTTGAAAACTGAAGAGCCTGAAACCAAAACTGAAAACTGTAAGCACGAAGCTCAGTGAGTCTCCCCAAACTAGCACATACCATACAATAACACATATATCACATACTGGGGCTTGCCCACTGCATCGGGCCCCTCCCGGCAACGGACCGAAGTTCAGACTAACTTTGGCACTGCCCACTCCATCAGGCCCCTCTCGGCATTGGACCGAATTCCGGAAAAACTTGGTCCCCACCCATTGTATCGGGCACCGCCCGACATCGGACCGAAGTCCAGAATATACTTGGGCCCTGCCCACTGCATCGGACCGAAGTCCGGAATGTACTGAACATAGCATAAGCATAAACATATAGCATAATCACATATACTGCATCGGTTTTGCCCAGCCTCGGACCAAAGCCCGGAACATATAACACATAACATGAACATTCATGAATCATAAAGACATCAAACATACATAACTACTTCTCGGGATTTCCCTCGCATCGGACCGAAGTTTGGAACACATACATAACTAAATCACTGCATCAGGCCCCGCCCGCATCGGACCGAAGTTCGGTACTACTAACATCTAAACAGGTCAGCATTTTGGCCTTAGACCCGTTCCTACTAGAAGAGGACTCACCTCACACTGCTGAAGTCCTGCTGACAAAACCCTAGCTGCTGGATGACAGATTCCCGAATCTGTCAACATCAAAATAACACCCAATTAATAATTGGGTTCCACTACATAACCATAAGCACATAATTTGGATAATTACTACATTACCCAAGCTTGGCTTATTCAATCCCAAGGCCCAATCCATAGTCCCAAAGTCAACTAGGAATCAAAGCCCAACATATGGCCCAATTTTCCAAATTGGGCCCAAGCATATACACGGTCTTATTCTAAGGCCCAACATCATATAATCATTAAGGCCCAAATTGTGGCCCATCTATGCCCAATTTTCCAAATTAGGCCCAATCCTCCATATGGGCCTTACCCTAAAGCCTAACTAATTACTCTAGTCCATTTGATTATTCTTGGATGTCCCATTAATAAACCAATTACCTAAGCCCAATGGAAAGGCCCAACTCAAGGCCCAAGTGAAATTAGGGTTTCACATAAAAGGATGATTAGGGTTAAGTGTTTCTTACTTAACCCATTAAGGACTTATTCCATTAAGTCCTTTACTCTACTAGATAAATGATATGGAGTGATTAGGGTTAATACACAATTCCATTCCAATGGCCCAAATGTGGGCCCCAATAAGTCCTACGCCCAAATACTCGCAATTAGGGTTTTCTAAACCCTAATTAGGGTTTTCACCCAAACATGGCTCAATAGGCCCAAAATTAATCTTTAAGCCCATTAGGTTTTTGCTAGGTCCATTAGGGTTTCGCTAGTGAGGCACCACCCACTACCACCTCGGGTAGTGGTGGTCAATGGCGGCTCACGGTGATGGTTATTATTTTTTTTTTCATTATTCAATGCTAATTACAGTTACAAGGGTTTTAATCCAAAATTAAACACACACACACACACACACTGTAACACTCGTGTTTTTGGGCTAGGCATTAACGTTGATGTACTAGTCTAGGTTAACCTTTGTAACTCATTTTGAAATAATAAGAATGTGTTATTTGAGTATTATGTGTTTTATGCTTAATTGTGTGGCTTAAATGAATTAAGAATAAAAAATAAGCATAATAATAAAATATTAGATAAGCCCAATATCTATGAAGGAATTTGTAGTGGTTGTGGCAAGGGTTCCGGATATATAAAGAATGTCGAAATCCGAGTTATAACGAAGAAGTTATCACCTGTCGAAGTTACGCGACAAAACCGGCATGACACTGCAACGTAAATAGTGAATTTGCGATTGAGCGATATTTATCCTTAGTAATTTAAACGAAAGTCGTAGAATACGTTAAACCAAGAGCGTCCATATAAAAAAGCGTCTAAATCTGACTTCGTATGAGAAAGTTATGACTTTTCTATGTTTCGACTTAGAAGTATGCAGCCCAAATCTCGAAATTGAGATCGAGTGCTATTTGGCCCAAGAAATCTAAACGAGAATCGAAGATCTCATCGATAGTAGTCCAACGGTGAAAAGACATACGAAAACAGACACCGGATTCCTGTCCCGGGCTACCAAAAATAATATAATAAAAATAAATTCAAAATTAGCCGACGGAATCTAAACGAAAGTTGTAGAGCATAGTCTCACCTACGTGTGGATATAAAGAATGCCAAAAACGGAGCTCGTATGCAGAAGTTATGAATTTCTGATGTTTTTAAATAAATAAATATAAATATAAATTTGGAAGCTTATTCGAAGTCGTGACTCCTTCGGTCTGATCCACCCGGTACGCCCAACGTACATGTCGAAAACGGAGTACGCCCAGCTTACTCTTTGAGTATGCCTAACGTAAATCAAGGTTTAGTCCCTATAAATAGATCTCAAGGGTTGCCGGTCTTATTTGCTAATTTCACTTCTTCTCCCCTTTTTCTTTCTTCTACTTGTCAAGAAATACCCCCCCCCCCCCAAAGCCCCGGTATCATCCCGACACCCGAAGCCCCGAAGATCCCTAGAAAAAAGAGTTTCCAAGCCGAAGCTCTGCTCGCGAGAAGCCCGATTTTTGGAAGATATCCCGGTTTCATCGAAGATTATTATTTTAAGAGTCATAGTGCTGTCCGAGCATTGTCCTATCATGTGAGTGTGTAGTTGCTTTCTTCTAACACATAGATATGAATTATTTCTCTATAATATATGTGTTATGTGTTTATATATTATCTGTTATGTGACGCCCCATTTCTGGTATGTAATTTAAATAAAGTATCTTCATTTATTAAGGGGTATTCGACGAGTCTGTAGCCTGACTCGTCGAGTAGAAGCGGGATGATCACGCGATTTAAGTTGGCTACTCGGCGAGTCCATATGCTGGGACTCGGCGCGTCTTCCTGCCTGGATGAAGCCCTAATTTCAAGGGTTTGCACCCTATTTAAACACATTTATGCGCCCCAAACCAGCCTCATTCACCCTTAGAGCGTCCCTTACTAATCCCTAGCCTCCCTTTAAGCTTTTTTGGAGTACTTTTCATCTTGTGAAGGATTTTTGGTGCATTTTGAAGTTAGAAGAAGAAGAGAGAAGAGAGGTTTTCAATAGGAGCAAAGGAGATCTAAGTTTCTTGTGTCATTCCAGCCTCCATTAAGGTATAAAGCTCGAATTTTGACTTGTCATCATGTAGATCTTCTTAAAAGCTTGCTAATGTTGCTTTCGAGCCATTTTCTAGACATTGAGGTCGACTTATCGGAATTTAAGATGAATGGGTTCAGATCTAAGCATTTCCTTGAGCTCAAGGTTGCCACCTTTATTGAGCTAAACACCCATTCCAAACCTAGATCTCCTCTTCTAGCTTCTTTTTGGGCATTTTAGCTTATCATGAGCATGCATGAACGTAAAGTTAGAAAGTTCACGTGTGAAATCAGTCCTAGGAACCCAGATCTATGAATTGGACGCATTGGAATTGAGAAAAATCGACTGTATAGTAATGGCATGCTTGGGACTCGGTGAGTTGTTCTTTAGACTCGGCGAGTCGATTCGTGAGTCCTTGGTTTTTCCCCGATTTGAGTGTTTAGGGTGAATCATTGAGTAGAGTACGGACTCAGTGAGTTAAGACTTCGATTTGGAAGCAGTCGGACTCGACGAATTGTTCATGCGACTCGGCGAGTCAAAGACCGGGTGTGTTCTTCTGTTGAAAGGGAACTCGACGAGTTGTTCATACAACTCGGTGAGTCGGATGAAGATTAGATTTGATGTTAGTATCGAAGAAGAAGCCGTCGAGTCTTTGCCAAACTCAACGAGTAGAAGCGAGTAGAGGATTAGGATGGATGATGGGGACTCGGCGAGTTGGCGGTCCAACTCAGCGAGTCTGGTCAACAGAAAGTTGACTTTGACCTGGAGGTTGACTTGTCCAGGGTTAAATTGTCATTTTACCCTGAGATTTATATCAGTATTTGATTTAGTGTTTATGGGATTTATAGCTGGGGAGTTCCGGAGCAGCAGTCAGACAGTTTCAGATCTAGCATCTCAGCAGCTAGCGTTGCGAGGTGAGTTTCCTTCCTGTACGAACAGGTCTACGGCCACAATGTCGGCTCGTTTAGTTAGCAGTAGTTCTGGACTTCGGTCCGATGCAGTAGTTCAGTGTGCTTGATGTCTTTGTGATTCAAGCATTTTTTTGTGTTATGTGTTCCGGACTTTGGTACGATGGAGTATGCAGTATATGTGTTCATGCTAGTAGTTATGATTATGCTATGCTATGTTCAGTCAGTTTCCGGACTTCGGTCCGATGTAGAGGGCAAGACCCTAGTTAGTTTTGGACTTTGGTCCGATGCAGAGGGCAAGGCCCTGGTTAGTTCTGGAATTTGGTACGATGCAGTTTCCGGGCTTCGGTCTGATGCATAGGGCAAGGCCCTAGTTAGTTCCAGACTCCGGTCCGATGCAGTTTCCAGACTTCTGTCTGATGCAGTGGGCAAGGATCAATATTTGTTTATATGTTGTTGTATGGTATGTGGTAGTTTGGGGGAGCTCACTAAGCTTCGTGCTTACAGTTTCAAATTTGGTTTCAGGTACTTCCGCTAGCAAAGGGAAGAGCTCGGGTTGATGGCATCGCACACACCACAGCTTCAGTTTTATCCTGGGAGTTTTATTCAGATATTTTCTTATGGTTGATACAATTTTGTTTTGACATAGTTACTATGACTTTTGAGTTACTTATACCATGGTTCTTATTATATACGACATTCGATGATGTGATTTTTAGTAATATTAAAACAAAAAATTTTGGGTCGTATTTTTAGGATATTTACAAGTTGGTATCCGAGCCTTGGTTTGAGGGATTCGGGCATACTTTTGAGTGTTTCTGAACTCAAACTAAGGAAATGGTAAAAAAAATAAAAGAGAAACATTTTCGAAAAGAATTTTTGAAAAGAACTTTGAAATAAAAAGAGTTTTCTTAAAAGGAGTGTGGTGCATGCAATCAGCCGAGCTTAAGCAAGTACTCTCAAATTACCCATACAAGCTTAGGTTATGATTATCAGTTTTAGTTTCATTAGAACAGCATGCTAGAATAGGACTAAGGATCTAGGAGGATGCCTTATGTGCCTGCTATATGTGTTTCAACTTTATGAGAATTGTATGCTAGTATTGAATAGACAGCAATAGGATAGCTTGTTTAGGTTGTGTTTGATAGTATGAGCTTAGCATTGTATGCTAGTACAATTTCTTGTTATGATGATAGAATTTCTTTGAGTAGTTTCCCGGATCCGAATGCTGCTTGCTTTGTGCTCTGTGGGACTCTGAGTGATGGGAGTTAGCCATTATGTGAATATGTCACATTACATGTGATCAGGGTTGAATAATCTCAGAGCGTTGGATTTTACTCGAAGGATTATCTGAGCCTCGTCACATGTGATGATATTTAGGTGATGATTAATTGGAAATATAAAGAGGCCTTCAGCAGCTGAGGACTGGATTTGATTGAGTTAGAGATTTCCCTAGGGCAAGCCTAGGATGGGAGTAGCAGAGATCAGTAGCAGTAGAAGTGACTTGGTGGAGTTGAAGCAGTATTTGAGGAAAGTATGGATAGATGTAGAAGGTAGTATGGGCCCGTACTACTGAAAGTAGAGGATCCGTACTAGAATCAAGGAAGGCCAAGGCGAAACCAGGAAACTTGTAGTAATAGTGATCCCTCGAGATATATCAGTATTTCTGATGTTTGTCGCTATGTGTTTCATAATGGTGGCTTTACGCCCTAGACCACAAGTCGGCAATTCAGGTGCCGGTAAGGGATCAGGACCAAGCTCGGGAGCTTAGCATTTGGATGATCAGACGAGGGAGTTTCTATCTTCAGAGATTACTCGCATCATACTTGGGCAGACTTCTGTGATCTGTGGTTCGATCAAGGAGGGTATTTTGGAGCTGATGGATGAGAGGTTGAGAACCTTCCGTGCTGAGGTGGCGACCATGATGGGGTCGTGCACACTCACTTTCAGGGAGTTCAGAGCCTGTGGAGCTCCTGACTATCATGGGGTGCGGGACCCCATAGCGAGTACTAGGTGGTTGGCTGATGTCGCCAACGCTTTCCGCACAAGCAGATGTCCTGAGGGGGACAAGGTCAGATTAGCATCCTGTCTTCTGAAGGACAGGGCACGAGATTGGTGGGAGGAGATCGGGCATGTCATCGGGGATGACACAGCACTTGATGCGATGACTTGGGCTGATTTTACTACCAGGTTCAGAGCCAAGTTTGCACCGGTTATCAAGGTACATCAGTTAGCCAGGGAGTTTCAGGACCTCACTCAGACTACAGAGACAGTGGCGGAGATTACCGCCAAGTTCAGGGAGAGGGCTCTTCTCGTTCCTCATTACGCAGCTGATAAGGAAATGAAGAAGGCCCGTTATCATGAGATGTTTTAGAGTGATATCTGCCAGTTTGTGATTCGGTCCAGCTGTAAAACGCTGGATGACATGATTGTTAGGGCTTGTGAGAAAGAGATTTATTTAAAGATGGAAAAGAAGAGGAAGCCAGAGGCGGCATCTGGTATGGTGAGTTTGGGCAAAACGCCCAAGGTATCATATCACATATCTAGAGGTCAGCAGAGCCACAGTAGGTGTGGCAAGTGTGGGAGATTGCACGATGGGGGCGTGCAAGGCAGTGAGTGCCGGTTGCTACAAGTGCGGCCGGACTGGACATATGAGTAGAGATTGTACGGCTACTCCCATCGCTACCGCGGCATCTGATCTGATTTGCTTCCATTGCAATCAGAGGGGACATAAAAAGTCCCAATGTCCGAGTTTGACAGCAGCAGCAGGGAAGGTGGTAGCACCTGCCCATGCAACATTGAGGATTACAGACGGCCGTCAGGGCCGAAGTGAGGCGCCAGTGGCGAAGAGTAGAGATTTTCAGATGACAGCAGAGGAGGCGCGAGCGACTCCTTATGTTGTGACGGGTATGTATCTTCCCTTCATCTCTTTATTAATTTTGTTTGTTTCTTATGGTTATATTTTTTTACATAGGGTCGTTCTTAGTGAACGACATATCAGCTATAGTATTGTTTGATTTGGGGGCTACCCGATCATTTGTTTCACTTGCGCTTAGCAAGAGGTTTAGCAGAGCTCCGAGGGAGCTGGATTGTCCACTTGAGGTTGAGATAGCTGATAACAGGACCGTCAGAGTCGCGAGAGTACATAGGGCTTGTTTGCTGCAGTTATTTGATGAGCAATTTTCAGTGGACTTGGTTCCCATTCCCCTGCGAGGGAATAAGGTTACAGTGGGTATGGATTGGCTGAGCCCCAATGGGTCAGTGATTGATTATGAGCTACAGTTAGTGAGGGTCTACACCCCCGGTGGGGGAGAGTTAGTGATTCAGCATCAGAGGCCACAGTGCGGACCGATTCTTTGTTCGGCAGCGAGAGCTCGACGCTACTTCCAACAGGGTTGCGCGGGGTACGTCGCCTATGTTTTAGATGCCCGGGAGAAGGGCAAGGCAACTTTTTAACGATGTACTGGTAGTACGTAAGTACCCAGATGTATTTCCATAGGATCTGCCTGGGATACCTCCGAAGAGACAGGTTGAGTTTTGGATTGACCTGGTTCCAGGTGCGGCTCCGATTGCCAAGGCGTCGTGTCGGTTGGCTCCTCCAGAGATGCAGGAGTTGTCTACGCAGTTGCAGGAGCTGCTAGACAAGGGTTTCATCAGACCGAGTAGTTCACCATGGGGAGCCATGATCCTGTTTGTGAAGAAGAAGGATGGGTCGCACCGTATGTGTATAGATTACCGGGAGTTGAACAAGGTAACGGTGAAGAACCGTTAACCACTCCCGAGGATAGATGACTTGTTTGATCAGCTTCAGGAAGCATCTTGGTTTTCCAAGATTGATCTGCGCTCCGGTTATCATCAAATGCGGTTCAGAGGTGAGGATGTTCAGAAGACAACTTTTAGAACCCATTATGGTCATTATGAGTTCGTGGTGATGCCGTTTGGGCTCACCAACGCTCCAGCCATGTTCATGGATCTCATGAACCGCATATGCAGGTCGATATTGGATCGGTCTGTGACAGTGTTCATTGACGATATCTTGGTTTATTCCCAGACTCAGGAGCAGCATGAGGAGCACCTGCGGGAGATGCTAGAGACTTTCAGGAGGGAGAGACTTTTCGTGAAGTTCTCCATGTGCGGGTTCTGGTTGCGCGAGGTGCAGTTCCTTGGACACCTCGTCAACTAGAAGGGGATACTAGTGGATCCGGCCATGATAGAGGCCGTGATGCAGTGGCAGGTCCCGAGGTCTTCATCTGAGATTCGGAGCTTCCTAGGGTTGGCAGGGTACTACAGGAGATTCATCCAGGACTTCTCCAAGATAGCAGTTCCACTCACCCGACTGACTAGGAAGTCGATGGTGTTTCGCTGGGGGCCTGAGTAGCAGGCATCATTTCAGACCCTCAAACAACGATTGTCCAATGCACCGATTCTTACCCTGCCAGAAAGAGTGGATGACTTTGTAGTCTATTGTGATGCTTCGATCACAGGGATGGGAGCAGTGTTGATGCGGCGAGGGCATATGATAGCCTATGCCTATAGACAGTTGAAGCCTCACCAGGCTAACTATCCAACACACGATTTAGAGCTGGGGGCAGTGGTGTTTGCCCTCAAGATTTGGAGACACTACCTCTATGGGGTCCGCTATACCATTTACACGGATGACAAGAGTCTGAGGTACCTCATGGACCAGCTGAATTTAAACATGAGGCAGCATCGATGGTTAGCTGTGGTAAAGGACTACGATTGTGAGATCCTTTATCATCCGGGCAAGGCCAGCGTTATGGCCGACACCCTGAGCCGCAAGACGATGGCAGCACCGATCAGGGATATATGTCTGAGGATGACCGTGATTACTCCATTATTGGAGTAGATTACAGAGGCACAGGTCGAGGGCCTGAAGGAGGAGAGGCGGAAGTGTGAGAGGATTTTGGTCCAAGTAACTTCTTTCGATTATGACAGTCGAGGATTGTTGACCCATCATGGGAGAGTCTGGGTGCCGTATTGGGTAGGAGTACGAAAGGTGTTGATGGATGAGGCCTACAATTCCCGGTTCTCCATCCATACAGGGTGACGAAGATGTATAGAGATCTTCGACCCGATTATTGGTGGCCCTGCATGAAGCGGGACCTAGCCTGGTACATAGAGAGATGCCTGACCTGCAGGAAGGTCAAGGCAGAACACCAGAGACCCCATGGCAAGATGCAGCCGTTAGACATTCCTGTGTGGAAATCGGAGCATATCACTATGGATTTCATCATTAAGCTTCCCAGAACTGCACATGTAGTTGACTCGATTTGGGTTATATTGGATCGGCTGACTAAGAGCGCACACTTCACACCGATTCAGGAGAGCATATCGGCCGAGAAGCTAGCTGATATTTATGTGCGTGAGGTAGTGGCACGACATGGGGTGTCTGTATCAGTAGTATCAGACCGAGACATCCATTTTACTTCCAGGTTTTGGAAGCGGTTTCATGACGAGATGGAGACTCGTCTTCATTTTATCATCGTTTCCACCCCCATACGGACGGGCAGAGCGAGAGGACGATTCAGACTCTCGAGGACATGCTTCGGGCATGTGTCCTAGATTTTGGTGGCAGTTGGGATACGTATCTTCCTTTAGCGGAATTTTCGTATAACAACAGTTACCACGCTAGTATTGACTGCCCTCCTTTTGAGATGCTCTATGGGAGAAAATGTAGGACCCCGATTTGTTGGGGCGAGGTCAGTCAGCGATTCATCGGGAGTACCAAGGTGGTGCTCAAGACCACATAATTGATCCAGCGGGTCCGTAGCAGATTGCAGATTGCGTGAAGTCGACAAAAGAGTTACGCCAACAGGAGGCGTTCAGATTTGGAGTTCCAGGTGGGCGATATGGTCCTCCTGAAGGTATCACCCTAGAAGGGTGTTATCAGGTTCCATAAGAGGGGCAAGTTGGGCCCCAAGTTCATTGGTCCTTTTAGGGTTTTGACCCGGATAGTTCGGGTTGCTTATCGGTTGGATCTTCCGACAGAGCTTAGCCAGATCCACAACACTTTCCATGTTTCTCAGTTGAGGAAGTGTTTGGTGGACAAGTCAGCAGTTGTACCCTTGAAAGATATTTAGGTTGATAGTAGCATGAATTATATCGAGAGACCAGTTGCGATCTTATATCGGAAGACGAAGACCTTGATGAACAAGGTGGTTCAGTTAGTGAAGGTGCGGTGGCAGCACCGAAAGGGTTCAGAGTGGACGTGGGAGACTGAGTGGGAGATGATGGAGCATTATCCTGAGTTATTTCCGGATTCAGCAGCAGCAGACTTCGAGGATGAAATCTAAGATAAGTGGGGGAGAGTTGTAACGCCTAAAGTATCTTCATTTCTTAAGGGGTACTCGACGAGTCTGTAGCCCGACTCATCGAGTAGAAGTGGGATGATCACGCGATTTAAGTTGGCTACTCGGCGAGTCCATATGTTGGGACTTGGCGAGTCTGCCTGTCTGGATGAAGCCCTAATTTCAAGGGTTTGCACCCTACTTAAACATATTTATGCGCCCCAAACCAGCTTCCATCACCCTTAGAGCGTCCCTTACTAAAACTTAGCCTCCCTTTAAGTTTTTTTTTTTTGGAGTACTTCTCATCTTGTGAAGGATTTTTTGGTGCATTTTGAAGTTAGAAGAAGAAGAGAGAATATAGGTTTTCAAGAGGAGCAAAGGAGATATGAGAGTCTTGTATCATTCCAACCTCCATTAAGGTATAAAGCTCGAATTTTGACTTGTCATCATGTAGATCTTCTTAAAATCTTGCTAGTGTTGCTTTCGAGCCATTTTCTAGACGAAGTTAAGATGAATGGATTTAGATCTAAGCATTTCTGGACCCCTTGAGCTCAAGGTTGCCACCTTTATTGAGCTAAACACCCATTCCAAACCTAGATCTCCTCTTCTAGCTCCTTTTTTGGGCATTTTAGCTTATCATGTGCATGCATGAATGTAAAGTTAGAAACTTTACATGTGAAATCAGTCCTAGGAACCCAGATCTATGAATTGGATGCATTGGAATTGAGAAAAATCGATTGTATAGTAATGGCATGCTTGGGACTCGGTGAGTTGTTCTTTAGACTCGGCGAGTCGATTCGTGAGTCCTTGGTTTTTCCCCGATTTGAGTGTTTAGGGTGAATCATTGAGTAGAGTACGGACTCAGTGAGTTAAGACTTCGATTTGGAAGCAGTCGGACTCGACGAGTTGTTCATGCGACTCAGCGACTCAAAGACTGGGCGTGTTCTTTTGTTAAAAAGGAACTCGACGAGTTGTTCATACAACTCGGCGAGTAGGATGAAGATTAGATTCGATGTTAGTATCAAAGAAGAACCCGTCGAGTCTTTGCCAAACTCGACAAGTAGAAGTGAGTAGAGGATTAGGATGGATGATGGGGACTCGGCGAGTTGGCGGTCCAACTCGGTGAGTCTGGTCATCTGAAAGTTGACTTTGACCTGAAGGTTGACTTGTCCAGGGGTAAATAGTCATTTTACCCTGAGATTTATATCAGTATTTGATTTAGTGTTTATGGGGTTTATAGCCGGGGAGTTCCGAAGCAGCAGTCAGACAGTTTCAGATCTAGCATCTCAGCAGCTAGCGTTGCGAGGTGAGTTTCCTTCCTGTACGAACAGGTCTATGGCCACAATGTCGGCTCGTTTAGTTAGCAGTAGTTCTGGACTTCGGTCCGATGCAGTAGTTCAGTGTGCTTGATGTCTTTGTGATTCAAGCATGTCTTTGTGTTATGTGTTCCGGACTTTGGTACGATGGAGTATGCAGTATATGTGTTCATGCTAGTAGTTATGATTATGCTATGTTATGTTCAGTCGGTTTCCGGACTTCGGTCCAATGCAGAGGGCAAGGCCCTGGTTAGTTCCGGACTTTAGTCCGATCCTGTTTCCGGACTTCGGTCCGATGCAGAGGGTAAGGCCCTAGTTAGTTCCGGACTCCAGTCCGATGCAGTTTTTGGACTTCGGTTTGATGCAGTGGGCAAGGCTCAATATGTGTTTATATGTTTTTGTATGGTATGTGGTAGTTTGGGGGAGCTCACTAAGCTTCGTGCTTACAGTTTCATTTTTGGTTTTAGGTACTTCCGCTAGCAAAGGGAAGAGCTCGGGTTGATAGCATCGCACACACCACACCTTTAGTTTTATCCTGGGAGTTTTATTCAGATATTTTGTTATGATTGATAAAGTTTTGTTTTGACACAGTTACTATGACTTTTGAGTTACTTATACCATGGTTCTTATTATATATGACATTCGATGATGCGATTTTTAGTAATATTAAAGCAAAAAATTTTGGGTCGTATTTTTTGGATGTAACATGTTATTTGGGATGAGTATTGTAGGAATGTATTATACTGGTTTTAAGTTGTGTATGAATGTGTGTGTGTGTGTGTGTATATATATATATATATACACACATACATACAAAAATGTTGGGTAAAGCATGGGTAGATAGGTTTTGTGTGATGAAATAAAAATGTTGAGAGGCCTCGATGTGATTGTGATCTAGTCGTCCAGCAGAATATGGATGACGACCACAGACTTTTCTAGACAGTTCAGTGGAATGCTGGCAGGCTCATAACCTGTAGGTGTAGTGAACTTGGGTGTTCATTTGTTGTATTATATCCCCCTCATGGTTTCCTTAAGGCTTTCATTATTGAGGAAACCTCTCTTCTGTAGTGTTCGTCCCGATGAAAATCCTATATTAGGTCCCTTGTAATAGTTGTTGTCACAGGGACATAAATTGAGGATAAAGGGAATGGGTAATCGGGTTATTATTGGTTGGTGCAATTAAATATAACTATTTATTGTGGGTTGAAAACCCTATATGCTCACCAGGATCCTAAGCCTAACCCACTCAGTTTCTTTGTATTACAGGTAGTGGCGCGAGAGCATAAGTTGGGGAACTTGTGAAGATGTTTTTGTTATAGACCAGTAGTAGTATAGATCTATGTAAGGTCTTTGTTTTATTGTTTGTTCTTTTGTGTCTATATCGGAACATGACATCCCGAGTTTTGATATATAATGAAAATACATTTCTTTAAGAAATGCTTTGATAAACCTTATTTTATCATGTATTGTTTTGTGGACAAAATTCCGCAACTCTTTTAAATCAATGGATTTACTCTGAAATTGTTTTAAAAGCATAAATGAAACCGGTCTTTTCTGGCCGTGATTTTGGGGATGCCACAGTTGGTATCAGAGCATTAGTTTAAGCGAAATAGGAATTTGTAGGATTTCTAGACTTAAACATAGAATGCTAAGCGAAGATTGTGAGATGAATGTCTGTCATATTTTTGACATGAGCACTAGTTTATTTTAGGAAAGTTGCCTAAAATTCTTTTATATGCTAAATGTTATATGTTTGCCATATAAGATATTATTTGTTCGGATCTATGGTTTGTTGCGAACCGGATCTAGAAACCTCATGTGTTTAGGATTCTAACCGTAGGATTACGGTATTAGAAGTAGCACGTAAACGTTTCGGAGTGATAAGGATGATTTAATTATCTATCATGATTGAGGATCTAAATTCACCTTATTTGGTGTGTAGATCAAAAATGGTAAGAACCAGAATTGGAGTTGGAAACGTGAACGAAGACAGGAATCAACCACCC
Organism: Lactuca serriola; assembly: GCF_051521515.1. Classification (NCBI taxonomy): domain Eukaryota; kingdom Viridiplantae; phylum Streptophyta; class Magnoliopsida; order Asterales; family Asteraceae; genus Lactuca; species Lactuca serriola. The sequence continues at coordinate 144,019,638 of NC_136413.1, forward strand.
GTGATTGAGTGAGTGACTGTTGTAGCAGCAACACCTGAGCCAATAACAATGGTTGGTGTACAATTGATGATTCAAACAATGTTGGATCGTCAGATGGAAGAAACAAGACATCTGCTTCAGCAAAATCGTGAAGAACTTTCAATGCCGATTGAACAGCCCGAGTTGAATGAAGGGCATTCGGAAGGAGGTAACTTCACTGGGACTATTGGTCAAGCCAACCCACCGATTGTTAGGAAAATCAACTAGGAGGGAGGAAATGATGGACTTAGATGCAAGTACAAAGACTTTTTGACTTGCAAAACATCGACCTTCACTGGAAAGGAAGATCCGATCAGAGTTATGGATTGGATCTCAGAAATAGAGCTAGCCTTAATCACGTGTGGTTGCAGAGGCAAGTTGCAGACCACTTTCGCAGTACGTCAGTTCAGGGGTGGAGCTTTTCGTTGGTGGAACACTCTGGTGAAGACCCTAAGCCCTAATGAGCCACTGCAACTGACGTGGGCAGAGTTCTTGGTGCAATTCAAGCGCAAGTTCTGCTCGGCCCAAAATCTATTGTAGTTGGAGAATAAGTTTCTGACATTGACTACAGGCAGCATGTCAGTCGATGATTACATCAATGCCTTTATAGACAAAATGGAGTTTGCTTTGCACATCGTCCCAAATGAGCTGACAAAAGTTGATCGGTACACAAAAGGACTCCCATGGGAGTACGATGTGCCGGTACGTCAGGCACCTACTCTTGAGGCAGTTATTTGGCCTGCCAAGTCTGTTGAGGATATGGTCAAGGGGAGAACCGCCAGCAAGGTTGAGGTTGGCAAAAAGATAAATTTTGAAGGAACGTCGGGTTCCAGCAAGAAAAACAAATTTTCAAAGTCTAATTCGAAGAAGTTTAGAGGCGAATCAAAATGGTGTGAAAAGTGCAAGAAAAAACACTCTAGGAAATGTAGTGAGGAAGTGACCTGCTACAAATGTGGAAAAATTGGGCATTATGCCAATGAGTTTCCGTCCAACAAGAGAGTGTGCATTGGATGTAACAAAGAGGTACACATTTTGAAAGACTGTCCTAAAAAGAAGGAGGCAGCAAAACCCAATATTCTGCCAAAGTCGAAGGCGAGAGCTTTTCAACTGACACTTGAGGTTGCGAAAGATGAATCTAATGTCGCTTCAGGTACCTTTCTCGTAAAAAAATTGCCTACCCAAATATTATTTGAATATGGAGCCAACTACTCCTTTATTTCGCATAAATTTGGTAGAAAACTAGCTTTTCCTGTCGATAGACTAGATAATGCTTTATTAGTCAAAGTTGATAGTGGAAAGTTTATACTTGTTAGCCATTGCATGAAAAACATCTTAATTGATTTGAATGGGAATAAGTTCCAGGAGGAATTATTACCTATTGAACTAAACGGTTTCGACATAGTGTTGGGGATGGATTGGCTTAGCGCCAATGATGCCGAGATATTATGCAAAAAGAAAATAGTAAAGTAAACCTGTCAGGGAAAGAGTAATTTATGGTGTATGGGGACAAACGCAGAGTAAATTCTAGAATCATTTCTCTAATGAAATTCAGAAAGTGTTTGGCCAAAGGATGTACATCATATTTGGCATTCGTGATCGGTGCTAAGAAGGAGAAAAAGGAGATGCAGAGCATTCCTGTCATGTGTGATTATCCCGAAGTATTTCCCGAAGATCTTCCTGGATTACTGCCTGATAGACAAGTGGAGTTTAGAATAGACTTGTTACCAGGGACGACGCCAGTAGCAAAAGCACCTTACCGACTAGCATCGACGGAGATGAAGACGCTGATGATGCAACTTCAGGAGTTATCGGACAAAGGTTTCATAAGACCCAGTTCATCACCCTGGGGAGCTCCGGTGTTATTCGTGAAAAAAAAAAGACGGGAGTATGAGAATGTGCATTGATTACAAAGAGCTAAATAAGACAACAATAAAGAATAGATATTTGTTGCCGAGAATTGATGACATGTTCGATCAACTACAAGGTTCAAGTTATTTTTCAAAGATCGACCTAAGGTCTGGATATCATCAACTGAAGATGAGAGAGCATGATATTGAGAAGACTGCAGTCAGAACATGATATGGACACTATGAGTTTTTGGTTATCTCGTTTGGACTAACCAATGCTCCAGCAGCTTTTATGGATTTAAAAAACAAGGTTTGTAGTCCGTTCCTTGATAAATCTGTGATAGTGTTCATAGATGACATTCTGATTTACTCGAAAAACCAAGAGGAGCATGGCAGACACTTGCAAGAAGTGTTGCAAGTCTTGAAGAAGGAGAAGTTGTATGCAAAGTTCTCTAAATGTGATTTTTAGATTCGAGAAGTCCAATTCTTGGGTCTTGTGGTCAACCAAGAAGGGATAATGGTTGATCCAGCGAAGATTGAAGCTGTAATGAAGTGAGAACAACCGAAAAGTCCCACAGAGATCCGAAACTTTTTAGGATTAGCCGGATATTACCAAAGGTTTATCAAGGCTTTTCTTCAATCACTACTCCACTAACAACTTTGACCCACAAAGGAGCTACTTATGCTTGGAGCAATAATCACGAAGAAGCATTTGAGAAGCTAAAGAAGAAGCTATATGAGGCACCGATTCTTTCTCTACCCGATGGAGTTGAAGACTTTACTGTTTATAGCGATGCGTCTAGTGTTGGGTTGGGTTGTGTTTTGACCCAAATAGAAATGTGATAGCATATGCGTCTCAACAACTGAAAGAGCATGAAAAGAACTACCCCACTCATGATATGGAGTTGGCAGCGGTAGTTTTTGCTCTAAAGATATGGAGGAATTATGTAACGCCTGTGTTTCCGGGCTTGCCATTTTTAGCAATGTAATAGTCTAGGTTAACCTTTGTGACCCGTTTTGAAATAATAGAAGTATATTATTTGAGTATTATGTGTTTTGTGCTTAATTGCTTAATTATGTGGTTTGATTAATTAAGAATAAAAATAAGCGTCAAAATTTAAGTGTAAAATAAACTTGATATCTTTGGATAATGTTGTAGTAGTTGAAACAAGGTTTCCGAACATATAAAGAACGCCCAAATCTAACTTCGTATAAGGAAGTTATGATTGATTGAAGTTTCGACGTAGCGATATGCAACCTGATATACTCGATTTGAGATCGAGCGGTTTTTAGCCGAAGCAATCTAAACGAGAATCGAAGATCTCGTTGTTGGTATCGAAGTGATGAAAAGTTAGGCGAGAACGGACGTCAAATGAATAAGTTATGAATTTATAACGAAGTTTTTCTGTCCTGGCCTACTAAAAATAATTAATAAAAATAAAGTCGAAATTAGCCGACGGAGTCTAAACGAAAGTTATAGAGCGTAGTCTCACCTTCGCATGGATATAAAGAACGTCAAAAACGGAATTCGTATGAAGAAGATATGAATTTCCGAAGTTTATTAAATAATTTGTATTTCAATTTAATTGGAAAACCCGGTATTATCCGAAGGGGGAGTCACCGGGCATATCCGAAGTACGCCCAGCGTATTGCTGTACGCCCAGCGTACAGCAAAGCATGACGACCTTCGCACTCAAGTGACTTTGGATAACGAACACAATGACGATTTCGGACCAGTACGCCCTGCGTAACGCCGTACGCCCCGCGTACTCCGAGGCTCCAGCCTCCTATAAATAGGATGCGAGGGCAGCCGGCTCATTTGCTATTTTTCTCTCTTCTCTCTCCCGTTTTACCTCGATTTGCGTTCCATAAGTAGCCCGAAGCCCCGGTAATATTCTTGAGCCCCAGAGCAAGTCCCGAGATCCCGAAGATCCCGAGAAGTGCGATTCCCGAACCGAAGCTCTGCCCGCGAGAAGTTCGGTTTTTGTGAAGATCTTCCAGATCTGCAGAGAGATACTACTTCTACAAGTTGTAGTGCTGTCTGATCATCTTCTGATCAGGTGAGTGTATACTACCTTTCATAAACACGATAATAATACAAGTATGGTTTGAGTGTATTAAGTATATTGTTGTTTATATGTGTGAATGTGTATTCACTTTCTTCTATCTTATAGATCTGATTATTTCTCTATGAAATACGTGTTATGTGTGTGTGCCTCATCTGTTATGTGGAGTATGTATTGATTAAAGCATGCTATACAGATTTTTTTTTTAACTATGTATAAAAATGTATATTTTTATCTACTAATATGTTGGGTAGAACATGGGTAGATAGTTGGTGTGTAATAAACAGATGAGAGGCCTCGTTGTTTGATTTAGTCATCTAGCGGAGTTTAGATGACGACCACGGACTTTTCTAGATAGTCATGTGGAACATTAGCAGGCTTGCCACCTGTAGGTGTTAATGAACTTGGGTGTTCATTCGCTGTACTCCATCCCCCTCATGGTTGCCTTATTTGACTTATATTGCTGAGGAACCCCCGAAGCATGTGTTGTCGTCCCGATGAAATATTCTTAGACTAGGTCCCTTGTGTTAGTTATTTTAGGGACATAAAGTGAGAATAACGGGAATGGGTAATTGGGTTATTGTTGGTTGGTGGAAATTAAATATAATTATTTATTGTGGGTTGAAAACCCTATATGCTCACCAGCCTCCCAAGCCTGACCCACTCAGTTTTATTTGTATTACAGGAAGTGGCGCAAGGGCATAAGATGGATGAACCATCAAGTTGTTTTGTTTACAAGTCTGTACATGTATATATTTGTTGAATGACTTGTAATGTTATCGTTTATGTTTATTGGTCTGTATCGGAACATGACACCCCGAGTTTTGATTATATAATGAAAATATATTTCTTTTATGAAATGCTTTGGTAAACATTGTTTTATCATGTTTTGTTTTTAGGAACGAATTCCGCAACTCTTTCAAATCAAAAGGATTTACTCTGAAATTAATTTAAAAGCATAAATGAAAATCGGTCTTTTCTGGCCGAGATTTTGGGGATGTCACAGTTGGTATTAGATCATTAGTTTAAGCGAACTAGGAATTCTTAGGATTTCTAGACTTAAACTTAGAATGCTAAGTGGAATTTTGAGATTTGTGTCTATTATGTTTTAGACACGGGCACTAGTTTATTTTAGGAAAGTTGCCTAAAATGCTTTATGTGCTAAATGTTATATGTTGCCATATATGATCTTTTTTGTTCGGATCTATGGTCTGTTGTCGACCGGATCTAGAAACCTTATGTGTGTAGGATTCTAAGCGTACGTCTACGATATTAGAACTAGCATGTAAATGTTTCGGAGTGATAAGGATGATTTTAATATCTATCGTGAATAAGGATCTAATTTCACCTTATTCGGTGTGTAGATCAAAAATGGTGAGAACAAGAAGTGGAGATGGAAATGCTGATGAAAACAGGAATCAACCACCATTGATTGAGCAAATACCTGTCGTAGCAGCGGCACCTGAGCCAATAACCATGGCTGGTGTGCAAATGATGATTCAAACAATGTTGGATCATCAGATGGATGAAACTAGGCGGTTGCTTCAACAGAATCGTGAAGAACTGTCAATTCGTGTGGAAGAGCCCGAATTAAATGAAGGGCACTCGGAAGGTGGAAACTTCAGTGGGTCTATTGGTCAAGCCAACCCACCGATAGTTAGGCAAAACAACCATGATGGAAGGAATGATGGAATGGGATGCAAGTACAAGGACTTTCTAACTTGTAAACCATCGACCTTCAATGGAAAGGAGGATCCGATTGGAGTTATGGATTGGATCTCCGAAATGGAGTTAGCTTTCATGACTTGTGGCTGCAGAGGCAAGTTGCAGACTATCTATGCAGTGCGTCAATTCCGAGGTGGAGCCGTTCGTTGGTGGAACACTCTAGGGAAGACTTTAAGCCCTAATGAGCCACCGCAATTGACATGGGCAGAATTCTTGGTGCAGTTCAAACGCAAGTTCTGTTCAGCCCAAAACTTGTTGGAGTTGGAGAATAAGTTTTTGGCATTGACAAAAGGCAGCATGTCAGTTGATGAATACACTAATAACTTCACCGATAAGATGGAGTTTTCTTTGCGCATCGTTCCAGATGAGCTAACTAAGGTGGACCGGTATGCGAAGGGACTCCCATGGGAGTACGAGGTGCCAGTACGTCAGGCACATACTCTAGAGGCAGCTATCTGGGCTGCCAAGTCTGTTGAGAACATGATTAAGGGGAGAACCACCGAGAAGGTTGAGGTTGGTGAGAAGAGAAAGTTTGAGGGAACATCTGGTTCTGGTAAGAAAAGCAAATTTTCGAAATCTGAATTGAAAAAGTTTGGTGGAGGAAAAGGAGGCGACGCGAAGTGGTGTGATAAGTGTAAGAAGAAGCACTTTGGAAAATGTAGTGAGGATGTAACCTGCTACAAGTGCGGAAAAATTTTGCCAATGAGTGTCTGAACGACAAGAGGATGTGTTTTGGTTGTAATGAAGAGGGGCATATTTTGAAAGACTGTCCGAAGAAGAAGGAGGCAGCTAGGCCCAACATTCCACCAAAGCCGAAGGCGAGAGCCTTCCAAATGACACTTGAGGCCGCGAAAGATGAAGCTGATGTCGCTTCAGGTACCTTTCTCGTAAACGAATTACCTGCTCAAATTTTGTTTGATTCTGGAGCCAACTACTCCTTTATTTCGCATGAGTTTGGTAGAAAGCTAGCTTTGCCTGTTGATAGACTAGATAATGCTTTATTAGTCGAAGTTGCTAGTGGCAAGTTTGTACCTGTTAGCCATCGTATGAAAACATCTTAATCGACCTTAATGGGAATAAGTTTCACGAGGAATTATTGCCTATCTAACTTAATGGTTTCGACATCGTGTTGGGAATGGATTGGCTTAGCGCCAATGATGCCGAGATATTATGCAAGAAGAAGATAGTTAAAGTAAACCCGCCTGGGAAAGATTCATTTATGGTGTACGGGGACAAACGACGAGTAAATTCTGGAATCATTTCTCTAATGAAAGCCCGAAAGTGTTTGACCAAGGGATGTACATCATATTTAGCATTCGTGATTGATGCTAAGAAGGAAAAGAAGGTGATGCAGAGTATTCCAGTGGTGTGTGATTATCCGGAAGTATTTCCCGAAGATCTTCCTGGATTACCACCTGATAGACAAGTGGAGTTCAGAATAGACATGTTACCAGGAACCACGCCAATAGCAAAAGCACCTTATCGATTAGCACCGACGGAGATGAAGGAGTTGATGATGCAACTTCAGGAGTTATTGGACAAAGGTTTCATTAGACCTAGTTCATCGCCCTGGGGAGCTCCGGTGTTATTCGTGAAGAAGAAAGATGGAAGTATGAGAATGTGCATTGATTACAGAGAGCTGAACAAGGCAACAATAAAGAATAGATATCCATTGCCAAGGATTGATGACCTGTTTGATCAATTGCAAGGTTCGAGCTATTTCTCAAAGATCGATCTTAGGTCAGGATATCATCAGCTAAAAGTAAGAGAGCAAGATATCGAGAAGACTACATTCAGAACTAGATATGGACACTACGAGTTCTTGGTTATGTCGTTTGGACTAACCAATGCTCCAGCTGCATTCATGGATTTAATGAATAGGGTTTGTAATCCGTTCCTTGATAAATCCGTGATAGTGTTCATAGACGACATTCTGATTTACTCGAAAAGCCAGGAGGAGCATGGCAGACACTTGCGAGAAGTGTTAGAAGTCTTGAAGAAGGAGAAGCTGTATGCAAAGTTCTCTAAGTGTGATTTTTGGATTCGTGAAGTCCAATTCTTGGGTCACGTGGTCAACCAAGAAGGGATAATGGTCGATCCAGCAAAGATTGAAGCTGTGATGAAGTGGGAACAACCGAAAAGTCCCACGGAGATCCGAAGCTTTTTAGGATTAGCCGGATATTACCGAAGGTTTATCCAAGGCTTTTCTTCGATTGCTACTCCATTAACAGCTTTGACCCACAAAGGAGCTACTTATGCTTGGAGTGATAAGCATAAAGAAGCATTCGAGAAGCTAAAGAAGAAGCTATGCGAGGCACCGATACTTTCTCTACCCGATGGTGTTGAAGACTTCGCTGTTTATAGTGATGCGTCTGGTGTTGGATTGGGTTGTGTTTTAACCCAAAGAGAAAGGATGATAGCATATGCGTCTCAACAGCTGAAGGAGCATGAAAAGAATTACCCGACTCATGATTTGGAGTTGGCAGCGGTAGTTTTCGCTCTGAAAATATGGAGGCATTACCTCTATGGCATGAAGTGCAAACGTTTCACTGATCATAAGAGTCTCCAATATCTCTTTAATCAGAAAGAATTGAATATGAGGCAACGACACTAGCTAGAATTACTTAAAGACTACGATTGCGAGATACTTTACCATCCCGGTAAAGCTAATGTTGTTGCTGATGCTCTCAGTCGGAAAGTCAATCTTGAAAGGAAAAGGCCAACAGCATTGAGAATTGAAGTTGTCTCAACTATTTTGGAATGTATAAAGAAAGCTCAAAGCGAAGCTTCTGAGAAGAATGACCGAAAGGAGGAACGTTTGGGCAAAACATTGGTGTTCGGTGTAAACAGTCATGGACTGAAGGTGTTCCAAGATCGGATTTGGATACCTAAGACAGGAGGAATTAGAGATCTTCTGATGGAAGAAGCTCACAAGACCATGTACTCGATTCATCCGGGTAGCACTAAAATGTATAGGGACCTGAAACCCCACTAATGGTGGCCGACGATGAAGCTTGATGTTGCAAAGTATGTGGTTGAGTGTGTGACTTGTGCGAGAGTAAAGACACAACATCAGAAACTGTACGGGAGTTTAGAACCATTGCCTGTGCCTATGGGTAAGTGGGAAGACATTGCGATAGATTTTGTCACTAAACTGCCCAGAACAAAGAATGGTCACGACATGATTTGGGTGGTCGTTGATCGATTCACTAAGAGTGCGCATTTCATAGCAACCAATGAGAAATAGTCTATGGAGAAGCTTGCGAATTCTTACGTGAAGGAAATTGTGAGGCTTCACCTCGAGGTTTTGGAAAAGTCTACAAGAGGAAATGGGTACCAAGTTGTGTTTAAGTACAGCTTACCATCCGCAGATTGATGGTCAGAGTGAAAGAACGATACAAACACTTGAAGATATGCTAAGAGCATGTACCTTGGAATTCTTAGGTAATTGGGATGAACATTTACCATTGGTAGAATTTTCCTATAATAATAGTTTTCACTCGAGCATTAAGATGGCACCTGATCAAGTTTTGTATGGACAGAAGTGTCGTACGCCGTCTTGTTGGCTTGAGGCTGGGGAAAAGCAGTTTATGGGACCAGAGATGGTTCATCAAACTGCTGAAAAGTTGAAAATAATTAGGGAAAGAATGTTAGCAGCTCAGGATCGTCAAAAGAGCTATGTTGACAAGAAGCGAAGACCGATGACTTTTGAAATTGGAGATTCGGTTTTGCTTAAAGTCTCGCCGTGGAAGGGACTTATAAGATTTGGTATAAGGGGAAAGTTGAGTCCAAGGTATATTGGACCGTTTAAAGTTCTTCAGAGGATTGGGAACCTAGCTTACAAGCTCGAATTGCCCGAAGAACTGAATGGAATTCACAACACTTTTCATGTGTGTTATTTGAGGAAGTTCACGGGAGAAGTTCCCGATATAATTCCAATTTCCAAATTGAGAATTGATGAGAACAAAAGGTTGATTAAAGAACCAGAGGCAATTGTTGACCGAAAGACTAAGAAGTTGCGACGCAAGATGGTTGGGTTAGTGCTTGTCCGATGGAAACACACGAATTGGCCGAATCTCACCTGGGAGACGGAGAGTGACATGTTGAGTCGCTATCCGCACTTGTTTGTTGATGTGTGATTCCGGGGACGGAATCATTCTAAGGTGGAGAGAATTGTAACGCCTGTGTTTCCGGGCTTGCCATTTTTAGCAATGTAATAGTCTAGGTTAACCTTTGTGACCGATTTTGAAATAATAGAAGTGTATTATTTGAGTATTATGTGTTTTGTGCTTAATTGCTTAATTATGTGGTTTGATTAATTAAGAATAAAAATAAGCGTCAAAATTTAAGTGTAAAATAAACTTGATATCTTTGGATAATGTTGTAGTAGTTGAAACGAGGTTTCCGAATATATAAAGAACGCCCAAATCTGACTTCGTATGAGGAAGTTATGATTGATTGAAGTTTCGACTTAGCGATATGCAGCCTGATATACTCGATTTGAGATCGAGCGGTTTTTAGCCGAAGCAATCTAAACGAGAATCGAAGATCTCGTTGTTGGTATCGAAGCGATGAAAAGTTAGGCGAGAACGGACGTCAAACGAAGAAGTTATGAATTTATAACGAAGTTTTTCTGTCCCGGCCTACTAAAAACAATTAATAAAAATAAATTCGAAATAAGCCGTCGGAGTCTAAACGAAAGTTGTAGAGCGTAGTCTCACCTTCGCGTGGATATAAAGAACGTCAAAAATGGAATTCGTATGAAGAAGATATGAATTTACGAAGTTTATTAAATAATTTGTATTTAAATTTAATTGGAAAACCTGGTATTATCCGAAGGGGGAGTCATTGGGCATATCCGAAGTACGCCCAGCGTACAGCGAAGCATGACGACCTTCGCACTCAAGTGACTTCGGATGACGAACACAATGACGATTTCGGACCAGTACGCCCCGCGTACTCCGAGGCTCCAGCCTCCTATAAATAGGATGCGAGGGCAGCCGACTCATTTGCTATTTTTCTCTCTTCTCTCTCCCGTTTTACCTCGATTTGCGTGCCATAAGTACCCCGAAGCCCCGGTAATATTCTCGAGCCCCGAAGCAAGTCCCGAGATCCCGAAGATCCCGAGAAGTGCGATTCCTGAGTCGAAGCTCTGCCCGCGAGAAGTTTGGTTTTTGTGAAGATCTTCCAGATCTGTAGAGAGATACTACTTCTACAAGCCGTAGTGCTGTCTGATCATCTTCTGATCAGGTGAGTGTATACTACCTTTCATAAACACGATAATAATACAAGTATGGTTTGAGTGTATTAAGTATATTGTTGTTTATATGTGTGAATGTGTATTCACTTTCTTCTATCTTATAGATCTGATTATTTCTCTATGAAATACGTGTTATGTGTGTGTGCCTCATCTGTTATGTGGAGTATGTATTGATTAAAGCATGCTATACAGATTTTTTTTTAACTATGTATAAAAATGTATATTTTTATCTACTAATATGTTGGGTAAAACATGGGTAGATAGTTGGTGTGTAATAAACAGATGAGAGGCCTCGTTGTTTGATTTAGTCATCTAGCAGAGTTTAGATGACGACCACGGACTTTTCTAGACAGTCATGTGGAACATTAGCAGGCTCGCCACCTGTAGGTGTTAATGAACTTGGATGTTCATTCACTGTACTCCATCCCCCTCATTGTTGCCTTATTTGACTTATATTGCTGAGGAACCCCCGAAGCATGTGTTGTCGTCCTGATGAAATATTCTTAGACTAGGTCCCTTGTGTTAGTTATTTTAGGGACATAAAGTGAGAATAACGGGAATGGGTAATTGGGTTATTTTTGGTTGGTGGAAATTAAATATAATTATTTATTGTGGGTTGAAAACCCTATATGCTCACCAGACTCCCAAGCCTGACCCACTCAGTTTTATTTGTATTACAAGAAGTGGCGCAAGGGCGTAAGATGGATGAACCATCAAGTTGTTTTGTTTACAAGTCTGTATATGTATATATTTGTTGAATGACTTGTAATGTTATCGTTTATGCTTATTGGTCTGTATCAGAACATGACACCCCAAGTTTTGATTATATAATGAAAATACATTTCTTTTATGAAATGCTTTGGTAAACATTGTTTTATCATGTTTTGTTTTAGGGAACGAATTCCGCAACTCTTTCAAATCAAAAGGATTTACTCTGAAATTATTTTAAAAGCATAAATGAAAATCGGTCTTTTCTGGCCGAGATATTGGGGATGTCACAAATTACCTATATGCCACGAAGTGTAAACTTTTCACTAATCATAAGAGTCTCCAATATCTCTTTAATTAGAAAGAATTTAATATGAGGCAACGACGCTGGCTAGAATTGCTTAAGGACTACAACTGTGAGATACTTTACCACCCCGGTAAAGCGAATGTTGTCGCTAATGCTCTCAGTCGGAAAGTCAATCTTGAAATAAAAAGGACAAGAGCGTTAAGAATAGAAGTTGTCTCGACCATTGTGGAGAGTATAAAGAAAGCTCAAGGGGAAGCTTCTAAAAAGAATGACCGGAAGGAGCAACGTTTGGGCAAAATGTTCGTGTTTCGTACAAATGGTCATGGACTGAAGGTATTCCAAGATCGTATTTGGGTACCTAAGTCAGGAGGAATAAGAGATCGTCTGATGGAAGAAGCTCACAAAACCATGTACCCAATTCATCCTGGCAACACTAAAATGTATAGGGACTTGAAACCCTATTACTGGTGGTCGGCGATGAAGATTGATATTGCAAAGTACGTGGCGGAGTGTGTGACATGTGCGCGGGTCAAGGCACAACATTAGAAACCATATGGGAGTTTAGAACCTTTACATGTGCCTATGGGTAAATGGGAAGGCATTGCTATGGATTTTGTCACTAAACTACCCAGAACAAAGAACGGTCACGACATGATTTGGGTGGTCGTTGATCGCTTCACTAAGAGTGCGCATTTCATAGCAGCCAATGAGAAATGGTCTATGGATAAACTTGCGAATTCTTACGTGAAGGAAATTATGAGTCTTCACGGTGTTCCTTTAACGATTATGTCTGATCATGACAGCTATTTTACCTCACGATTTTAGAGATGTCTGCAAGAGGAATTGGGTACCAAGTTGTGTCTGAGTACAGCTTACCATCCACAGACTGATGGTCAGAGAGAACGAACGATACAAACACTTGAAGATATGCTGAAAGCATGTACCCTGGAATTCCTAGGTAACTAGGATGAACATTTACCTTTGGTAGAAGTCTTCTACAATAAAAGTTTCCACTCGAGCATAAAGATGGCACCTTATCAAGCTTTGTACGGACAAAAATGTCGTACGCCATCTTGTTGGCTTGAGGATGGGTAAAAGCAATTTATGGGACACGAGATAGTCCATCAAACTGCTGAAAAGTTGAAAATATCTAGGGAGAGAATGTTAGCAGCTCAGGATCGTCAAAAGAGCTATGCTGACATAAAGCGTAGACCGATGACATTTGAAGTTGGGGATTCGGTTTTACTTAAAGTCTCGCTGTGGAAGGGACTTATAAGGTTTGGTAAAAGGGGAAAGTTAAGTCCAAGGTTTATTGGACCGTTTAAAGTTCTTCAGAGGATTGAGAGCCAAGCTTACAAGTCAAATTACCCGAGGAACCGAATGGAATCCATAACACTTTCCATGTGTGTTATTTGAGGAAGTTCACGGGAGAAGTTCCCGATATAATTCCAATTTCTAAATTAATAAATGACGAGAAAAAGAGGTTGATTGAAGAACCATAGGCAATTGTTGACCGAAAGACTAAGAAGTTGCGACGTAAGATGGTCGAATTAGTGTTTCTCCGACGGAAACATGCGAATGGGCCAAATCTCACCTGGGAAACGGAGAGTGACATGATGAGTCGCTATCCACATTTGTTTGTTGATGTGTGATTCCAGAGACGGAATCATTCTAAGGTGGAGAGAATTGTAACGCCCGTGTTTCTGGGCTAGGCATTAATGTTGATGTAATAGTCTTGGCTAACTTTTGTAACTCATTTTGAAATAATAAGAATGTATTATTTGAGTATTATGTGTTTTATGCTTAATTGTGTGGCTTAAATGAATTAAGAATAAAAAATAAGCATAATAATAAAATATTAGATAAGCCCAATATCTATGAAGGAAGTTGTAGTGGTCTTGGCAAGGGTTTCGGATATATAAAGAATGCTGAAATCCGAGTAATAACGAATAAGTTATGACCTGTTGAAGTTTCGCGACAGAACCGGAACGACACTGCGCGACGTAAATAGTGAATTTGCGATAGAGCGATATTTAGCCTTAATAATTTAAATGGAATTTGTATAATACGTTAAACCGAGAGCGTCCATATAAAGAACGTCTAAATCTAACTTCGTATGAGGAAGTTATGATTTTTCTAAGTTTCGACTTAGCGGTATGCAGCTGAAATCTCGAAATTGAGATTGAGTGATATTTGGCCGAAGCAATCTAAATGAGAATTGAAGATCTCGTCGATAGTAGTCCAACGGTGAAAAGACAGACGAAAACGGACGTCGGATGAAGAAGTTATGACTTTCTAACGGAGTTTTCCTGTCCCGGGCTACCAAAAATAATATAATAAAAATAAATTCAAAATTAGCCAACGGAGTCTAAACGAATGTTGTAGAGCATAGTCTCACCTACGCGTGGATATAAAGAACATCGAAAACGGAGCTTGTATGTAGAAGTTATGAATTTTTGAAGTTTTTAAATAAATAAAATAAATAAATAAAAATATAAATTCGGAAGCTTATCCGAAGTCGTGACTCCTCCGGTCTGATCCACCTGGTACGCCCAGCGTACATGTCGACAATGGAGTACGCCCAACGTAGTCTTTGAGTACGCCCAACGTAAATCGGGGTTTAGCCCCTATAAATAAATCTCAAGAGCTGCCGATCTTATTTGCTAATTTCACTTCTTTCCCCCTTTTTCTTTCTTCTACTTGGCAAGAAATACCCCCCCCCCCCGAAGCCCCAGTACCATCCCGACACCCGAAGCAAGTCCCGAAGCCCCAAAGATCCTGAGAAGAAAAGTGTTTCCGAGCCGAAGCTCTGCCTGCGAGAAGCCCGGTTTTTGGAAGATATCTCGGTTTCATCGAAGATTATTATTTTAAGTGTCGCAGTGCTGTCCGAGCATCATCTTATCATGTGAGTGTGTAGTTGCTTTCTTCTAACACATAGATATGAATTATTTCTCTATAAAATACGTGTTATGTGTTTATATATTATTCGTTATTTGGGATGAGTGTTGAAGAAATATATTATATTGGTTTTAAGTTATGTATGAATGTGTGTGTATACACACACACACATATGTATATATATATATATATATATATATATATATATATATATATATACAAAAATGTTGGGTAAAACATGGGTAGATAGTTGATGTATGATGAAAGAAAAATTATGAGAGGCCTCGATGTGATTGTGATCTAGTCGTCCAACAGAATATGGATGACGACCACAGACTTTTCTAAGAAGTTCAATGGAACGTTGGTAGGCTCATAACATGTAGGTGTAGTGAACTTGGGTGTTTATTTGCTACATTTTATCCCCCTCATGGTTTCCTTAGGACTAGTGTTGCAAATATCGGCCTAGGCGGCTGATTAATTGGTACCTAGGCGCTTGGCGGTCCTCCACCGTCGACATTTATAGCTAATCGGACCCTATTATCGGACATGGTCAAATTCGGTCAAAGACGGAGATTATCGGGTGTAGGCGCGTCTAGGCAGGCCTAGGCGCCCTAATCGGTAAAAAAAAAAAAAAAAAAAAAAAAAAAAAAAAAACTTTAAGGGAAAGTGTCAAATTGTTAGAATTGCTGCTAGGGTTCTTCTCACTCCATCACATTCATTTCTTTTCTTTTTTGAAATTATCTCTGTAGTCTGAAGGAATGAAAGAAAGCATGAACTGAAGCTTCTAAAACGACGCCATCTTCTTCTTCGATGTCATCTGTCCCTCCTCTGACACTGTCTTTTTCTTCCATTCACGTCATCGCAGTCCGTCAGTCGTCATCCTCGAAGCTAACCAGATCTTCGCCTTCTGAAGCTTCTACAACAGTCGCCGCCTCCTGTGTGTTATATAGTTATATAGCAATAATAAGGATGGAATCATCGATCATGGAATTCCCACATATCCACAACCTCCTTCTATTGAATTCCCTCAACATTCAAAAAGTTCTGAATGCAGTAGACAACAGGTTGCAGGTTCACATCTCTTCTCGATGCTATTGGAACCCATTGTTCATAACACTTTTTTCTCCCCATTTTATGCAGACTTGGATCCAAATGCAATTGTTGGTTATTTAGATATGATGTAATAGGGATACAAGTTGTTTTTGTAATCATAGTATCATGTTATAATGTTATATTTATTAATTTTTAGTAACTTTTAAATAGATATAATGTTATATTCTTAGGATTAATGTTTTATTTATTAATTTTTTAATAATTAATGGTCCCCGATTAATCCCCGTGTAGCCGATTAATCCCTTGACCCCAGTCCACCGCCGAGCTACCGTCGAGCGATTTCTGCAACCTTGCTTAGGACATTCATTGTTGAGGAAACCCCTCTGCGGTAGTGTCCGTCCCGATGAAAATCCTAGATTAGGTCCCTTGTAATAGTTGTTGTCATAGGGACGTACAGTGAGGATAACGGGAATGGGTAATCGGGTTACTATTGGTTGGTGAAATTAAATATAACTATTTATTGTGGGTTGAAAACCTTATATGCTCACCAGGTTCCCAATCCCGACCCACTCAGTTTCTGTGTATTACAGGTGGTGGCGCGAGAGCATAAGTTGGGGAACTTGTGAAGATGTTTTTTTTATAGACCAGTAGTTGTATATATCTATGTAAGGTCTATGCTTTATTGTTTATGCTTTTGTGTCTGTAAAAAAAATTACATCCCGAGTTTTGATATATAATGAAAATACATTTCTTTAAGAAATGCTTTGATAAACCTTATATTATCATGTATTGTTTTGGGGACAAATTTCCGCAACTCTTTTAAATCAATGGATTTCCTCTGAAATTATTTTAAAAGCATAAATGAAACCAGTCTTTTATGGCCGTGATTTTGGGGATGTCACACACACTAGCTACTCTAACACACACACAGCCACCCTAGTGGTGGTCGGCGGTGGCTCGTGGCGGCAACCACCACCACATGGTGGTGGTGGTTTTTCTTCATTTTCTGGCCAACAAAAACACTCTAATCAAAAGAAATATAGCCACACCTAAAATACAATAAACACACTACACCCTTTGCCTGGAATAGTAATACAGCCACCCACATGTGGCATTTGGCGGCAGAAGAATCCCCGAAGAGGCAGCAGCAGCGTCGCACCTCAGCTGCTCGGAGTGGCGACGGCCACACGTCTGTTGGGCAAATGATGGCGAAGGGTGGTCGGAACGACGCTGGAACAGTCGAGTCGGACCATGAGCAAAGAAAAAAAGAAGAAGGTAGAGGAGGATGGCGGAAAAATGGTGACGCACACACACCCGGAAATCACGTCGTCGACTGCCCTAGTCCGGAGATAAAATTTGTTACTCTCGGTGGCTCGGCTGTTCGGAAAAGCGCGACCAAAAGGCGACTGCGATTGGGGTGCTTACACATGGCGGCTGAGGTGCTCATCGAAGGTGGGTTTTTCTTCTTCTAACCATGACATCGGGAAGTCATAGTGGCATTCCATTGGCACGGTAGCAAGTGGCAGTCGAGCTTATCATCATCGGCAGCGTGGAGGCAGTTGGGAGAGGGAGGTATAAGGGTGGCGGCTGATGAGAGCTTCCTAGGGTTAGGGTTTGCTATTCCATTAAGAATGAGAGGGAAGGAAGGGTATCTGGTTTCATTCTCGTGTCCCTATTTAACATCAATTCCGATATTCCAAAATTAGTCCCTCCTCCTTAAATCTTTTTCAAAATAAATCTGGAATTTACCCCTTTAGTCCTCGTCTCCAAAAGTCTCTTCATAATAGGTCCTGAAATTACCAATCAGCCCCCCTAAGCCTTCAAATCTTTTCAAATTATCTCCCAACAATTACCACGGAGCCCTGGACTTCATAACTATTTACGAAACTAACCCAAAACTTACATTTTAACCCCCAACTTCTATAATTATGACTTTTAACTCCTCGAAACTAACGCCTTGCTCAATTATTATTCATTTTAGGGCTTCTGTACATTTATTTATTTATTTTATAAACGGGGTGTTACAACTCTCCCCTACTTAAATTAGATTTCGTCTTCGAAATCATTCCTCCCATTCCTTACACGCTAAGTACTCAAGCAACATGGCCATAATCTTGGGTACACACTAGCCTTCTCAGGGTAGCTGTGACCAATCATCGCAAAGCCCTAACATCTGCAGGCAAACTTATTCCTCGCAACAAGATCACATCTACTTCATCTAAATTATGTTATCTCGAGATGGTTTGAATCCTTAACAAACCACTCTTACTGAATGGTTGTTGTTGACTCCAGTCCACTTATCTCTCAGCTGCTTACTCATCTACTGATAACTCAAGGCTCCCACTAGAAAAACAGAATCACAACTCCACTTATCCCTATGATTCACTTATACTTGGCCAAAACTCAGATAATCCCGCTGTAAGTGACTTAGCATATCCCAAGCTATCTGTGACTCTAACCATACATGAAATCCCAAAATACCATTACTACTTGAGACACTGAACTGTCCGAAGCATTGAAATTCCTGTAACACTGAATTGTCTGAAGTAGTATGCTACGCCCTAGCTGCCTTCCAAAATCTACCAAGACCTCCCTGGTCTCAAATTATTCATCAGTCTTCTGAAATACCAGGTTCCAGCCCGGCTGCGGAGCCAAAGGACTCCCTACTTAGTCGCCTTACACGACTTCTGAACAAAATCCTTCTCTAGAACTAGTTGCTACTAGTTATCTTGTCATTGTGGCTCTAGTGGCCTTCTGATCTAACTTATTGATTCCATACATCGGATCCCGACATTACCAATCTAAGGCTAAAAGTGATTGCTACACGACCAATGGTAGCCTTATATCACAACGACCTTAAATGGTCCATTGCTTCCTTGATCCAATGACTGCAGTGACGTTCCGACAGTCTTATCACTGGTTCAACCAGATCTAATCCATTTGGGTAATTCTAATATCGAACTTGTGGATCTCCATATCCTCACTGTTGCACCCAAATTGGTGGGTACTATTGTTCCTTTCGCATCCTAACAACGCGCTTATGCTATCTACCAAGTGAATGCTATGGCTACGTCCGCAGTCTCACAACACTCTAGCACTAGCTGACTGCTAGTGAATGCTATGGCTACACCCGCAGACTTACAACACTCTAACACTATCTGACTGCTAGTGAATGCTATGGCTACACTCGCAGACTTACAACACTTCCTCACACTATCTGGCTGCTAGTGAGTGCTACAGCTACACCCGTAGACTTACAACACTTTCTCACACTATCTCATTCATTGATTACTAATCCGAACACATCCGACGTCGAGCATACATGCAACCAAACATCCAAAACTGAGCCCATGTCCTGACTGGAATCCCCAAACTGATTCCCTAAGGCTTGCTAGCAAACATTCCGAGAACGGGATCTCATCATTGGCAAGTTTTCCTGAACTTCCATCTCACACTATCCTTGAACCATACAACCACATGGGCTGTCTTCCTTTCAGAAAATGATGCAAAACTTATCCTAATTTCAAAACTGCTCCTGCTTCTAAATCCCTGGGCGATTCTTCCCCACTTTGATTCAACTAACATCCCACAACACACAATACTGGTACGATTCTCAATCCTTCTTAC
Source organism: Lactuca serriola (assembly GCF_051521515.1). NCBI lineage: Eukaryota > Viridiplantae > Streptophyta > Magnoliopsida > Asterales > Asteraceae > Lactuca > Lactuca serriola. Next base: position 144,039,147 of record NC_136413.1, read on the forward strand.
CATCCCATGACCAATCCGCAGGAAACCATGCTTACCATTGCTAGTGTTTCAATACCAACCCATCTAAAAGATTACACAACTTCTAAGGACACATTGAATACTCCCCGCACCATTAAGGAGGTGACCTTTCGTTATCCGATAATAATTCTTGGTATGCAATTGGCATATGAACCCTATTGAAAATATAGTTCAAGAACAAACAGAGGATAACCCAGAATTACACTTACTCAACCCTCGGAACGAAAGGCTCCACCGTGCAGTTTCCTGCATGCGCTGCACTAAATCTGGCCCTGCTGGCCTCTTAAAAGTTGATCTGAAATCTTGGGTCTCCTCTCGAGATCCTACAATATAAGCAACTAATCTGGTTCCCTCTTCCCAATGTGCTCCAAGTCAATATCCCGTTCTTGAGCTATAAAAGTCGTATCATTCAGGATTTTGCACCCCGAAATACCCACAATCTCCCTGCTATCATTCTATAGTATGTTCTGATACCTTACCTTCTTCAATTCCTCATCTACTACATACTGTGGTACCAAAGAAGCTATTTCTCGAGACTTGGCAGTGATCTCTGCCATAGCCTCAGTCATCTGTGGAGATCTAACAACTGTTGCGCCTTAATTTCCTGGGCACACTCTGCCCAGAATCTAGTCTAAAAGTCATCCCATGACATAGCAACAACCACATCATCATTCAACCTTCTACCAACCTCTTCTCATCAATCACGTGCCATGTCCTTCGGTAGACAGGAAGCAAGTCGGTCCTTGTCCCCTTCCGAGACTACAGCTGGTACGGAAACCCATTGGCGACATTTTCCAATCATCTGCTGCTAGCGATGGGGTCCCTAGCCCCATGAAAAATCTATAGTTTCTCAAGCTCTAAACTCCCGAATCATTAGCATACGCATCCCTATCGTGGCTCCTATCTCAGTGTAGAATGCACTCATCCTCTCATCACAAATCTGTAAAATGCCCTCCTTGATCATACTGAAGATCACAGGAGTCTGGTCAATGATATTGCGCGTACTCTCAGATGGAATGAACTCCCTTATCTGACCATCAATTTGCCCGGCTCTAGAGTCTGAGCCTGATCCTTCGCCGACACCAGAATTGCCATCTAGTCTACCACTAAGTGTCGCTATACAAGGAAATATACCATCCCGATCATTTTAATGCTCTTCATACTCGAGGGATCTCACACACTACAAGTTCCCTAGTTTCATCTCAACCTTCCTTGATTCGAGTATGGATCCTCTGCTTACAGTAGTACGGGCACATACTACCTTCCACATTTATCCGTACTTTCCTCAAGAATTGTTTTGACTCCACCAAGTACCTTCTACTACCATTGTTGTTCTCATGCTAACCTCATCCTAGGCTTGCCCTAGGGTAAATCTCCTTCTCACCTCATCCTCAGCTGCTGAAAGACTTCCCATCAATGTCAACTAGCTACCTCATGAATATAGCCACATACAACAGAGATCAGATAATCCTTCGAGTAAAAGACTCGTCCATAGAACGGTTGGACTCAGACAAGAGCTGCGTAATAGGGCCAAGTCCATCGCTCTAAGATTATCCAGCTTGTGCCACATATGACATAGCATATTCACTTACTAGCTAACTCACATCGCCAGAAGTCCCACAAAGCACAAAGCGAGCAGCATTCGGACAATACAAAACTAACCACATAACCTAATCAAACTGTTCTATCCTCTACTCAGGAATCTGTACTAGCATGCAATTCATAAAGCTCATACACAAATGAGGCATAACCTAAACACGCTATCGCACCCTTGGTTGGTCAATTCTAACATGCAAGTCTACTATCTTATAAAAGCATACAAAGGCATCTCTTCCTTGATCCTTAGTCCCAACTAGCATGCAGTTCTCATATAGATGACACATATAATAGGAACATAAGGCATCCTTCCTAGATCCTTAGTCCTAATCTAGCATGCGGTTCTCATAAAGCTAGTACATGCACCATAACATAACTTGTATGGATAATTTGGGAGTACCTACTTGAGCTCGGCTGATTGCATTCACCACACCCTTTTCTCTGTATTCAAAATTAAATTTTGCTTATTCTAAGACTCCTTTCTTTTCTCAAAACCCTTTTATAAACATGGTTTTTCTTATGAAAACTTCTATACCAATCCTTAGTTTGAGTTCATACATACCCGTAAGCATGCCTGAATCCCTCAAACCAAGGCTCTGATACCAACTTGTAACATCCCATAAACACGACCCAAATATTTTGTTTTGAAAATATTATAAAAACTCTAATCATCCTTAATCATTAAGAAAACCAAGTGTCATGCATCGCATAATCTCATATCAATTACTGTATCAAAGCAAGTGAGAAAATATATTAGAGTATCAGACAATCCCAGACTGAAAGTTGTAGTATGTGCATTGCAATCTTCCCGAGCTCCTATTTTGAAAACTGAAGAACCTGAAACCAAAAATGAAAACGGTAAGCATGAAGCTCAGTAAGTCTCCCCAAACTACGACATACCATACAATAACACATATAGAACATACTGGGCCTTGCCCACTGCATCGGGCCCCGCCCGACATCGGACCGAAGTCCGAACTAACTTGGGCCCCGCCGACTACATCATGCCCTGCCCGGCATCGGACCGAAGTCCGGAATAACTTGGGCCCCACCCACTGCATAGATCCCCACCCGGAATCGGACTGATGTCCGGAATATACTTGGGCCCCGCCCACTGCATCGGACCAAAATCCGGAATGTACTGAACATAGCATAAGCATAAACATATAACATAATCACATATACTGCATCGGGTTTGCCCAGCCTCGGAGAAAAGCCCGAAACATATAACACATAACATGAACATGCATGAATCACAAAGACATCAAGCCTACATAACTACTTCTCGGGATTTCCCCTGCATCGGACCGAAGTCCGGAACACATAACATATACCATGTAAGTTAAATCACTGCATCGGGCCCCACCCTGCATCGGACCGAAGTTTGGTACTACTAACATCTAAACGGGCCGTCATTATGGCCTTAGACTCGTTCCTACTGGAAGAGGACTCACCTCACACTGCTGAAGTCCTGCTGACAAAACCCTAGTTGCTGGATGACAGATTCCCAAATCTGTCAACATCAAAATAATACCCAATTAATAATTACATAACCATAAGTACATACTTTGGATAATTACTACATTACCCCAAGCTTGGCTTATTCAAGCTCAAGGCCTAATCCATAGGCCCAAAGTCATCTAGGAATCAAAGCCCAACATATGGCCCAATTTTCCAAATTGGGCCCATGCATATACATGGTCTTATTTGAAGGCCCAACATCATATAATCACTAAGGCCCAAACTATGGCCCATCTATGGCCCAATTTTCCAAATTAGGCCCAATCCTCCATATGGGCCTCACCCTAAAGCCCAACTAATTACTCTAGTCCATTTGATTATTCTTGGATGGCCCATTAATAAACCAATTACTAAAGCCCAATGGAAAGGCTCAACTCAAGGACCAAGTGAAATTAAGGTTTCACATAAAATGACGGTTAGGGTTAAGTGTTTCTTACTTAACCCATTAAGGACTTAATCCATTAAGTACTTTACTCTACTAGATAAATGATATGTGGTGATTGGGCTTAATACACAGTTCTATTCCAACGGCCCAAATATGGGCCCTAATAACTCCAAGACCCAAATACTCGCAACTAGGGTTTTCTAAACTGTAATTAGGGTTTCCACCCAAAAATGGCCCAATAGACCCAAAATTAATCTTTAAGCCCATTATGGTTTTGCTAGGTCCATTAGGGTTTTGCTAGTAGTGCACCACCCACTACCACATCGGGTAGTGGTGGTCAATAGCAGCTCACGACGACGGCCACCACTTTACAGTGGTGGTTATTATTATTTTTTTCATTATTCAATGCTAATTATAGTTACAAGGCTTTTAATCCAAAAGTAAACACACACACACACACACTAACTACTCTAACACACACAGCCACCCTAGTGGTGGTCGACGGTGGCTCGTGGAGGCAACCACCACCGCATGGAGGTGGTGTTTTTCTTCATTTTCGAGCCAACAAAAACACTCTAATCAAAAGAAATACAGCCACACCCAAACTACAATAAACACACTACATCCTTTTCTCGAAATAGTAACACAGCCACCCACCTGTGGTGTTTGGCGGCGGTAGAATCCCCGAAGAGGCGGAAGCAGCGTCACACCTCAGCTGCTCGGAGTGGCGGCGGCCACACGTCTGTTAGGAAAATGATGGTGAAGGGTGGTCGAAACGATGCCGGAACAATCAAGTCGGGCCATGAGCAATGACAAAAAAAGAAGAAGAAGGAAGAGGAGGATGGCGGAAAAATGGTGAAGCACACACACCTGCAAACCACGTCGTCGGCTGCCCTCGTCCGGAGATAAAAGTTGTTACGCTCGGTGGCTCGGCTGGTCGGAAAAGTGAGACCAAAAGGCGACTGCCACTGGGGTGCTCATGCATTGTGGCTAAGATGCTCACTGGAGGCAGGGTTTACTTCTTCTAACCACGACGTCGGGAAGTCATAGTGGCGTTCTATAACGCCCGTAGATCCGGGCTAGTCAATTTAGAGATAATAGGGGTCGAAAATGACTTTTCGGAAAAAGATTATATAGAATAAATAATCTTAACCAAGTTTTAGTATATGTTACAAGGTTTCCGTACATATAAAGAGCGCCGAAATCCGCGTTATAACGAAGAAGTTATGACCCATCGAAGTTTCGCGACGGAACCGACACGGCACCGGGAAGTGTAAATAATGAATTTACGATAGAGTGACTTTTAGCCTTAATGATCTAAAAAAAAGTCATAGAAAATGTTAAACCGAGAGTGTACATAAAAAGAACGCCCAAATCTGACTTCGTATGGGGAAGTTATGATTTTTCTAAGATTTAACATAGCAGTGCACAGCCCGAAAATTTGAATTTTAGATCGGTCGATTTTCAGCCAAAATAATCTAAACGATAAATTAAGATATCGTTAATAGGAGTTAAACGATAAAAATACAGTAAAAAACGGAGCTCGTATGCGAAAGATATGGACGAAGCTTAGTCATTACTCTTCGAGCGCGATAAATTCGATACAGTTTTAAAAATCCGAGATAGAATGAGAATTAGCCAACGAGTTCTAAATAAAAGTTGTAGTACTCGTAAATACCAATGCGTGGATATAAATAAAGTCGGAAACGGAACTCGTATGTGAAAGATATGGACAAAGCTTAGTCGCTACTCTTCGAGCGCGATAAATACGATACAGTTTTTGTAAATCTGAGATAGAAGGAGAATTAGCCGACGAGGTCTAAATGAAAGTTGTAGTCCTCGTAAATACCAACATGTAGATATAAAGAACGTAGAAAACGGAGCTCGTACGCGGAAGATACGGACAAAACTTATCGGCTACTTTACAATAAAATCCCTATAAATAAAGGGTGAACCCTTCATTATTTCTTCACACCATAAGCATTTCTTTCTCTCTCTAGCCTCCCTAAATCCCTCCCAAGTCTAGGGAACCTCCCTAGCACGAGAAGGAAGCCCCGGAGCGCCCGACGGCTCCAAGAAGAAAAGCTTTCGGCTCGGAAACGCTGCTCCAGCGAAGCCTGGTTTTTAATAAAAACCTATTGTAAGTGAGCTACGCCTATACTATATTTAATATACCTTTTATTTAATTATAGCAACGTTATTAGGAACTTATAATAAGTACTTTGGCTATTATTATGGGTTATATAAGTATTGATTAACGCTTATATAATAGTAATAATAGCTAGGCTGTTAATTAGTCGCGGTTAACGTTAAAAACTAAACCCTAGTGGTATTGATACTAGGTTTTGTCGAGGAAAATTGTTTTGAGATAACAAAGTGTTGTCTGAGTTTAGAATCACCACCTAATCAAGTGAGTGCATGGTCCCTTTCATCTTACACATAGATATGAAGTATTTTATATAAACTACGTGCTATGTGTGAATATTATCTGTATAATTGCTATCTATGCTGGATGAACGATTTTATACATGTTTTAAATGATTTAAACTGTATATGTATTTTATATCTACGATAATGTTGGGGTAAAACATGGGTAGATGTAATAGATGGAGTAAGAGTTGGATCATGAGTTGAGAGGTGAAATAGATCGTGAGGTGAGGGTAAGAGGTGGACGATGTGAGAAGCCTTTTTCCCAAATGATGGCCCCGTCATTCAGCAAAGTATGGATGACAACCACAGACTATTCTAGACAGTCCAGTGGAACACTAGCAGGCTCGCAACCTGTAGGTGTTGTGAACGATGTGTTCACCGGTGTACTGTAAAAACCCATTGACATGTATTGCGAGTGGATACTGTCGATAAACGAAATAGCCCTGGCAACTATGGATTTAGTGTCTGTTGAGAAAACCCTGACAACTATGGAGTTAGTGTCCGTTGAGTAAACCCTGGCAACGATGGATTTTGTGCCGATTCCTTAGGATGATCCTTAGGAATGAATTAACGAGGAGTAGCTGATTCTTAGGGTAGACCCCTAAGAGTAAAGAAGATAATAGGGATTGGTAATTGGGTTAAATTTTTGACGATTAAACATAATAATTATATTATTGTGGGTTGAAAACCCTATGTACTCACCAGGTTTCCCAACCTGACCCACTCAGTTTATTTATATCACAGGTGTTGATATGAAGTCACATTACACTGAGAGATTAAGGAGATATAGATCACTAGTGATAATGAATGTAAGTTCTATTTATGCTTATGTATCTGTATTGACGATGACATTCCAAATGTTTTAAAATGAATAAAAATACATTTCTTCAGAAATGCTTTGATAACATATTTATCATGTTTTACTGGGAACAAATTCCGCAACATTTTTATTATAAGAAGTACTCTGATTTTTATAAAGCATAAACAAAATCGGTCTTTTCTGGCCGTGAAAAATGGGGATGTCACAACTCACACGTTCCATTGGCATGGTAGCAAGCGGCAGTCGAGTTTGTCATCGTCGGCAACAGGGAGGCGGCTGGGAGAGGGAGGTATAAGGGAGGCGACTGATTAGAGCTTCCTAGGGTTACGGTTTGCTGTTACATTAAGAATGAGAGGGAAGTAAGGGTACCAGGTTTCATTCCTGTGTCCCTATTCAACATCAATTCCGATATTCCAAAATTAGTCCCTCCTCCATAAATCCTTTTCAAAATAAATCCGGAATTTACCCCTTTAGCCCCGTCAAGTCTCTTCATAATAGGTCCTGAAATTACCAATCAGCCCCCCTAAGCCTTCAAATCTTTTCAAATTAAGTCCCAATAATTACCACGGAGCCCTTGCCTTCATAACTATTTACGAAACTAACCCAAAACTTACATTTTAACCCCCAACTTCTATAATTATGACTTTTAACTCCTCGAAACTAATGCCTTGCTCAATTATTATTCATTTTAGGGCTTCTATACATTTATTTATTTATTTTATAAACGGGGTGTTACATTATAACATTTTATGACAAGTTCTGTAGTAAAGAAAAAATAGAATAGTGTTGTAACATTTTATTTAATTACTTGATATATATGTATATTTTTATACAACATGGTAAAACATGATAAAGAAGCAACAAATGGCTGCTCCTCGCTCATAAACAAAGGTTTGGTTTGGTTTGGTTTGCTTTTGTTAATGCATTATGGTGTACTTTATAAAAATGGTTTTTTATTTATAAAATAAATAAAAAAAATTAAATTACATGTCACAAGTGAATCACATATAATGCACATTTAAATCACAAGTGAATTATATATAAATTATAAGTGAGTCACATGTCACAAGTAAATCACATATGAATTACATGTGATTCACATTTAAATCACATGTAATTCACATATGAATTACATGTTATTCACATATAAAGAAAAAACATCATAAATGGTCCCTGTGGTTACCCAAAATCTGAAGTTTAGTCCCTGTGTTTTCAAAACTTTTGATGTTTGGTCCTTTTTGCTAACTCCGTTAAGTTTGTCCGTTAACTGAAGGATATTTTCGTCATTTCACCACCACAAGGACCATTTATGATGTTTTCTCGTATTTTTTAAAAAAAAGAAAAAATTAAACATAATTAAATATATAAATGGTCTCTCTCTCTCTCTCAACACCATGGTTTTGTCTTCATCTTTCTCTCCTCAACTACTTTTTCCGCCCTTCTAAATTTAACCTGTCAATCAAGAAAAGAAAAAGGGAAAACTTAAAATGGATTGTTTTTCAATCTCAACATTGATATCGATTTGAAGTTGTTTAAGAACCAAGATTTGCCCCTTTCTCCCCTTTCACGCATGTCCAATAACAAAGATGATCCTCCAAGAAAAGTGAAGAATATATGAACCGGGTCTTCTCCACCTTTGTCGGAAACCACTGGACCTTAACTAACCAACCTACCATAATCAGACCTGCAATTTTTGTTCATGGTGAAGGTAGGTGAAGATTTGTAATGTTCGTTGAATTCCACCTTGCACTACCACCAGCAGATCAAGCAATAGAAATGGAAGAATCTCGATCCAAGCAAGTGAAATATATCAAACTTGGTCAAACAGAAGGCGATAGATCTGAAGAAAACTGTATCCAGATGTTAGGAGGCGCCAGAGACGGTGTGTATCTCTTTCATTGTCGACAAAACCCTAGCCTAGGGCATCGTCAACCGGCATCGGCTCTACAAACCTTAGTAGAGACGGCGGCTTGTGGTTTCTAGCACCACAATCGACAAACACCACCATTTTAAGTCTGGAATTAGAAGGAACAAGAACGAGACACATACGACACTCATATTTATTAGTAATTAGAGCAGAGAGGAACAAATCCTCATGGTTTCAGATATCTTTGGTACTTTATGGTGAAAATTCCATCAAAAGCCTCCAGAAATTACCCCTCCAAGATACGAAAATTCTCATCAGTGCTCACAGACAACAAAAAGTTCTTCATCATCGTCTCTGATTTAGGATTTGGGTGTTTAGGGTTGGATGCAGTTTCTTGCTTTTGATTGTTAGAAGAGAAGATTAAAGGGAAACTGATTTCAGCTTTCTGATGCCTTATTTCTTTATCGATTTTAAGGTTTTTAGGAGGGATGAGTGGACAAGATGAATATGTTGATTTTGCTGTAGTGTTTCTACTATTTTCGTCTGAGAGAGAGAGAGAGCGAGAGAGAGAGAGAGAGAGAGAGAGAGAGAGATCTTATATATATAATTATGTTTAATTTTTTTTCTTTTTTTAAAAAATACGAGAAAACATCATAAATGGTCCCTGTGGTTGTAAAATGACGAAAATACCCTTCAGTTAACGGACAAATTTAAAGGAGTTAGCAAAAAGGACCAAACATCAAAAGTTTTGAAAACACAGGGACCATCTATGAGGTTTTTAAACCACGGGGACTAAACTTCAGATTTTGGGTAACCACAGGGACCATTTATGATGTTTTTTCACATATAAATCACATGTTATTTACATATGAATTACATGTGATTCAGATGAAAATCACATGTAATTCATATATGAATCACAAATAAATTATATATAAATTATATGTGAATCACATATGAATTACATGTGATTCACATTTAAATCACATGTAATTCACATATGAATTATATGTTATTCACATGTAAATCACATGTTATTCACATATAAATCACATGTTATTCACATGTAAATCACATATAATTCATATATGAATTACATGTGATTCACAGTAATTCACATATGAATTAAATGTGATTCACATGTAAATCATATGTAATTCACATATGAATTACATGTGATTCACATGTAATCACATATTTATTTTTGTGAGTGTTTTTGCGTCAATTTTTTTTTTTTTTTTTTTTTTTTTTTTTTTTGCAGATTTAGAAGAAATTATGGTGAATATTGAAGAGGTGAAAATGATAAATTGAAGAAAACAAGGAAATATTGACACAAAGACATGAAAACGCTTCGAAATTTTGTAGCATTTTTTTGTTTTTGATATTTTATATTGTATCGAATAAAATACTTATTGTATTGTGTTTATAGATTAGTAAATAAAATGAGTTTTCTTATTATTCCTTTACAAATATTATAATATATGAAATATGCATATACGCATAAATATACCAAAAATATGCATATATGCACATAAAAAATGCATTTTTTATAGTGTCTTTTTGAAAAAAATACACTTTTTTTTGAGAAAAAATGCAGTATTTTTTAAAAAAAAATTATAGTATTTTTTTAATATTTTTTTTACTTTTTTTTAAATTATGTTAATTTTTAAAACTTTTTATTAATGTTTCCAATAACACAAAAAATTAAACATTAAATGAGATCCGTATGATTACGATTATGCCCTTATTAAATTAATTTTGATTTAACGCTCCACTTTTAGTTCTCGGGTTCTCGGAAAACTATGAGTGTCAACCGATCTCATCTTATCTCTCTCTCTCTCTCTCTCTCTCTCTCTCTATATATATATATATATATATATATATATATATATATATATATATATATATATATATATATTCAGGTTCATTTGAGACAATCTTAATTTCGTGAGACCGCAAGACCAAATCTAAAAATAATTTTAAAATGTAAGATAGAAGGAAAAATCCAAAAAAAAATTAATTATTATTTTCGGAACTTTAATTATCAAAAAAAATAAAAATAAAAAATTACTGTTTTTTTTTTGAAAAATACGTGAAATATTCTAATAGAATATTACAATGTATATACGTGAAAAATACGTGGAATTTTTTTATTTTCTTTTGGAAAATATAAATTCCGAAAATACTATTGGAAAAAAAAATTCCGAAAATTTTCAA
>NC_136413.1:144055000-144437500 GCF_051521515.1 Lactuca serriola
TGTTCTCTTAGTTTCTCATAATAGTATGTTCTCTTAGTTTCTCATAATAGTTTGTATTGACTCATGTATGAACTGACTCCTTGTATGTTTCATTGTACTAGAAATACTGAATAACGACTTCCTAAACTATACCTATTATATTTTACTAGAAAAGTTGTTTGTATAACTGAGTGTATTGAACTTGAGACAAAAGCTTTTATGTCTTATACATATATACATAATAGATAACTAAGGATCAAACGACACTCGGACAAACAACAGGGTACTCTAAGTCCACAACCAAACAAGGAACAAGAAATAAAGTGAGTTATCAGTCCTAAGTCCTTCCAACCTTACTCATATAACTATATACGCATTAGACACGGTTTTGACAATATATAAGTTTAAAAGAGTTTAAAGAAAAGGTTTGGCATGTAAGAACAAGTTTGAAAAAGAGTTTAACATGTAAAAGAGTTTGATAAACATTTAGAAGTAGTTTGTTTGATAAAACAGCTAAAAGTATAGCAAATCCATTTGTTTGATAGTTATTAATCACATGTGATTGACATAATAACTATAATGTTTCAACTTGTATTCCCCCCCCCCCCCCCCAATTATAGCATTTAAAATCATTTAAAAGGTAGATTATGAACTCACTTGTAGTGAGTGATACGGAAGTATGTTTGGAAAAAAGGATGTAGAGTGTCAGGTGAAACCTTGAGCACACAAAGATCCTAATAAACATATAATGACGTGTACGTGTATTTGATTAGTGTATAAACAACTAATTATAAAGGATAACACCCTAATAGACTAGGAAACTCTTAGATTGAAGGAATACAATCACATATGATTGCACACTTAGGGTGTATGGCCACCCTAAAGAGTTTACGGTCCAAATGGCATGACCTAGTGAGTTTGCGGTCCAATGGTTTACAATCCAATGGGTTCACGGTCCTATGGTTTACGGTCCAATTACCTTACGGTCATAGGGTTTACGGTCTAGCGAGTTTACCAATGTAAACTCACATCCTTTTGTGCATAGGATGATTTCCAATCATTTCGAAGGGTTCTAAGTTCCATTCTAGGCTTTTGGAGGGTTTAATGGTCACAATGCACCATTTATAAGGGTTTACGGTCTAAGGAGATGCACTAGACCGTAAACACCTTTTGTTCTTGGATAAATGATGATTTCAAGGCCTTAATCAAATATCCTAACTAGATAACAAGTATAGAAGATAGATACTTACAATTTGGAAGCAAAGAAGGGTGTTTTCGGCCCAAAACACTAAAGTGTTCTTGATATTCTTGATGTTCTTGAGGATCTTGAAGATCTAGACTCAAAAGATGATATTTAACGATGAATTCAAGAGTGAATAAAGAAGAAGAGATGTATTAACTCACAAAGGGAAGGAATCACTTACATTATTGGAGTTTTGGCAACAAAATCTTATGATCCTTGGGAGAGAATTCCGATTTCTAGGCTTGAAATGGAAGAAATGATCAAAAATGATCATAACTATATATAGGAGAGATTTTACGGTCACCATGACTGTAAGATCTAATATCCTGACTGTAAACTCCTTTTGAGGAGGTTTGTGGTTTGCTAGATGGTTTGGAACTTTAACTGACAAATCCAAACACTGATTCCTTTGATGCACTAGTCTCAGAATACATAGAATAGACCCCAAACAGTGCTAAAAGATAGAAACATGAGTCTAACTTTCATAGATTTGAACGTTTATACTAGCTAGAAGTTTTCGGGTTGTCACAACATCCCCCTGTTAGAGAGATTTTCGTCCCGAAATTAGAGTTTAAGAAATTAAGTTAATACAAATAACTAAGCGAAAAGATGAGGATATTTCAGTTTCATTTGATCCTCGCGCTCCCGAGTGAATTCAGGTCCTTACTTGGCGTTCCAGCGAACCTTCAATATCGGGATACGACTTTGCTTCGTTTTCTTGACCTCTCGGTCCATGATCTCTACTGGTTCTTCCACGAAGTTGAGGCTCTCGTTGATCTCGATCTCGTCGAGTGGGATTACAAGAGTCTCGTCGGACAGACACTTTTTCAAGTTCGAGACGTGGAAAGTAGAATGTATGTTATTAAGTTCGCGAGGTAGGTTGAGTTTGTAAGCTACAGGGCCGATTCTAGCGAGAATCTCGAAAGGCCCTACGTATCTTGTATTGAGCTTCCCTTGATTTCTGAAGCGTATCAAGACCTTCCAGGGCGAGACTTTCAAAAGAATGCAGTCTCCTACCTGGAATTCCAATGGTTTCCTTTGTTTGTCTGTTTAGCTTTTCTGTCGGTCTCTAGAGGTTTTCAGTCGTTCACGAATCTGAACGTTCATCTCTGTCATTTCCCGAATGATCTCCAGACCTGTGAGAGTACTGTCAGGAACTCGTCCTTTAGCTAACTGGGTGTCACCCACCTCAGCCCAACACAGAGGGGATCTGCACTTCCGGTCATAGAGGGCCTCGAATGGAGCAGCCTTTATGCTCGTGTGATAACTATTGTTGTAGGAAAACTCGACAAGGGGAAAATGAGTATCCCATGCCTTCCCAAACTCGATCACATAGGCTCGCAACATATCTTCCAAGGTTTGGATAGTTCTCTCACTTTGTCCGTCGGTCTCTGGATGGTAGGATGTACTCATGTCCAGCCTCATTCTAAGGGAACTTTGTAGCGACTGTAGAACCTCGAAGTGAATCTACTATCTCTATCATAGATAATGGATATGGGAACACCGTGTAGTCGTACTATCTCCCTACTGTATATTCTTGTTAGCTTTTCCATCTTGTTAGTCTCTCTGATAGGTAGGAAGTGTGCGGACTTGTTTAACCTGTCAACGATAACCCATATGGTATCAAGACCACCCATTGTCTTGGGCAACTTGGTTATGAAGTCCATCGTGATTCGCTCCTACTTCCATTCATGTATCTCCGACTGTTGAAGTAAACCTAATGGATTCTGGTATTTGACCTTAACCTTGGCGCAAGTATGGAATTTACTTACGAAGGTAGCAATCTATGCTTTCATGTTAGGCCACCAGTATAACTTTCTGAGATCCAGATACATTTTATCCGAACCTGGGTGGACGGAATATCGAGTGTTGTCCGCTTAGGTCATGACCAAGTCTCTAAAGCCACCGTGTTTCGGTGTCCAGATCCGATCCATGAAATATAAGGCTCCGCCACCCTTGACTTCCAAGTTTTATCCATCCCTCTCAGGGATTCACTCGCCACATTTTCAGGTTTCAAGGCGTCGAGCTGAGCCTCCTTAATTTGTGTGGACAAGTGTGAATGGATAGTCATAGTCAATGATTTGACTCACCCACCGTCGTTTTCTCATGTTGAGCTCCTTCTGGTCGAATATATGTTGTAGGCTTTTGTGGTCTGTAAAGATAGTGCTCTTCGTACCGTATAGGTAGTGTCTCCGGATCTTCAGATCAAACACAACTGCTCCTAGCTCAAGATCATGTGTGGTGTAGTTGACCTCGTGTGTCTTCAGTTGTCTTAAGGCGTAGGCAATGACCTTACCTCGTTACATCATAACACAACCGAGCCCTTGATTGGATGCATTACAGTAGACCATGAAGTCTTCTATTCCTTTTGGGAGGGACAATATCGGTATGGTGCATCAGGCTTGTTTCAGCGTTTGGAACGCTTTCTCTTGCTTCTCTTCCTAGTTAAAGGCCACGCCCTTCTGGATCAAAGTCGTAAGAGGTTTCACAATTCGAGAGAAGTTCTGAATGAACCTACGATAGTAGCCAGTGAGGCCTAGAAATTGACGAATTTCTATAGGCGTCTGCGGTGCTGACCAGTTCTTAATGACTTTAATTTTGGAAGGGTCCACATGAATTCCTTCTTCACTAACAACGTGACCTAGAAATTCGACTCTTCGGATCCAAAACTCGCATTTAGAGAACTTTGCGTAGAGCTTCTCTGATTGCAATGTTTCTAAGATCTGACGTAGATGCTTACTATACTCTTCCTTACTACGAGAGTAGATAAGTATGTCATCTATGAAGACGATGACGAACTGATCGAAGTAAGGACGGCGTACCCTATTCATTAAGTCCATGAATACTGCGGGCGCATTGGTAAATCCGAATGGCTTTACTACAAACTTGTAGTGTCCATAACGAGTTTAAAAGGCTGCCTTCGGAACATCCTCCTCTAGCACTCGTAACTGGTGATACCCAGATCTCAGATATATCTTTGAAAAGTAATTCGCCCCTTGCAATTGGTCGAACAAATCATCTATGTGAGGTAAAGGGTAACGATTCTTAATGGTAAGCTTGTTGAGTTCCCTGTAGTCGATGCACATACGAAACGATCCGTCTCTCTTCTTGACAAACAAGACCAGAGCTCCCCAGAGTGAGAAGCTTGGTCTTATAAAGCCCTTGTTGAGCAGTTCGTTAATTTGATCGGACAGTTCTTGCATTTCTGCAGGTGCTAGACGATAGTGCGATTTTGCTACTGGGGTAGCCCGTGGAACTAAGTCAATTCTAAACTCGACTTGAAGTTGTGGAGGTAATCTTGGGAGTTCTTCTGGAAAGATGTCGGGAAAATCGCGTACTACTTGGATGTTCTTAATGTCCTTCGTCTCTTGGCTCACATCGACAACATGAGTAAGGAATGTGCGACATTCCTTTCGCAAGTACTTCTGGGCTTGAATACTCGAGATGATATGAAGGTTCGTGTTGGGTTTGTCGCGATAGACTACTAGATTTTCGCCAGATGGCAGATTAAGGTGAATAGTCTTTTCATAACACATGATGTCGGCACAATGTAGACTCAACCAATCCATGCCGATAATGACGTCGAAACTTTTAATTATGACCGGCATGAGGTCGATTGAAAATGAATGGCTATCTATAGTTAGAGTACATCCTATGTATATGCTGCTAGTTCTCTCAGTCTTTCCGTTAGCCATTTCTACAGTGAACGGTTCTTTAAGTGCTCGTGATTTTTGCTTAAGTAAGTGAGCAAATTTCTGATTCACGAAACTTCTCTCCGCTCCACTATCAAACAGAATTCATGCATACGAGTTATCGAGGAGAAACGTACCAGTGAGCACTATGGGGTCGGCAATTGCTTCCTCGTGGCCTATAGCCAAAACTCTTCCTACTCCACCAACATTTCCTGCCTTCGGGCAGTTCCTTTTATAGTGGCCTACTTCGTCACAACCGTAGCAAACCTGTCCCACACCAGCGCCGGGGACTTGGTTTATTGGCCTTGCCGGAGATTTGCAGAAACGGGCATTGTGCCCTTCCTGTTGCAGTTAGAACACTGCATTTCCCGGCAGGCTCCAACGTGGTGGAAGTTGCATTTGTTGCATTTTGGCAAACTCCTCGCGTACTGCTTTACCGGAGCAACAGCGGCAGGTGCTATCACAGCATGAACCACCAAGACCTACTGCTTTTTGGTAGCTTTTTGCTTCTTCTTATCATCCTAAAATTTCCACTTGCTGGTAGTGGATTTTGAGGGTTCTGAGATGGCTAGGGTTGTTGTTCTTGACAGGGTATGGACCCCATGGTCAATGGCCGTTGTGCCAACCGCTTGGCACTATCGAATGTAGTGGGGTTTGAAGCCAAAACATTCCCTTGGAATGGAGGCACCAATCCCCAGAGGGACATAGGGTCACCAGCTCGTAGAATCTGGCAATATAGGAAACTATGTTGGAGCCCTTCATGGTTAGGCTCCATAGGTCTTGTTCTAGTTTCTAGATTTCGCCCCTCGGGCAGTATTCTTCAATCATGAGCTCTCTCAGAGCTTCCCAGCCCATAGAATTTGCCGGTATTAGAGTTAGTGACTTGACATGGCTATTCCACCACGTCATGGCTTTTTCCTTAAAGGTGCAAGCAACAAATTTGACCTTGCTCCCTTCTGGGCATGAGCAGATTTCGAAGATCGACTCTGTCTTCTCGAACCATTCCGAGAGGGCAATGACTCTGCCAGTCCCTTTAAAGGACTTTGGCTTGCAATTGGTGAAGTCCTTGTAGGAGCACTCTCTCGAGTGCACCGGGACCTCAACTTGAGTAGAATAAACAGGTGTTCTACCTCCGCTGGTACTGGTAGAGTGATATTGAGCCATGGCTATTACCACAGCCACAGCTACTGCTACTGCAACATTTAGAGCTGCTATATCGATTTGTGAAGGAGGTAGGGGTGGTATTGGAGTTACCTGAAGATCGCGTCTCGTTGATCGGCGCCGAGGCATCTTTTAAACTAATAGTTTACAAAGATGAAGTTATTGGTAAGAATTTAACAAAGAGAAATGATGAGAGTGACTCATGGACTAACTCTCCATAGCCCAACAACACAATTGAATAGTATGATTAAATGTAGATCTAGTACTAAAAAGATGATAGCATTTGGATAATAATTTCCATGAGATTAGATATCTGTCAATAATATTGGTATTACAGATTTAACAAGTTCGGGAAAATGACCTAGAAGTAGGTGTTACATCAAACCCCGATGGGAAAATTTTGACAGAATTACGACCAAATCTCTCTGCAGAGCCTCATTGGCTCTCCTAGTCAATTTCCATGACTTGGTCGACGGCTGCTCGACCTTGCTCATCATTCCGAGCAATCCTGCGGACCATAATTGGCAGGACTCGGTCAGTTGAGCCACCCTTGCTCAAATTATAGAAGCTTCAATCTCCCTTATAAGGTAAAGGTTGACCCTGTTCGTGGCTCCAACTGTTCAATTTTGTTGCTCACAGAGGTGTGGGACCTTGAAATGCTGGACGAGGGTTAGCATTAGAGATTTGAGCCACTGGAGGTAGGTTATTGATTTTTGGTTCGGAATCAGAATCCTCCGAGAAGCCTTCTACGAGGTGATCATCTAAAGGGATTGGATGATCATCTTCTGGCTCAGCTTCAAGCCATCCAGCATTACCTTGGTTTGGGAAGTATGGGTCGTCGTGGGGATGGAATCCAGCCATGATATCTACACGAGAAAAGGGGTATAAGAAATAATTAATAGACGTACTAATTAAGATAATTATAAGATGATCCTTACTAGTTGCTTCAATACTTTCATAGTGCATACCAGTTACATGTACTCAAAACATGATAGACCCTTGAATAAGTGACCCTAACTCCAAATCCACAACCAAACAAAGAACAAGAAGTAAAGCAAAGATCACAAATTCTAAGCCTATGATATCCTAGTCACATATAACCTTAGCCTATCCACTTAGCAACTATTGACCTACTAGTAAAGACCTTTTTAGTTCTCAAATAAGTAATTATAGTAACACAAAATACTCCTATAGTATTTTAGGTTTATGTTCTGTTCTAATGTTTTCATTGTAGTAGTGTTGGAAAGTTTTTAGACGTGTTGCAGCCTCACAACCACTCTTAGGCACATGCTAGTCACTCCTCGGAAAATATAGTTGATCAGGCTATATCCTTCCCAGGTTTGACTATATGTCTCTAAGTCTAATTGTGTTGTCCAACAATCGTAATACTTTTGTTTTGTCCTAGTGACACTGATTTTAGTATGAATGCAGGTATGTATACTTGGTTAAATATTTTATTATTTAAAAGTATAAACTCTTGGTCAGAGTATTTTAATCCCTTTGTGTTTATAGTTTGTAAATCTTTTATGGGTTGATATACTCGATTCACTATAAACAATGCTCTGATATCAATCTGCCACACCACAAAACCGGAACGGCGGAAACGTTCGGGGGCGGAGGACGTCATGTACAGTATCACAACAAATCATAATAGTAAACAAGCAACAACATCATCCCTTGCATTAATAAAATAATTTAATAAAAGTGTGTTCTTTGAAGTTTATAAGACACCAAAAAGTAAATCAAAATAAGAGATGAGGCTTGAACGAGCTCCATCTTCTCAAAACCTGGCAACGGTACCTATCTACTGATGACCTGAGAGTACAAGTTATTTTGAAAGAGTTGATCAGCTTTAAATCTGGTGAGTTCATAAGCATTTTAGTGTCATTGTTTGTAAGAAAATGTTTGTAAGTGTTTGATGTATAAGTTTGTAAATGTTTGTAGTGAATGTTTGTCTCTCCTAGAAAATCCTATATTTTCTACTAAACGTAGCCTTCTACCAAGGCATCAAATGTTTTGTATGTTTGTTTCTTGTAAAAGTGTGTATTTTCCCAAGTGTGACTATCATTAACCAAAAATATAGTTTTTACATTACCGTTTATGTGAGAAGATCACAATGTGAATGCAATGGGAAAATAATAAAGTATTGTAGTGTTGTATTATGGTACCTATTGTTGTACTAACTACCTTAAACCGGTTGTTAATTAAGGTATAATGTGATATGATTGTACCATACTATCGACTAAAAACACGACGATGAAAGACGTCGGAAGAAATGACATTTGGCACCCGTAGACTTGCAAGTCCCACTGTAGCGAACAACAAGGTGTAGGATAGTCAATCCGGTATATATCTATACACAAATTCACGCTTGCCCTCCAGGAGACTCTGGATACAAAACGAACCATGGCAGGTGATGCCATGCCCCGAAACCGTGGCTCACATTTATGTTATAGTATTCCGTTTATCCACTCCTTGTAGATTTCCGACCATTGTTAAAAATTCGATTCTATTTGTAATTTATTTTTTATAAAATCAAGAATTTATGTTCCAAACATATATAATTTATTTGTAGTTTGATTAATAAAAGTTAAATAAATGCATTCTTAGAGAATATTCAAATTGTTTCATTCTTAACAGACAGAATTTTATTTGTTAATCGTGTTGTTCTTATTCAATTTTTATTTCTTGTTGAACTATTTCTGGTATTATTGCTTGCAGTGGAACTTTTACATTCAATACATATTCAAAATCAATACAATAATTAAATTATGTTAGAATTTAAGTAGAAAAAGTTATAATATTCTTGGATGCAAAATCAGCAATCAAATAATAAAAAAAACAAAGTCTTTATAAAAAATATACCTAATAGATTCTATCATAATATTATATACTAATAATCAATAAACCATAATCATTCTTGTAGAATCAATACACCAAAACACACTACAACTACTTAATTTTTAAGTATTCCAACACAAGTGTAATTTAAAATCAATGAAAAAGTAGTTATAGATCCTATTTTTTCAATAATAAACACAATAAAGCATTATGTAAAAATAAAACTATCCTTTTTAAATTTATGATACATTGTTAGATAGATCAAAAACCCTTATATTATGTACAGTCTTTTCTACTGTACTACATATTTTTGCACAATGTTAAAGAATTTAACATTTCAAACCTTTTTACATACAATACACCATACAAATTCTCTCAGAATTTTAGACATCTAAAATGAAAAACAAAAGTCATTATAAAGAATATATACACAAAAGCAATGTTAAATCACATTTTGTTAGAATATTCAATATGGATTACAATCCATACAAAGAATTCTTTTAAAATAAGTTACTGCCCATAATATGTTTACATTCTAAAAGAATATTCATACACAAAACAATGTTAAAATTACATTCTTTTGGGCTTTGCAGTAAGGCTTGTAGTTCCTAAAAGCAAACTCTTTTAGAATAACTTTACATCCTTTATGGATTCATATTCTTACAAAATATTTAAACCAAACCCACAGTCAAATACATCCCTAAACAATGACCAGTAACCTTGCATAGGATTAACGAAATCTTCATCATCCAAATTAATAGGTGAAGTAGAAGTGTTCTTGAACTTGGTCTTGAAGCCTCCCCCAGTCTTGAAATTGATCGTCAACTCCTTATTCGACCAGAATCTATGCGAACACACTTTGCAAAAATACTGGGTTTAAAAAAAAATTTATTTTGATAGAGAATGATGTCGCCAAACCCAAATAAATGATTCTTAAGGGACGTTCTTAACAATGATTCTTGAAGATCAATTCTATTTTCAAACTCTGAAGAAAGATGGTGACAATAGGTAATGTTTGCGAAGAATGGGGGGAAGGATATCTGTTTCCAAATGATATGGTCTTACATATTTAATTTGACATACAAATGTACACTTTTGCCCTTATAATCTCCTACCCCATATCAAAATAGTATTTTTCCTTTTTCTAAAAATTAAATTTCCTTATTAATTCACTTAGCTTAATTAGGATAAACTAGTAACTCATATTAATCCCTACATCCACACAATAATTGTTGTCCACATTATAACCTAACCCTATATATATATATATATATATATATATATATATATATATATATATATATATATATATATTGATGAGTTATAAAAACTCTTTGGTCGATTAGATCTTCGTAACAACTAAGTAAAGAACGTAAAAAGCAAGGAAATAAAACACAAGTATGGATCACAATGAGTCGAATGATTAGATTACTCAATCCTCAGCAGAGCTCGACTAACAACTTCCGCTGTAGAGGACTTCTAGGGTTACAAAACAAGAACGATGAATATACTTCAAAATACTTTTCTAATCGTTTCTAATCATTACGTTCTAGGATGCATGCAAGCATCTATTTATAATAAACCCTACAAAACTCACGGATGGACAGGCCCATACCGGAGATAAACATTGGACTAGCTAACGAGCCCAATAGACACAACACTAAGCTGGACCTAACAATCTCCCCCTTTGCGTCAATTTGGAGCGAGACTTCATTTCTTCTTGCTTGGACCAGCAGCAGGAACTTTCTTGGTTGTATCAAACAGACGTGAGATAAGCGCAAGGATAGTCTGTCTGAAGCGAATGTGCCATTGAATCATGTCGTCAAAGTACTTCTTGTCATCCGCTGTGTTCTGCTTGCACCGATGGATGATCCCTAAGACATGTTCCAGACATGCAGTTGTATAGAGATGTTTGTCTGCCAAAGCGAAAAGACATTTATGGCCTTCGTTTCTGGTAAACATAACAGAGTTCCTCTTCGGGTCTATCTTCCCCATCTGCATCATGTTCAGATCACTTGCTAAGCCAACAGGAGATATGGTAGGCTTTTTCTTGAATATGGTCGCTATCTCCTGATCCATCTTGGCGACTTCCATAATGTAACAAACATGTATCCTCTTGATGTGGTCGATGATTGGACCATATTCAGCTTCATTAGTAAGAAGGATGTTGTGCAAGATGATCTAGTCGTGTGGATTCAAGTTGGAAAGATCAGCAAGCGAGATGGCATGTTCGGTCTTAGCAGATCCCCTTAGCACCTTAAACCGAACGTTAGTGAAGTTTCCTCCCTTGTACGGCTTTAGAACCCGAACATTGATAATCTTCTGAGCGCTCCATGTTTGGTACTGTGGTTGAGCGGCCCTCAGATAGAAATCAACTAAGTCCCTGTCAACCTTTGGATGAGGATGAGGGAACTCAGCAACGTTGTCAAAGGCATGGAATACAAACAGCTTTCGGGCTAGTGGCATGTCGAACTGAGAATCGACAGTATTATCACGATCAAGAGAGATGACCGGTTCTAGCCACAAGATGTTGGGTGTTTCGATGGCTTCTTTCAGTAGCTTCTCAAGAGTCCAAGGAGGAAAAAGATTTTTCCTGCTCTCGAGAAGGTCGTGAGCTTCTTTTTGTCTTCTTTCGGCTTCTTCAGCCTCTCTAGCTACACGAGCACTGATGTCTGCATCTTTATCTCGACCCTGTCTCTTCAAAAGGTCGGCAATTGTCTCCTTATCATCATCGTCACTCTCCTCAACAATTTTCTTGCCTTTTTCTTTCACACCGGAACCTGAGGCTTGGCCTACTGGAGGAGGTTCGGTTGTGTGAGTTGCTGTTGAAGTAGGAGGTGGTTGAGACACTTTCTCTTTTTCTCCCCCTTGTTTCGGAATGGACACGAAATCAAGGAGCCCTTCAATCTTGCTCAGTAAGGAGAGGGCAGGAGCGAGCTTTTCTGCAAGAGTTCGCCTGACAGAATAGTTGATTATCGGGTCATGTAGTAGGTTTGGGTTGGGTGGTATGTTTGGTAGTTGGTGTGGGTTCGGGTGCTAAGGTGGATTTGGGTGCGTCAGTGTGAACCCCTGTATCAGATACGTTGGTTCTTACTTCAGCAGTGGTGGTGGATGCTTCGGTAAAGATAGGTGGGGGTACTAGGATGGAGTTGGATGGTATTTGAGTGGTGGAGGTTATGGGGGGAGTAGAAATGGGAATAGTAACTGTTGGAGAAGAAATTGGAGAAGTGGAAATATGAATCTCTGGTGTAGGCGAGCGTGGTGGAGTGTTACCACGAGGAGAACCGTCAAAATCAGAACCCTCTCCCTCAGATTCGCTTGAGGAAGAAGCGATAATCAGCTTTCTCCTTGGTTGGGCTTTTCTTTTCTTCATCGGAGGGGATTGGGCGGCTTTGGTGGTTTTTCTCTTCTTGGGAGATGGGCCTTTCGCTCCCTTTGCAACCTGCTTGCCCTTATCTGTCTTCTTTCCTCTTGGGGCAGGCTTGTCAGCATCGTGAATTGACTTGAGCATCTCAGGAGTAAGCTCTCTCGGACCAGAGCATCGGAACTCCTTGTATGTTGTTATAATCCGGCTGTCAGTAGGAACATCGCCGTACATCGATTCAGGGATTGAACCATTGAAGGGAAATTTTGATGCGTCAGAGACAATGATCTTCGTGGTATGGAAAGTACCAATCGAAGACATTGGAGAACCAGCAACAATGGGGATGTGCTACTTGTCCATCACCCATTTAGTAACAAGAGTCCAGAACCGGGCGTACGAAATCTCAGAATGCTGAGAAGTGGAAGAGAGACTCTGAATAAGTTGCTGCCAAAGGACCGACCCGTAGTCCATATTGATTCCATTGTAGACCCCGTACAGAATCGAGAAAAAAAGACGACTAGCCCCGTCCAATCTAGCACTGCGTTCAGACATCCCCTTGAACAGTACCGTAAATAACCCATTCCACTGAGGAGGCAGGCACGATTTCTTAAATTTCGTGACCGTTGTGAGTACCTTAGTGTACCCCATGTTGTAGAACATGTTGAAAAGATGACCCATTGGAATGGTTTCAGGGTTAACCCTGGATGAATCAGGTTCAAACCCTAACAATGAGCAGAATCTCTGCTTGGAAATTGACGCCTTGTGACTAAACACGTCGAAGAAAATCCGATCGACGACCTTGTCGTAGTGAGCAGTGGCGAAGATCTGAGATAAGAACTCCATAGGAACGGCTTCAACCTTTGTAAGAGTAGGAGCAATCGGCGAGTACTTGAGACACTCGATTATCGGGAACATGAAAGCGTCGTACACCTGAGGAGTAAGATCGATGATCACACTCTGTTGGGGATGAATCGGCAAGATATGTGAAGTAGCGTTAACTGATGAAGAATCCGCCATTGTTATGAAGAAGATGGGAGAGATAATGAACAGTAGAGTGTTGGATGGTTTTCTTGCTCTCTGGAAATATGGGTGCAGTAAAGAGGTAAACAAAGGTTTATGTTACCTTTTATACTGTGGGTATAGGAGAGAGAAGAATCTTTCTTAAATCTTCGAATGAAATACGAAGAGTTTTTCGGAGGCGATTGACGCGTGATAGTTAGTATTGCCGATGATTACGCATGAGAGAGAGTGTCAGTCCCGATTTACACGCCTTCCCATCAGGCGCCATTTTCATATGAAACGGTTCCAATTCGCACGCGTGGCCTTCTAGCGCCGTTTTAAATCAAATTGATTGGACTCCCGCCTGAGTCAGCATTTGATAATCTTATCCCTTTAGAGTGAACGGCATCTTTAAAGCAAAAGAAAAATTACCCACGTGGATTAATATTGACCACAACCCGTTAATAACTGCCAATCCCATTAAAATGCTTGTAACTAATGAAACCTGAATTTTGGAAAATCAAAAAGATTTTCGTGATTAGTGTGTAAAAGAAAAAGAAATAAAGCAACACATTTGAGGGATTATGTGATGTCAATAAAGACACGAAACAATGGAACCCGGGCACGAGTCTCTTCCTTCAAAGTCAAGAGAGACCTTAAAGTGTTTGTGTGGTTTCCCGTTGAATAACGATTAGACACTTATTAAGAAGTGTTGAAAGGCTTCTTTTAATTAGGCTTAATTGGGTGGCTTTCACTTCAATTCAGAATTCCTGGTCATGATATAAGACAAAAATCGAACGAAGTACTTGTGAGACCGGTGTAGTCTGTTTGAACAAGTAGGTGGGAGATAATTTAAGTGGCAAGGTAAAATAATGTATGTAAAATCTCAAAAAAATTAAAACTGGATTCCAAGGAAAGAAATGTTATTGGTTTTAACAATTTCATAGAAATCACTCAAAAGAAAAGTAGAGATTTTACTTTGTATCCCCATGGATAAGTCCATCAATTCATTAGTGAAAGCTAGAGCAAATTTAATGTTCACCGTCAATGTATAGTAGGTATTGAATTTTGGGTTTCACTTAGCACATAGTGAAACGAGGCTAAGATCATGAACACAGAAATTGTGTAACCATAAACCTCAGTGGTAATTTCTAAGAGTCTCAAGGGTTACGTTTGTGAAACGAATAAGATGGAGAAAAGTAGTATAGATGGTGTAAAGAAACCAAAGTACCTCTGCTGTTAAAATAGGGACTAGGCAGAAAACTCTTATCTCATGTGAGAAGAGAGTTAGGTAGCTCATGATCAGAATAAATATGAGAGCCTAATTGGGAAGACAAGGTTTGTTTGTACCAAGTCAGTAAGGCTATTATTCAGAATCAGGTGAGGCTTTGGACACATACAGCAGCATGCTTCTAGGGAAACTTAACTAGTTAAATGATTTCCCCACAAATAGACACACAAAAAGATAAGACAAAATAAATAATAATAATAAATTGTTTTTGGAGTTTTTGAATTAACGAAAAGAAAACGAAAAAAATATTTTTGGAATTTTTGATTTTTAAAACAAAACTTAAAAAAAATTTGGATAAAAAAAACGTTGGAACCGAACCCGAGCGTTCGGTCTATTTCGGTTTTAAAAAAAATTGGGAACCGAACACGAGCGTTCGGTCTATTTCGGTTGAGAAAAAGTTTTGGAACCGAACCCGAGCATTCGGTCTATTTCGGGTGTCAAAAAAATAAGTTTGAAAAAGAAAAGAGCTTTGATAATAAGATAAGTGAATTCGAGAAAATGATACAATAGATTTAGAACCAAAGAAACTACCTTTGAGTGAAAAGTGAAGAGCAGATGATACAACCGAACCCGAGCGTTCGGTTTATTTCGGTACACCAAAACAAGACCCGAACCCTAGCGTTCGGTTCATTTCGGCATCCATGAGACCCGAACCCGAACGTTCGGTCTATTTCGCTTCTAACTTTTGAGCTTGAGAAGTAATCTTTGGTACTGACTCTGATTCCATCATTCCTAACCCTTGTAGAATTTTGTTGAAAGATGCTTCAAGAAGAGCTTTGGTGAAGATGTCGGCCAGTTGATCAGTGGTTCGAACAAAGTGAATTTCAACGTTCCCATCTTCCACATGATCTTTTATGAAGTGATACCTCAGTGCTATGTGCTTAGTCTTGGAGTGTTGCACTGGGTTATGACAGATCCTAATTGCACTTTCTGAGTCGCAATATAGTGGGATCTTTTTCATATTGAGTCCATAGTCCCGGAGCTGGCTTTGGATCCAAATCACTTGAGATGTACAGGAGGCGGCTGCGATGTATTCTGCTTCAGCTGTAGACGGAGATACACAAGTTTGTTTCTTTGATTGCCAGCTAACCAACTTCCCGTCTAGGAATTGGCATCCTCCAGTGGTGCTTTTCCTGTCTAGTCCACAACCTCCAAGGTCTGCATCTGAGTAGGCTTGAACAAAGAAGCTTGAGTTTGATGGATACCATAAACCGAGAGAGGTGGTTCGTTTCAGATACCAGAGTATGTTCTTCACAGCAAGCATATGAGGTTCACGAGGATTCGCCTTAAATCTAGCACAGTAACAAACAGAAAACATTATATCATGCCTGCTAGCAGTAAGGTAATCATCTGACGATATAACGTAATATCGACTGCCGGTTTCTCCAAGGATGATGTGAGCTTGGTGCCGAATGCCATTGGAACTTTAACTTTTGAGTCTCCCATCATGCCAAATTTAGCAAGAAGAGTCTTGGTGTAAGCTTCCTGGTTGATAAAGATGCCTTCGGGTCCCTGTCTAATATTTAAACCAATGAAAAAGTTAATCAGACCCATTGAGCTCATTTCAAATTTAGTCTCCATCAGCTTCCTGAATTCAGCTGTTAAGCTAGGATTCGTTGAGCCAAAGATGATATCATCGACATAGATTTGAACAATCATAAGGTGGTTACCTTCCTTCTTACGAAAGAAGGTTGGGTCAACCGAACCTTGTTTGAATTTTGACATCTTTAAAAACTTGGTTAGCGTTTCATACCATGCCCTAGGTGCTTGTTTCAGACCGTAAACCGCTTTGTCCAGAATATAACAGTGATTGGGGAATTTTTCATTGACAAACCCAGGAGGTTGCTCCACGTAAACGGTTTCTTCAAGTTCTCCGTTCAGAAAGGCACATTTTACATCCATTTGGTAGACTTCAAAGTTCTTATGTGCAGCATAGGCCAGAAATATTCAAACATATTCTAGCCTCACTACTGGAGCAAAAGTTTCCTCATAATCAATTCCTTCCTCCTGGCAGTATCCTTTCACCACTAGACGAGCTTTGTTTCTGATCACATTGCCTTCCTTGTCCATTTTATTTCTGAAGACCCATTTGAGACCAACAACTGAGGCGTCTTTAGGAGTTAGAATGAGGCGCCAAACCTTATTTCTTTCGAACTCATTGAGTTCGTCTTGCATAGCTTGAACCCAATCAGAGTGATCAAGAGCAGTATTAACTGTCTTCGGTTCAACTTTTGAGACGAAAGAGTTAAACATGCAGAACTCTACTTTTGAGAATAGAGATGCTTGCTTTGCCTTCAGTTGAGATCGGGTCAGGACCTTTTCGGAGACATTACCCACTACCTGTGAAACGGGATGATCTTTGGTCCATTTGACAAGAGGAGGGTAATTTGGATCATAGGATGGATCTAATTCAGCATTCACCATTTCTTCTAATTCAGATTGGCTATCATCGTCGTAAAACACATCGGCATTCTCCTCCTCGACAGATGAGCTTTCAGGTGTAGCTTGACTTTCTGGTGCTACAGGACTTTCGGGTGGTGTTGAGCTTTCATGTGTAGTTGCGCTTTCGAGTGGAACTGAGCTTTCGGGTGGAACTGGAATGGAATTCTCCCCCTCAATTTGTGAGCTCGATTGTTTTGAAGAAGGTGGATTCACCCCCTCAACTAAAGCACCATGCTTTGGAGGTTCGTTTGGAACATGTTCTCCTTCACCCATTCGTTTGGCGGCATCTTCGACGATTTGCTTCAGATGGTTGATTTTGTTGTCTGCTGCCTTGGCTTCCGAGAGAGTAGCTTTCTCTGGTTCATCGAATAGTTCTAAAACTATTCAAACAAATTAGCAATCGAGGCCGTGACTTGACTTGTTTGAGTGAAAATCTCTCCAATTGCTTCTTCAGTGGCTTTTAGCTTCTTTACGTAGTTGTCGTCGAAAGTTACATAATACGTTTCTTCGATCTTCCTCGAATGCTTATTTAAAACCCGGTACGCTTTTGAAGTGAGTGAGTATCCCAAAAAAATTCCTTCATCAGCTTTAACATCAAACTTGTTACGATGTTCTTTATAGTTGAAGACAAAGAATCGTGAGCCAAATATATGGAAGAATTTAACGTTTGGCTTCCTGTTGTTGATGATCTCATAAGGAGTGAGAGAAAAACGCTTGTTGAGATAGGACCTGTTCTATGTAAAACATGCTGCAGCAATAGCATCAACCCAGAAATATAAAGGTAGAGAAGAGAAACTTAGCATGGTTCGGGCCGCCTCACACAAAGATCGGTTTCGTCTTTCGACAATTTCGTTTTGTTGAGGGGTGTAGGGTGCTGAAAAGTTGTGACTGGTTCCTTTTTTTGCCAAAAAGTCTTCAAATTCTTTATTCTTGAACTCTAGTCCATTTTCGCTTCTGATGTTGCGAACGACTTTCCTCAGTTGCACTTCAACCTGCTTAATAAACATCTTTAGCTTGAGAGTAGCCTCAGATTTGTGCTTCAGAAAGAATACCCATGTAAAACGTGAAAAGTCATCAACGATAACAAGAATATAATTGCTACCACCAATGCTTTCGATAGATGATGGACCACATAAGTCAATGTGAAGTAACTCAAGCGGTTCAACAACTTTAGTGTTTATAATGGATGGGTGACTTTGACGACTCTGCTTCCCCATTTCACATGCAGCACACAAATGTTCTCGATCAAACTTGAGCAATGGAAGACCCCGAACATGACCTCCGGTGACAAGCTTGTTGATATCTTTGAAGTTGAGATGGGAGAGCCTTCGGTGCCACAACCACCTTTCGTCAAAATGAGCTTTGGATAATAGACAGATAGTTGGATTTCCTTTGATAGGCTTGAGATTGAGAGGAAACATTTCGCTTTGCGTTCTGATTTGAGAATCACCCTTTTTGTTTTCTTCTCTATTATTTCTGAACCCTCATCGTCAAATGAAACTTTAAGACCGGTCCTCTAACAAGCTGAGATACACTGATGAGGTTATGTTTTAGTCCTTCAACGTACGCCACCTTTCTTATAGTGAAATCACCATTGGTTATCATCCCATAACCCTTTATCGTTCCATATGAGTTGTTCCCGAACTTGACATTCCCACCATTCTGAAGAGATCTAAACTCCCTTAGCTCCTCTTTTCTCCCTGTCATGTGACGTGAGCAGCCACTGTCAATATACCATTCTTCGTCGAACTGCTCGTCACTAATAACCTGCAAAAATTAAGCAGATTTAAGAACCCAAAGTTTCTTGGGTCCTCGTGAGCCTTTCACAGGGACAGGAATAGTAAGAGAAACATCAACAAGATATGTTCTTTTTATTAAAGTTGTTTCATCTTTCTTCTTAATGGTGTACACTTTGATTTTGTTAGGATTAGTTACAGTCGCTTTGGTTTCAGGTTTTGACATTTGGGCCATGGACTGCTTTCGGTCATTCTTGACAGTGGAAACCTTCGATTTTCCTTTCAAATCCTTTGATGATGTTGAACTTTGAGCAGGAACATAATTAGGTTTAGAATGAGAGGTATTAGAATGAGAGAATTTTGACTGAGAATGTTTCCTGACGTGAGGTTCTAAGTGACCCTTTTGTTTTTGATCATTAGAGGAACCGAACCTTGAACTTTGGTAGCTCTTGCTTTCGGAACCGAACCTTTGCTTTCGGTTGCTGGTGCTCTCTGTACCGAATTTGTCCTTTCGGTTTTTGTTGCCCTCTTGCAGCCTGAAAGCACTTTTCTTTGACTTTGAATTTCTTGTCATGATAAGAGAAATGATTGTTTTGAGAGCGCCAAAACTGCTTTCGCTCAGAGAGATTCTTTTTGTATCTTTGATTTCTTTGCTGCTTTTGATCCTTCACTTGTTTCGGCTGTTTGTGGATGTTAGCCTTTTGCTTCTGCTTCTTGTCAGCCGGTTCACTTCTCACAGATGATGTTTCGCTTGTGGAAGTAACTTCTTCTACAGGAACTTCTTTTGTACCACTAGTGCTTGGCATGTCGAAGTTGTCAGGCTTGTTCAGTGGCTCTGGAACATATCTGCCTTTGGTTTTCCAGGACGTCCGCTCTGATAGACCAACAGTTTCGTCAGCGTTATCTATAGGAGCAGACCAGAAAAACTCATCACAACCATCTGCATTATCTTCATTCACTATGGCAGTGAATTCGACTGTTTGATGTTCGGTTACTCCTGTGACCTTATATACTTGATTTGGTGTTGTCCTCACCTTTTGGTACACAACAGCCTTTTCTTCTAGAGTGGGAGACTTATTCTGGGACAAACGAGCAAACTCCACAGAATTTTCAGAAATAAGATTTTTGTGGTTTTTGGGTTCGCTCTTGACAAACTCAGAACAATCGACTTCATCCTCTACAGAGATTACGCTCATATCATCATCCTCATTAAGCTCAGACGCGTTTTCAACATCAATTTTATTTTCTGAACTCAAGTTGGCATTCAATGAGTCAAATTTTTGTATGGTTTCGGTCCTTAGTTTCAGTTTGTCGTTTTCATCCAAAAGGTTTTTCAACATGTCCTTATGGTCCTTGGATTTTATAAAAGATTCGATTTTGTCCAGACCATACATATAGGTGGGATTTACATTATCAGATGAAACAACACTTTCACAGTTATATGCCTCAGCATCGATTTCATCCTCCTTAAACACAAGGAAGGGCAAAATCATGCGATGAATTTTCTACCCTATTTCACAGTTCAGATGTAATTGAGTGATATTAGCATAAAGACGTTTAGCAATTAAACAAAAAACATTTCTCTGTTTCAAAAGTTTTAAATTGTCTCTTTGTAAATAAATGTTTTCGTCCTTAGACTTAATCAGCTCTGACTCCTTCAGCTCAATCCACATCCTCCGTTCCTCACTCTTGGATGACACCCTGCTTATTTGGTCAGTTAGGTTAGAATTGGTGTCCCTTGTTTGAGTTAAACAACTATCCAGATTTGAAATTCTTGAATTTAAGCTATTTAATTCTTTTTCATATGATTTTTGTGGGACTTTGAATGAAACAAAAAGAGATTGTACATTCTTGATCAATTCATCAAGTTCATTGATCTGCACACTGAGAGGTTTTGCTGTGAAGCATACGTCCTCTCGCTCCTTGGTGTCCTCTTTTCCGCCATCAGTATTGTATCCCCTCATGTGAGATACACCAGTTACCATCAAACATTTCCCACTGCTTTCGTCACCTCTTACCACATACGCCTTTCCATGCGAGGGCCTCCTTACTTCATCATCCTCAGAGTCGGTAGACCATACTTGCACGCCACCGAACTCGTCATCCGCTGCCGAACCCTGTACAATAAGAGCATTCATATAAGGGTTAGTAGCAGCTTTCTTCCTCTTGATCTCATCTAGCTTTTTCATCAACATAGCCTCTTCATCTTTTTCTTCATCTTTCTCTGCCATTTTCTTCAGAACACAGTCTTTGGCATAATGGTTTTTTTCCTCCACAATAGTAGCAGTTCACACCAGAATCTCCTTCAACCTTCGCCTCTTTCTTTGGTTCTTCTGTCCTCAGTTCCTCTCTGACCTTTTCAGAACTATAGCTTCCCTGCCAATTTCGGTTCTTATTGGTAGGGAACCTTTTCTTGATAAACCTCTTTGGATTAGACACCATCATTGCATAATCTTCAGAAGTAAGATCATAGTCTTCTAGGTTCAGATCTTCATCATCAACCATATTTTTGCCTTTAGACAGGAGGGCCAAGGACACCAAACTTGAAACCACATTCTTCTCTTGCATGACAATCGTTTCTTGGGATTTCAAAATTCCCACTAGCTTTGCCAGTAAATAAGACTTGAACTGCTCATGAGCTTTGACTGTAGACACAACAACTCTCCATTCGGGTCTTAGGCCATTCAAGAAGGTGACCTTCTGTTCAATCAGCTTCCTTTCTATATCATGTTTGATCATCTTGCTAAGAAGATGATTGAAGCGATCGAATGTCTGAGTATCATTTTCATCAGAATTCTGCTTAAATTCACCAAACTCAGACAACAGCAACGTCTGAATGGAATGCTCCAAATCTTCATCTGTGGAATAAAGCTCTCGCAACCTATCCCAGATTTCTTTAGCGGTACTACAGGAACTCACTAACCTGAATGTATCATATTGAAGAGCGAATCGGATTAGTCTCAATGCTTTGATATTGCACTGAAACTTTTCCTTTTCGTCTTGAGCAACGTCTTTTACATCTTTTAACAGATCATTATATTCTTTCTGAGTTTTGATGATCTTTGAAGTTCCTGAGTGAGCGAATGGTCCAGACACGATTGCTTCCCAAATAAGATATCCAGTATCTTCAGATCCGATGACATAATCTTCAAAATGATGCGCCCAGACTTCATAATCATGGGTGTAGAGAATAGGAATCTTTGTCGTTGATCCAATGTTGTTTGAGATGTTGATAGGATTAGATTGTGACTCGTCCATGCTTGATCGTTTAACCTGTTTGAAAGATCAGACTTGTAATACATAATATTAAGGAAAAACAAATAAATGCTGAGTTACGTCAATAATGGAATGACGGCTCAATAAATATCAGTTAATGCGGAATAACCCTAATCGTAAATTCTTTCACAGAAAGATGTGTATCGATTACACAGCCTCCCGCTCTGATACCAATTGATGAGTTATAAAAACTCTTTGATCGATTAGATCTTCGTAACAGGTAAGTAAAGAACGTAAAAAGCAAGGAAATAAAACACAAGTATGGATCACAATGAGTCGAATGATTAGATTACTCAATCCTCAGCAGAGCTCGACTAAGAACTTCCACTGTAGAGGACTTCTAGGGTTACAAAACAAGAACGATGAATATACTTCAAAATACTTTTCTAATCGTTTCTAATCATTACGTTCTAGGATGCATGCAAGCATCTATTTATAATAAACCCTACAAAACTCACGGATGGGCAGGCCCATACCGGAGATAAACATTGGACTAGCTAACGAGCCCAATAGACGCAACACTAAGTTGGACCTAACATATATATATATATATATATATATATATATATATATATATATATATATATATATATATGGGATGGTTCGCTTGAGATTAAAAAAAATTAAAGATCTTGAGATTCAATCTCAGCCACATATTTATCATTTACCTTTATAATGCTCTAGTGTACCGGCAACAGTAGGGTATGCCTAATCATAAATGATTATACATATATCTATGTTCACAGATTGAGTAATCATATATGATTATAACAGTTGGTAGCAGAAGAGGTGGTGATGATAGAGGTGACGGTGGTATAAGTGACGGAGATGATAGTAGTGGGGTCAGATGGTGTTAGAGGCGGTGGTAATAGTGGTGGCAGTGGCGGTTGTGGTGGTGGGGATGGTGGCGGAGGAGAAAGGAACGGACGACGCTATATAATATATGTCTGCCGCACCGGTACGCCGAAGAGTTAGTGCGGAAAATGTAAAATATGTGGCTGAGGTTGAATCTCAAGATCTCTATTTTATTTTTAATATTAACGGAACTTACCACTCTTCTCTCTCTCTCTCTCTATATATATATATATATATATATATATATATATATATATATATATATATAGAGAGAGAGAGAGAGAGAGAGAGTTAGCATCATGTATATCCTATAAGTATTGTGTGAATGTAAGACTAAATATGGTCCAATCATTTTATAAGAGTATTAGATTAATTTCATTAATTAAATTAGATATTATAAAGACAAAACTTCAAAAATGGTCCCTGTGGTTTTCGAAAATATCAAGTTTAGTCCCTAAGTTCAAAAAACCTCACGGATCGTCCCTGTGGTTTCAAAACTTTTAACATTTGGTCCTTCCGGCTAACTCCGTTACCATTTAGCCGTTAAGTCAGGGGCATTTTTGGCATTTCACTACACAGGGACCATTTATGAGGTTTTCTATTACTTTTTTTTTAAATAAAAAATAAATAAAATTTAATATGCTTGGGTCCCACCCTCTTTCTCTCTCTCTCACCTCTCTCTCTCTCGTGAATCAAGAAACTATACAGTCGACGGCTCTTCTGGTGAAGCATCACCTTCTTTTTGGATCTTCAAAAAAAAAATCGAAGTATAGGTGGAGGAGCAGGTCATATCGACTTGGCCGGAACCTGGATACAAGTAGGGTTGCTACACCTCTGTTTTTGTTCATGTTCGTTGGAAAAAACCATGGCAGCATAGGAATACCCAACTTCATGTGCAGTTGGAAAAGAAGAAACCCAATCAGAAGCATGTGTAGGAAGAAGCCCCAAAGTTTTCAACTTCATCAGTTTGTAATTCCTCCAATGGCTCAGGTTCAACTAAAAATCCTATCTTCCTCATTGTGTCTTTTTACCATTTACTGGAAGAACAATGGTTACATATTTTCCTTTATCTAAATCAGGATCAATGGTGGTGATATTATCTTCAACGAGACCTTTCATCTTCAAGAATCGACCCCCAACCTAGATTTTATGTTGGCATCTTGCATTCATTCCTCAGCTATCGGACTCCACACCAGACCAGTTTCGAAAGGAACATACACACCATACCCATTTGGATGTTGAGTGCTTCCAGATTTTTTCTATGCTTTTGGAGAATTGATCTGTAAAGGACAGCATGAATTTAAACAAGAACCTCCAATCACGTATGCTATCTCTTCCATTCTTCTCCTTTTAAAAACGTAGGTACCCAATGAAGTCGATTTGTAATCGGGTTAGGTAAGATCGATGAAATCGGTTTGTAATTCTCTTTATTTATCCACAGACCCTACTGGTGTCAAGATGCATATATTGAGGGTTTGTAATCGAGGTTTCCTAGAGATGTGTAATCAGGGTTTTCTAGTGGTTGATCTATGACTACAATCTGAGTTTTGGAAACTCCTCGAAGTTCTTAGAGGAACTGAAGACAATGGCCACAAGGAGCGACAGAGACGACTATATTCAATAATTTAGGACCGCCACCGTGCGCAACGAGATTGGTGATAAGGAACTATTCTACATATGAATCCAAGATTCCAAACATTGAAACAAAAAACAAACTTGTAGACGGATACATAGATGCATGGTATACATAGATGCAAAAGTTCATGAGAGAAACGAACCTTTCTTGTCTAACAGTATCCCAAATCTGAGCCTTGACAATTTTATCATCAACATGGATACTTCTGGTAGCGAATTCGACGTCGATAGTTGACTTTGATTTGAGATTGAACTCGTTCTTAGCAAATCTAGAAAGCAAGTTCGATTTACCGACACCAGAGTCTCCGATCAAAACTAAATTGAACAGATAACCGTAGTCACCGTCGGCTTTGTAAGCCGTCATGATTAGATACAGAAATGTAAAATTAGCTTCGAATTTCAGTGTCTGAAGAACAATTTGAGATGAAACTACTCCGCTTCTACAATTATCAAGTCTTCTGTGGGTTTATCTGAAGATCATCGAAATCGTGTCGACAAGATTCACGAGAGAGAGGGTGGGACCCAAGCATATTAAATTTTATTTATTTTTTATTTAAAAAAAGTAATAGAAAACCTCATAAATGGTCCCTGTGTAGTGAAATGCCAAAAATGCCCCTTACTTAACGGCTAAATGGTAACGGAGTTAGCCGGAAGGACCAAATGTTAAAAGTTTTGAAACCACAGGGACGATCCGTGAGGTTTTTTGAACTTAAGGACTAAACTTGATATTTTCAAAAACCACAGGGACCATTTTTGAAGTTTTGTCTTATATAAATATTAAATACTTATAATTTTGGAAACTTAATCAATTTAAAAAGAATTATTTTAGGGATTAATCACATAACATCGGCCATAGCCGTCCCTTTCGCTAACCCTGACGATCATCAGTGCATCTTTTCCTACTCTTCAAATATAGATCGACATACTCTTCTTTGTTGCTGCGTGCAAAGAGCTAATGCTAGATTAAACAAAGAGGTCACCACTAATGGCCATAAGTTTGGCGTTTCATGTTGCCGACGACCAATGTGATACATATACATAAAAAAAAGGTTCGATTTTTATATATATATGTATACTAATATATAAGGAATAAATAGTAAACAATTTTTGTGGTCATTTATCGCACCTGTCGAAGAGATGGAGGAAACGAATCTTTGGAGTTTTTCTCTTTGGTTGTTCTTGGAATTTACAAAAAAAAACATTTTTTTGCATTGCTTTTCTTCTACACGGTTTAAGACAATTTTTTTTTTATTTCCCTATTAAACATATATTTATATAACTTTAAATGTTTCGTGTATATGTTTTGTTATTTCAATTGAATTATGTTTTTGAAATCAAAATGATGTTTGTTAATTAATTGCTTTTATGTAATTTTTTATATTTAGTTATATGTTTCTAATAATTATATCAAATCATTTTTTTTTGTAGTGGTAACGTCACTACCAATGAGTATCTACAAGAGTATATTCTTCAAGAATACATAAACATCATATTCTCCAAGAATAAATCAGCAATATATTCTTGACAAATAATCAAACATATTCTCCAAGAATGAATCAACAATATTTTTTTTATGAATGAATCAATGACAGATTCTAGAAGAATACATCAACAATATATTTTTCAGAATATTAAATTGTCCATGTAATTTATATTCATTCTCAAAAAAATTATTAATTGCATTTGTCATTTATGTTTTTTTGTCTTATAATTCTTTCATTTCCAAGAGAATTTTAGATTTATACTTGTCTCTTATGTTCATTTTCATGAGAATTAAATATTTGGAATTATAATTTATTTTCATTCTTACAAAAAATGTTAGATTTTACATCTATATTTATGTGTTTTTCTCTTTTATTTTATGATTCTCATGATAATAGTGGTTCAATTGTTTCAAAACATTTATCTTGTAAATACAATTTTAAAGAATTAAATCTAATTAAAAAGAAAAAGAAAGGATAAAATAAATAAAAGTTATAAGAGTGCATACTACAAAAAAACAATAATAGTAAGAATATATATTAATATCCCTAGAAAACATATTTTAATATATTAAATCATATTCTAAATAAATTTAATTTAATTTAAGTGTTGAATAAAATAGATATTTGATTTGATGGTTATTAAATAAAATGAATTGGTCGCCTAAAATATAGGTAATTTATATTTCTCTATGTCATATTTATTATTATTAATTAAGTAAGTATAATTATATTATACATGCTATCACCTGTTAATATCATGTACCTTAAAATCACAAACCTTTCATTCTTTTAATCCAATGGATAAGAATTGATAATACATTCACACAATACTTGAAATTCACATTTGATCCTAACCCTATATATATATATATATATATATATATATATATATATATATATATATATATATATATGTGTGTGTGTGTGTGTGTGGTTAGGTTCATATGAGACGACCGAATTTTAAGAGACCGTGAGACGCAATCCCTGCCTAATCGATTTTGTTGTAATGGAATACACAGTGGTGGAGTGTGTAAAGATCGGAATCAGAGACCACGAAGGGGATGCTTTTTATTGGAATCAAAATTGAATCAGAAGAAGAATCATGCAACTGCACCCTGAACAAATGCCACCTGAATAACTAGAACAACCAGAACTGGGAGAGAAGCAGCCGATAGTTGCTTGATTGTTGAAGGTCGATGTTTTCTGTCTAGGGCTTTAAAGTGGTAAATGTAAACGATTGTGCCTAAATTAAAGGGTTTATGATTTGAATAATTAATTATCAAAATTAATTAAAAGCTAAGATTACAATTTTACCCCTATCTAGGTTTTTAAAATGATTGGTCCACATTTATGTATACAATAACACAATAATTACTTTAAACACCTGAACCTATCTCTCTCTCTCTCTCTCTCTCTCTATATATATATATATATATATATATATATATATATATATATATATATATATATATATATATATATATATATATATATATATGGTTAGGTTCATGTGAGACAATAGTATTTTGTGAGACAAGGGGACCAAATCGTGACCACTCATCTTAAATAATCTAAGGCTAAAATAAAATCAGATTACACAATAAGGAAGCACAAGGAGACGGTGACACTTTTGCAATTAAATGGAACTTCAGGATTATAAATAAGGGTGCAGAAGGACAGTAAGGGGATTTTACTGTCTATTTCATTCAGGTCATAAAAACTTTTTATATCCTCTTCAATCTTCTTCATTCTGATCTGCAAAACCCTAAGTAACCTCGATACGAACACCAAAATTCGTCTTATTCAATCCCGATCATCAACATCTTCTACTTCGTTCTGATTCGGAGTTTCAACATTGTTATTTTGATTCTAAAATCGTATCAAGTTCTTGAGCATCAACATTCTTGAATCAAGTGAAATCGAAGCTTAGTTTTACAACAAATGGATCATTCTACTTAATCGGATTCATATTTTGCATCAAGAGTTAATCCAGGTGACGTATAATACTATAATTTCTTCTTGATTTTATATTTGTGGGTGATTTTGAGTTAAAATATTCTAATTATCGATTTTATAATATGTATGTGATTATGAGTTGATGTATTCATCTATGAGATTTCTTCTCATTCTGATTCTACTTTGCACCGATCTTCCAAAAACCCCAATAAAACCCTAAAAATCGATTTTGATTCACTGTCATTTTCATTTTAAACGTTTTTATTCATATTCTGATCTTGAATCATGTTTCTGCCAATCCTTCAACTGCTACTTCTTCTCATGATTCTTAGTTAAGGAAGGATTCTTCTCATCAGGTAATAAAAGATTCCATTAACTCATTTTTGGTTGTTAACAATTTCAATGTTAATAAATCTACAATCCAAGCTACGTTATTATGCATAAATGAAGTTATTCACAAAATCTGTAGAGATATTCTTGGAATTTGAATTATAATTTGATTCAAGATCTTAGTTTGTTTGGTTTATCTTACTAGCTTCATACTTCTAGTGTCAGTTAGGTGTTTGGTAAATTTAATGATAGCCAGCTAGGTGTTCGACATAATGCACTCTGTATTGATTTCATATTTTCTGCAAGAAAATTGTTATTGAAAATGATAGAATGTTATGCAAACATAACTTGCTTCCTAAATTGATTTTAGATGTTATTTTGTTTGAGTAATTGGATTATCTAGTAAATATTTAGTGAAATGTTTGATAATTTGATATTCTAAGTATTCTAGTTTGATAAGTAATATGGTACTCCTTAATTTGATTCAGATGTTACTTTTTTTGTTAAGTTAGATGATCCAGTAAAAATATTAGTAAAATAGTCTTTAGTAACTTAATATTCTAGGTGTTATGATTTGTAAAGTTAGGTGTTACTTCAAAATTTTGATTTAAGATGTTATGTTATTGATTAACCAGATGTTACTGCTTACTTTGATAAGTCAAAACTAAAATTTTGAGAATTTGTTATTTTATCTTGACATTACTGAATTCATCTCTTTATGTTTTAGTTTGATAATATTTAATTCAGATTTAGATTCAAAATAATGTAGATTCTAAATCATCTCTTGTAATCGGCTTTAGGAAGTTGTTAAACAATTTATTCTAATTTAGGAATTATTTTTCTGAAATTTATATTGTAGCTATGGTTAATGTTTGGACTTGATTCACTATAGCTTGGGCTAGAAATGAACTTCTTTATTGTAGTTTCGGTTAAATATTTTTGAAATTATTTACTGTAGCTAGGATTAGTGTTTGATACACATTGAAAGCTAATGAAATTTATTCTGGTGTGTTCTTAATGCGATTTTGATGTGTTTTTAATGTGACAGATGGAAATTTATTCTGCAATAGTAAGTGGAAATGTGAAATATTGACTTGGGTAAAGAAGGTTTTCTGCAGAATAAGAAGCATACAAAATAGTTATGCTTTGACCAATCAGGTTCCAATTCCATCAAAAAGTAACTGACGAAGCAAAGGAATAGGGAAAGGTTGATAAGGATGGTCACTAAAAATGATGAGGGAATGGATCGATGCAAGAAACATACTGGAAGGACGTGAATAATTTTTTTAGAATATTTGAAAGTTTTTTATTATGAATGACATGGTAGTGTTTTGTTTGTTTGAATATTGGTTATCTTTTTTTAGTTTTGAACAATAGGTAGGGTTGTTTCAATGGCCAGTGAATGTTTCACAGAATAATAGTCATGGTTAAAAAATAGTTTTGCTTTGACCAATCTGAAATATCATACTTTTATGATCAAATGTTCATTTTTTGTTATAGTTCATGTACAATATTCTAATAGAGTGATGTTATATGTTTTCTGTACGTTTATAATATTCTATTAGAATAATGTTAAATGTTGTTTTTTATAGATTTATATGTAATTGTCACACCCCAGAACCAGACGGCGGAAACGCTCGAGGGCTCGCGTGACTTTAATTGAATATCATCACAATGAATATACATGAATCATAACATAAACGTCACCATGCATCAATATATTACAACTTGAATTGTTCACATCAAGTACATTGTTTTAACATTACACATTCATAACATAAATTGTTTGAGTGCTTTTAACAACATAACATCCTAACATTACTTCATATTACTCTTCCGCTTACCTGTTACCTGAGAATACAATTTATTTTGGAAAAACGTCAACATATGAAATGTTGGTGAGTTCATAAGCAATGTTGTGATAAAATGATTTTGTATAGTTTGTAAAAACCCAGAAAATCCGATATTTTCTAAAAAAACTTTTGTTTATCAAAGTGTGAAGATCCATAAGTTGATGCATGAATGATTTCGAAAACATGTATGTATGAAGGGTATTTTGTATTATAGTTATAAAATTCCGAGCGAGTAGTATTGAATTCCCCGGAAAACCTGATGTTTTCCGATGCTGATTGTATCCGTGATTGCTGATTTTTGTATTGTCATATCGAATGAATATTGATTACTCCACATTGTATATCATCCTAATTTCGTCTACTTTGATTTCTCATAAGCCTTAGCGAACGAATAGAAGAGGAGCACTATGTCCTACTACTATCGTAAGTACCTTAGGCTGTCGGTAATGCGAAAGACACGATGGTCCAACTCGCATTTGTTTACTTTGACCTTACTAGCCTTACTAATGGGCCATTAGGGCCCAATAGCACAAAAAGGCTATCGAAAGTCCTTTTACACGGAATTGGGTCATAGGAGGCCCAATAACACATAAGCGTTATTCCTTTGGGCCCAAAGATCATCTTGATGGACTTGCAAGATCCATCAAGCATTATTTGAAACTCTCAAACCCAAAGTTTGTAAGTTTACTCATCGTAGTTATCGCGTATCTATTGAAGTGTTTGATTTAACGGTTGTTGTTTTTGTATTGATTCGAGACCGAATCAATTCGTTTATAACGATATTTGGAGTTGAACGTGTATTCGTTTTCCATTTTGTCGGTGGTCGTGGATTTTGTATTTTTGACTTAAAGAATTAATTTGTTTAAAAGTAGAATTTTTAGCTTTTCACTACCTTTCTTTTATAAAAATAACAATTTTAGTCCTTTATATAAAAGAATATCATTTTTAGTCCTTAAAACATTTTCTTGACACTTTTGCATCATAAATTTGTTGAAAAGACAGTTTTAACCCAAACTTTATTTTGTTAACAGATTCAGCCCTTCCAGAATGGTATTTCTCGGATAAAACCCCATTTTTCCCAACTTTTACAGTTTTGGCCCAAAATCCAAAAACTTTACATTTTTGGTCCTTTTTGATAGTGAAAAGCATTTTTAACTCTTGAAATAGTTTTATTACGCTATTTATCCCCTGTTTTGAAGAAAGTTTCATTTCAGCCCCTTAAATTGTCATTTTTTTCGCAATTTTAGGCTTATTGGGCTAAAAAGCCCAAAATTAGCCCATTAAGCTAAAAATTTACATTTCAAGTCCTTTGAAAACTTTATTATTTAAAAAAACCATTATGGAAACTGTTTTGATTCTTTTGGCCCTTAAGAAACTGTGACTTGACCATTTTTAACCCTAGTTTTGTATATTTGACATTTTAAGCCCAAAATAGGATTTTTATGTTGAAATATGTTTATCACAATCTTATAAATTATTATTCTTGACTTTTTTAGTGTAGAATAACTTAGATTATGTTTTTTTCTCTTCTCATATCATAGATCTCGAGATTCACCCCTTT
The DNA here is from genome assembly GCF_051521515.1 of Lactuca serriola. NCBI lineage: Eukaryota > Viridiplantae > Streptophyta > Magnoliopsida > Asterales > Asteraceae > Lactuca > Lactuca serriola. Next base: position 144,086,699 of record NC_136413.1, read on the forward strand.
TTAGTTACATATTTATCACAAAAACACATAAATATACGCATACATGCATAAAATCACACATAGCACACATATACACATAGTGTTGGATTAGTGTCTAAGTCCATAACTATTTTGGTAAGTTCTTGACCCGATGGTGCATGGTCCTTTTGGGTTGCCTTCACCAAAGCAACTTGATAGGATGAATTAAGGAGAGAAAGGATTAATTATGATTTATTAATATATTATGAGAATAATATATTAAAGGAGAAATCATATTGTTTAATTAATATTAGTCAAGAATTAATTGATAACTAGTTTTGTGGCTAAAAGAGATTAATTAAACTTAAGGGACTAGAATTGTAATTATAAGATAATTGCATTTGGGCTATGGATCACCTTGGAATAATAGGTTGGACGAATTCTATGGGGAAACCCATTAGAAATCGTCCAAGGGATATTCTAAAAGGGTCCATGGGCTGCTTAGGGCTTAAGCAGTCAAATTAGGGTTTCCTCGTTGAAAACCCTAATAGCTTACATGTATATTTAGTACCCTTAAGCCCCAAAAACGTGGCTAAGAGTTCCACTAGGGTTTCTGGACATTTTGGGCAGCCTCCTCTCTCCTTATTCTTCATCCTCTTGCTCTTGGTGTTTGTGAGCCACTAGAGGAGTGACACTTATGACTCTAAGCTTTCTAAAGTCATTACAAGGAGGATTTGTGATTGTTATTTCTATATAACAATCAAAGGTAATTCTCTAAACCCTAATTTCAGTTTATAATATGTTAGATCTAAGATTGTAAATCTTTGATACAATGCATGTATAATAGAGAAACCTAGATCCAAGCATTAGGGTTTGCATGAGCACATAGGATGTTCTTATGGCCAAAACCCATCAGTGGTATCAGAGCCTTGATTGGTTTCTATTGTATGTGATGCTATGTTGAATTATTAACTGAAAAACAATTTTTTGGCTTCTGCCCGGCCTGACTCGGCGAGTCAGTGGATGAACTCGGCGAGTCCAGGGGTCAGACAAAGGGAATATCGGTATTTCTTGTTGTTTTGCTGAAGGATTAATACCAAAAACGTATTTTTATGATAAAATCTGATTTTTATTATATTTGGATGATTATCCTTCATAAAACAAAAGATAATTTCAAATCTTTTGAATAACAGTTTCCTTATATGATAAATATGGATTATTTAATTTATTTGGTAATTATCTTATGGGATTAGGTCAAATATAGATAATGACAAAATTAATTGTTTAATTTTTATTATTTGTTATTTGATCCTTGTATTGTGAAAAAGTTTCAATTGTGCCCATGTAAGTTTTATGTTTTAAATTTGAACTTCAAGGTTTTGTTTTGAAATTTAAATAGTTAAAACCCTAATTTTTTGAAATGTTTCAAAACTTGCCCTCAAGTTTTTGAATTTAAAAGCTGATTAAAGGTTTAATTTAGAAATGTTAAATTCTAAAACCCTAGTATTGTTTTGAAAAGTTTAAATAACACCCTTATGGTTTTATTAATTAATTAAAGTGTGTAATTAAAAGAGGTTTAATAAATCCATAAAATTTTGGTTCACAATTTAATTAAATTAAAAGTATAATTATTAAATTTGACCACCTAGTATTTTAAAAGTGTAAAATACACCCTATACTATATATAACATTAAAAGTCTAGTATTATATATATGTATGAGTAAACAGTCAGTCTTACCGTTAGTAGGCCTCATTCATGAAGCTAGTCTATAAGGGGTGTTTAAGAAAATTGACTATAAAATGGCGATTGAATGGGTATCCACTCTTACCCACCGCAATCTTGACTAGTGGAGGGTCGTTAGCCGAACGGGTAGGATAGGACAGAAACCGTCCATTATAAGTATAATGAAGTACAAAAGTAACTAAATGTTTTACAAAATTCCCAATCTAGTTACTTTAGGCAAAAGTGAATTGATGCAATTCCATGAAATTACACTTTGTGCCCTTGCGAAGACATTAGTGGAGCGTGTATGGTTAACCGGCACACTAAATGGTTCTAAGCAAAGGTAGTAAATGGTGAATCAATGTTTGTCATAGTTCGATGGAGCGTGTGTGGTTAACCGGCACATCGAATAGGTGATTGTAACATGTGGGGGCACCATGTAAGTTTGCATGGTTATTCACACCCTGTTTTGTGATCCTCGGCATCCCAGTCACAAATCGAGGGGCATATCGAGATTTAAACATGCCATTGAAAAGTTCAATGAATCTCAAAAGATCTAGGAATTTTCAATAGATTTAAAACTTAATTTTGTTTCGTTTTTCATGGTGCAAAATTAGTGAATCGCCATTCACTTACCTTCAAATGTTCTGCAATCTGGGTTACGACATCCCTCTCCCAAGTTGTGGAATATTGTGTTGGGTCCTAGCCTTAGTATCTCATTTGGGTGATTTATTAAGGACTCAATCAATCAACTAACTTGAATTTATTTTCTAGATGTCAAAGTATGACAACTATGGTCTTCCCAAATCCCGTGGAACAAGCTTTTCACATGAAGATGATATTCCACGATTCGATCGAGGAACACGACATCATGCTTTACTTCCTCCACCTCTTCCTATTGTTCTCCCTAACCCACAAGTTCAAAATATTGAAAAGTTCAAACTCACTCAATCCCTTTTGGCAAGTAAACATGAAGAAGGAAAGTCAGTGTGTGCACACGTCCTAGAGATGAAGTCACACATTGATAGGTTAAAAATGTTGGGATCTGTTGTTTGTGAGGAGCTGGCTGTTGACTGGGTTCTTCAGTCACTTCCTGATTCATATAGTGAGTTCCTAAGAGAGTACTATATGATGAACCACGACGTAACCTTCATCGATCTCACCTATATGCTTATTGCTGCTGAATCAGCAATGATTTGGCGCACTGGAAAAGCAAAGTTGATTGGTGAATCTGCCTTCCAGATCTCTATGGATATAGGCAATGGAAACGAAAGGCATGCCGTGATCGAAAAGTTTGATCATAAGAGAAAGGCAAAGTCTAAAGTAGTTTCATGTGCTATTCCAAAAGAGTCAACTTGCTTTTATTGCCAAGAGAAGGGGCATTGGAGACGAAGCCGCCTTATTTACCTAAGAGATCTAAGAGATGGGAGAGTCAAAACGTATGGCTCTACTTTAGGTAAAATCCATTAACTAACTCTTTTAAGTTCCTGTTCTAGATTCTTAATACATGATGTGATAAGATTACATTTGATGTTTTGTAGGATCGAAGAAAAGAAAGGATGCTTAAGGGAAGAAGTGAGCTTAATCTAATCGTGAAGAAATGGATTTCGATCGCATTGCTTAAAGATTAGAGTTTTGAGCTACTACTTGGAGTTAGAATAGACTGTTAAGAGATATGTATTAATATAGTTTTCAATGAATTGCATTGTAAGGACAAATTTTCCGCAATAAAATAAATTTTGATTTTATATTATTTATTTATCCTTGCAATGGCATGTATGAAAATTGATGTTTGAAGGTTTTAGCAATAATGGATTTGATTCTTAATTATGTTATTTGTGGAAATGTCAAGAATTTACCAAATAGGGAGAGTTTCTCATCGCCCAAGTTTCAATTGGACAGAAACTTGGAATCATGCAACTTGGTTGCATGATGAATGAGAAATTTCATATTTAGAAATTAGACTAATTCGTTGACAAAGTGTCAAGTGAAGGACCAGAAGATCAAGTACACAAAGTTGTGTGTTGATCAAGTCCACCACAAGAGTGACAAAGATATTCGTCATGATTTACTAAAGGTTTAGTACATATGATTATACTTATAAGATTAAGTGTAATTACTGAGTTGATTGAAAGAGTTTCAATCAATAGCAGAACGGATAAGAAGAATCAATTAGGCAGAAAAATAGAAGTTTCTCTATTCTAAGAAGAAGGAAGAGTACCTTTTATTATGTTTTATGATAGGTCTTAATGATTAAGAACCATATCTCAATTGATCCTCTAAGTGAGTCTTAGTACAATTGTATGTCTGAGAAGAGGAATCAAGAATTGAAGAAATGGTTAAATCAAGAAGTCAATCATACTTCGTTCCAAAACAAGTCTTAGAGTTAAGATTATGACATTGAGTGACAAGTCTTAAGAAGGTTTATAACATTCATCAAATGTGGAATTTGAAAAAAGGTTTTCTTATTACTGCACATTTGAAATTGGAAAGTTGTGATGTCTTGGATAAGACAAAGACCAACTAAGACCAATTTTGTGAAGTTTTTTGTCATGATAAAAGCTACACTAACTCTTGAATATTGTTTGTCAAGAAATGTTTATTGACAAGAGAATCTTATATGTCAAGGAGTCAGTGGGAGTCTCAATGGTCTTGAAAGTTTTCAAGAACAAATCAAGAATAAACCTTATCGATCATTACTAGCACACGACTTGAGGTTCACAACCTATCGTGTTGACACTATCTTGTTTCTGTGCCGTTCCAATCGAGTTAATTATGCATGTGAGTTCTATGAGTTCTCATTTGAACGCATAAAAGGCAAGCACCTTGATCAATGAAAAGTACATTGATAGGAAAGGGTGAGCTGCTTAACTACTTGGAAGACATGGTGGGCACACGTGTTACCATAAGGCAACAAATCAAGATTGAGAAGGTTCGGTCCATATGAGTTTGGATTTGTCGCAAACTTTGGTTTTGACAAATTCGCATGGATAGGAACACATACACCATTAACATCTAAGTGTCATAAGATTCCCTCCTTCATGAAAATGACTGTGAGGAAATGCTTTCACTAAGAGAAATTTTAAGAAGATGGTGATTGTGAAATTTTATTCTCGAATTAGATTATGGTTACGGTATCCCTTTCCATGATTCAAATTGTGAGATTTGGCAATTAGTCTGAATTGTTTAGACACACATATGAGCCATCTAAGGTAATGGTGTATAAGACTAAGAAGCTTAGGTAAAAGATTATCAAAGCATTAGGTATTAGAAATATGAACTTAAGAAATTCAATAGGTATTGTTTTTTGAAAGTTAAGTTGTTTTCTGAATACATGTCAAAGCTAGTGGGAGCATAAGTGTTATGCTTATATGATAATGATGGGTTTTATGCATAAGAAACAATCCTATATGCTCATACAAACCCTAATGTTTGGATCTAGGTTTCTCTATTGTACATGCTTTGAATCCAAATCCATAAACCCTAGATCTAACATATAATAAACTGAATTAGGGTTTAGAGAATTACCTTTGATTGTTATATTGCAATAACAATCAATTCCTTGCTTTGATTGGCTTTAGAAAGCTTAGTGCCTCAAGTGTTGCACCTCTAATGGAATCACAAACACCTTATGCAACTTGGATGAAGAGGAGAAGAAAGGAGGCTGCCCAAAATGACTAGAAACCCTAGAGAATCAGTTGTTCACATTTTTGGGGCCTAAGGGGTCCTTTATATACTTGTGTGGGCTGCTAGGGTTTCAGTCAAAACCCTAATGGACAGCTTAAACTCTAAGCAGCCCATGGAACCTTCTGGATAAGGCCATGGATGAAAATATGATGGGCTCCCTTCATAATTTCGTTCACCCCTTTTTCCTTTAGCATTCCTTAGCCCAATAGCTCAATTATCCAATAATTGCAGTCCAGTCCCCTAAATTTAATTAATCTCTTTTAGCCACAAAAATTAATTCTTGACTAATATTAATTAAACAATATGATTTCTCCTTTAATATATTATTCTCATAATATATCAATAAATCATATTTAAACCTTTATCTCCTTAATTCATCCTACATATTGCTATGGTGAAGGCAACCTAAAAGGACCATGCTCATAATCGGGTCAAGTACATACCAAAATAGTTATGGACTTAGACACTAATCCAACAGTCTCCCACTTGGATAAGTCTAATAACTATTTTCTGTATGAATTCAGAACCTGATCAGCAATTGTAGCTTTCAAAAGCCACTGTCAACTCTAATCTTATCAGATAGCGTGTCCTTTAGATAAGGGATTATATATTCCTCAATTCTCAAGATATCGTATAGACATAAGACATGAATTTCAATCATTCTCTCTATACTGTTTCCCGACTTTCGATTTATGACGACTGACAACAGACTACAATTGAACACATCAACTTTGTCCCAGCTTGGCCAAGCACTTAGGTGTCGTCACTAAATCATCGAGAGGCCCACATATATCGCTTTTATCCCACTTTGGGTAAAAGGAATGGATAAACTTCGACTCAAATGCTCGCTTGCATTTACTGATCGAATCACACACAACAATAAGTTTTATAACACCAAGTTACTGGTGTGTTTACTTATTATCAATGTGCAACCGACCAACAAATAACAACTCACACGTCTCGATTTCAAGAATATACAATATTATCTCCTCACTAATCACTCGTGATAAAACCATGAAGTGATCCAAGTGAGCATGGGTTTAATCCAATACTCTAATCTTATCAAAGCACTCATGAACTCTGCAGCAAACTTGTGCTATGTCTAAACCTTTCAGACAATCTACAGACTCTTCATGACAGTCTTCCTTCATACTTACTTCCAACGTATGACCGACTGTGGAGGTTCGAATAACCCATTTATTCTGGAAGTCAAAACATACAAACTGAAACATAACAATAATACTTAATCCTATATGGCCCCAAACTTGTGAGAGTAAATAAAACAGTTCTATTTATCCACCATATCGATTACTCATTATTGATCATTTAATGTTTCGGATAATCAACTCATTACTTGAATTACAACAACAATTGTCCCATTCTCCAAGCATGCACACATTGTTTCCTATGGTCCTTACTTTGTGAAATAGATCAATTGAAAAACTTTTCCAACGATGCTCATTTCACAATTCCCAATCCTTATCGTTAGTGTAAGAACACAACATTCATGCCATTAATAGAATATGTTAGATTCTAACATTTTATGCAATGATCCTTTCGTAATGTCATAGCACAAAAGTCACCAAGACTTGGCCAATGAAATTACAAAGTACTCTATCAGAAATTGTTACAAGACAATTCCATAGACGCGAAGTCTCACATTCAAAGTACATTCCTTTGAACATCCTTCTTGCATAAAAGTTTCTAATCTACACATAGACTCTCAATATCCAACTCCCAATATGGAAACATTTCCATATTTGCCATATGACAACTCATTCTTAATAGAATCTTATCTATTCACCAAAAACTTGTTTAGAAGGAATGATCTTACGAGAGAGAAGATTTGTATAACTTAGACATGTAAAAACTTACCAAAGAATGATGATTATCTTGAGAAAACCTCTTGAAGCATAAGCAAAAGTCTTGAGAATTTTTGGATGAAGGAATGGATGAGTTTAGAGAGACTTAGAGAGAGTTTTTGTGATGTGTGTGTGTTTTGGGAGGCTCTCCGCCGAGAGAAGAAGAGAAAGGGGAAGAGAGAGAGTGAGGTGACTTGTCTAGATACATGCTAGTCCATGCATGGGTGCATGGTGTGCAATAAGGAGGTGGCACCTCCTAAAGTCAACCCTTCCTTCTTTGTTTTGTGGTTTGGGCCGAGAGAGGAGAAAGGAGAAAGAAAAATTAGGCCTTGAATGCTTAAGCCCATATTATGACTTAATTTGATCATATTTGGCCCAAAATAAATCAAGGAATGATTTTTATGACCTATTAGGGCTAATTTAAATTTTTTGTGACCCAATAAGGCCCATTAAAGATAACCTAGTTCATTTTAGGCTTATAAGTCCCAAAATGTTAAGTTTCATGTTTATGGGTCCAATTAGGTCCCATTTGAGGGTTCTAGGTTCAAGATAGTTAAATTGGAAACTTATTGATCCATTAGGTCCAATAAGGAAATCCTAGCCCAAAATGGACTTAAACCGGGATTTCAAGGGTGTTCCAATTCTTTGTTGACTATTTGTAGTGCTTGAATGAAGTATTTGATGGAGCTTTGTTGTTACTGAATAAGCTTCATACATGCTTTCACATTGTTGGCTCACATTTGTTATCATTGTTTAATGTTTACAAGGCATCAAATTTCCTAGTTGTGACAGTAATGACCTTTTTACAATAGTATTTTAGAATATATATATATATATATATATATATATATATATGTAATGTTAATAAAACCTATTTACTGTGTATATGAGGAATATTCTAATAGAATAATTTTATAGGTTGTATGCTTATGTATAATAATTCTATTTGAATAATCTTATATGTTTTAGAATATTAGAATATTACATATATTATATTTTTATGAACACTGAAATATTAGAATATTTTACTAGAGAAAAGTGGTCTAATGGTCTTAAGGTCTCAAAAAATTGACATTTAGAACATTCTATTAGAATAGTGTTAAATTTTGTTGGTTTTTATAGATTTATATGCAAATGACCTTTTTACAAAAAAATGAATTTATATTTATATGTAATGTTAATAAGACTTATTTACTATGTATATGTAGAATATTCTGATAGAATAATTTTACAGGTTGTACGTTCATATATAATAATTCTTTTGGAATAATGTTATATGTTTTAGAACATTAGAATATTACATATATTATATTTTTATGAACACTAAAATATTAGAATATTTCACTAGAGAAATGTGGTCTCATGGTCTCATGGTCTCATGGCCTCACAATATTAAGGCCATCTCATTTGAATCTAACGCATGATGTATGATGTTGATAATTTAATTGAATAATTTTATAGGTTTCTTGTTAAATAATTTCATTTACTATATAAAAATAATATGTATATGTAGAATATTTAAATAGAATAATGTTATGTGTTATTTGTTTTCATAAATGTATATGTAGAATATTCTAATAGAATTATGTTATATGTTTTTAAATAAATAAGTTGATTTATTACATGAAAATAATGTGTAGTATATGTAGAACATTCTATTATAATAATGTTATATGTTGTTACTTTTCAGAGGTTTATACAGAATGAGCTTTTTAAAATATAACACTAGTTGATTATATCAATACCAAATATCAATGTAGAATATAACACATAACAATAATCAAATCTAGAATACTAGTCATAGTAAGAAAACACATTCAATTACATCATCATTTATAAACGTGTATTAGGATATTACACTTATAAATTATTAAAAATAGAATTGTACACTTCAATAAGATATCAGTATCATGAATATAGAACATATAATAATAGACTATATCATTAAATATGTGCACTATATCATGTATCATATTCTAAACGAAATATGGAACTAATTGAGTAGTTCAACGAACAAAAATCAAAGTAGACTATAACATTATATATATATATATATATATATATATATATATATATATATATATATATATATATATATATATATATATATATATATATATATATATATGTACATGTAGAATATCCAGAATCCAAACTATATAATCATTAGTTGAAACGAGTTCATTGCTTGAGTGTGATTCTTCAGTACCATCATTAATTTGACCTACAAAAAAGTATTCCATTAATATTAATTATTGTATAAATATTTACAAAATTGTATTCTAAACTTAATTTTCGGAATACAGAAGGACGTATGAGTAATGTTTTTCAATTATTCTAATCAGAATAATATACTATTTACTATGTAATGCAATAAAAAAATATGATGAGATGCGACCAAGTATCACTTCTGCATCATGCTAAACTAGTCCAAATTCATCTTTTACTTCACATGCTACTGACAAGGAGGATAGTAACTAACCTAAACCTTTTACTCATATAATAAAAATAATAAAAACAATGAGGAAACATCTTTAAGTTTCAAGCATCAACATAGTCTGAGATTTCCCTATAATGATTACACCAATCTTTCATATATGCACCATCTAGTGTATTTGTCTAAATATGATGGAAAAAGAACAACATTTATATCAACAAGAATGTGATTTAATCATTTAGAGGCAAACCAATGATAAAACATGTTCCAAGCTCCAAACATCAACATGGCCAAATATTTCCCAACGATGCAAGCACCAATCTTTCAAAATCTTTCAAACATGCATAAATATACATCATGATACATAAAATAAAACATAAAACATACTATTATTCTAATCATAATAATATATAATTCTATCAAGATTTAAACAAAATTATGCTAAAATCAATCTCCAACATTTTGTGTTTGAAAACAAAATCATATTTAAACAAAACTGTAGTGAAGCTAATATGAGAAGCAAACATTATATCATTTTTCACCAATTGTGACTCATATTTTGTAAGTATACACATATTCTTAAAGAGGACTTAAGTCGTAAGAAGGAGGGAGTGATACATCAGACTCATTATTCATTCAGGACTTTCATCAAACAGGTAGAGTGCATTTTTAGTTTAAGAGAATTTGCTTAAGAATAATAATTTTTTGTACATACCTCATTAATTTATAGAAAGAATGCATATTAGCTCAAAGATTCGTTGTTGTTGCCAGCTTTTCTTTACGTAATATGTGCTCGAATGCGCAGGAAAAAAATACATCTTGAAACAAATTATTAATAGTTGAAATCAAAGCCTCTAATTGAGAATACATCTAAGATGATGATGAATTGCTGAAATCACAGATTTGATTGTAACAAAATCAAAGCTTGAAAACTATTGGAAATCGATATCAATTGATGATCGATATGCTGATGGTGATGATCTGCTGAGAATCATTGAATAGACTCACAATCAAAACTTGAAGTTCTAGAATATCATACTTTTAGTTGCGATTTCATCAAGTGAAAGAGATAACTTTCTATGGAGGATTTGATCGATTTGGTTGCGATTGAGAAAATCATCAGATGAATGGGACGACATCTTGTTACATTAAATGATGAATAGGAGATAAAACATGATTAGTTATTATGATTAAACATTGACTAAACTGCCCCTAAAAACTTAATTACGCACCTTAATCTGGGATATTTTTTAGGCACAAGATCAGTTTTGATCAAAGGTTAAGATTTGATTCTCATGTCTCACAAAATATAGGTGGTCTCAAATGAAATTCTACATATATATATATATATATATATATATATATATATATATATATATATATATATATATATATATATATATATATATTATTTAAACATTATAAACATAATCTTTAAATTAGATTATAACTAAATTCGCTATAATACTCATGGTTCAAAAAAACGCGCCATGACGCGCCTCAAGGCGTGCCATGGCGTGAGGCGTGGTGTAGCCGTTACGAAAACATCCAATGCGGGTTTGTTAAGCGTGGCGCCCAAATAACGTGTCAAGGCGCCTTATCGCAATATGGCGCGAGTTTTTTTCAAGGCACGGATTTTTTTTGATTTTTTTATCAGGACTAAAATAATTGAGTTTTTGTTAACTTATTATATTAAATAGTAATATAACACTTCTAAAAACTTGATATACTTGATAAAAATCAATAATTATATGATTTATCTCTTGTAATATATAGAAAATAGTCATGCCTTGAAAAACGCCATGACTCGCCAAGGCTTGTCATAGCTTAACTTTTACCTTACCACCAAGTCACGCTTTACGTTATTTAGAACCTTGATAATATTCATTTACAATCATTTTTTAATGAAGCATGATATTTAGCTCCGTCTACTGTTCTTTGATCCAATTACTCTTTATATATTTACTGTATTCCATGCAAAATTGTTGTAATTTATCAAAACACTTGGAGCTTGGAAAAAGAGTAACTGTAGCCATAAGCGTCGATGGCTAACTAGATTATGTTTATAATTAACAATTCCTTTCTTGCATGTTTGAACCGTGTAACAAATACATTTTATATAATTAGACCATCTAATTAGGGATGAGAATTTGGTCTAGAAGTCCGAACCGAACCGAATTAGGCCCGAATAAGCACTGTATTATGTTTATTTGGTTATCGGGTTACCCAGGTTAGAGCTTATTTGGTTCTAAATACTCAACCTGAATAAGCATTCCTCGTCCCCTTTCTCTTATCGACAAAAATCAAAATCATGATTCATACTTCTGTCATCGTCGTTCATAACAAAAAAAAAAAAAAAAAAAAAAAAAAAAAAAAAACGTATGCTCATTCTCTTCATTTCAAAATCGACCAATTTTCTTAACTTTTTCCAAACTCGAAATTAATTTTGTCGAGCCTTCCGCTTGTTTCAGATTTTCAAAAATCGACCATTCCCTTTGTATCTAAGAATTCACGAATTCCTACTTTGTCTAGTTATGGAAAATTAGGCTCCAACTCAAGAAACTCAAGTAAGAAATTAATTCTCATTATGTTAATTTACTATGTAAATACTATTATTTCAATGTGTTATTGTGTTAAGTTTTTGAATATTGTACGTTGATGTATAAAATTACATTGTTATTCTATTATTCGGGTTATAGAATCATAATACGGCTTTTTCGGTTATATTAGGTCCTTAATCATCCTGTACAAGTTATTCGGATTATTCAAGTAATAACCGAATCGAACCGATTAATACCCGAACCGAACCGACCCGTATTAGTTAATCGGTTCGGTTTTCGGTTCATACAACTACCCTTATTCGATTTTCGGGTTATTCGGATTTAGGTCGGTTTGGTCCGGTTCTAACTCGAATAACATCCCTATATCTAATGTATTAGATGACATATGGAGATCACACATTTTGGGCATCACATTGTAGATCTAAAATGGATATCCCATGTCACAAAATGATGTAGGATTCATATGCAAAATGAAACATTCTTTATCTACAAGGATGTTGCATGATTACATAGATGATAAAAAGAAAAAAGTAAAGGTAGTAGATCGATTATGTCGTGAATAATGAGATCAGTTATAGGAAAAATTGCAAATGGATATTTAGTACCAAAAAATTTAAGAGTCATCTTTATAAGAAAAATATTATTGGGACTTGAATAAAGAGATTGATTATGAGAATGATTGAAAATTGGTATTTTAGTAATTTATTTACAATCTAATTTATAATGTTTTTAATTTTTAATTATTAAGTATCATTCAATTAAATGTTTAGGTATATATATGTGAGTTTATAGTTTTATAAGGATATACGTGTAATTTAAAATTTTATATAGATATAGACATAATTATAAAAATTTACAAACATATAAAAAAATTCTCCCGGATATAAAATGCATTCATACTCGACGACTTCATTGTATCATGCTTTTTTTATAACTTGAAGTTCCATTGTATTTATCTCATTTATATTTCCATTTCTAAACCAATAATTTTCCTTTATTTTTGAAATTGTGATTTTGTTAACGGGATTATATCCAAGCTTCTCAAAATCAATTTTCATGCATACAATAGAAACTAACTTGGAAACCTAATTCTGATTCACCGATCTTTATATACGTTTGAATCATGAAACAGAAGAAGCGAGCTAAAACTATTTTAATACCTAATAGATATTAAACCGAGAAAAGGGTGATGTGGGTGAGCACCTTTCTAATTTAATACCTAATAGATATTAAAAAATTATTTGAAAAATATACAAGATAAATCAGAAAAGTATAAATAGTCTTTTTCAAGTATAACAATATTCTAATATGTAACCAAACTATGACCAAACTTTCAACTTTAATACTTTGTTGTACTTTGAAAAAAGCAAACAACATTGACATTTTTGCATTTTTAACTTATAAATTTGAAGATTTAGTTTATTGATATTTTAAAATATTCATTTTTTTTTTGGTGGGGGGGTGGGGGGGGGGGGGGGGGGGGGGGGTTAACCCTACACTGTTAGTGTCAAGTCGAGATAAAATCCACTATTCTAAACCAAATATGCAAAATACATCTTATTAAATTAATCCTTTAAAGAATAACATGCAAATGAAATTTATGGTTCTGTCAAATAACTTTGTATGTTTGTAAAAAACACAAGCATTTTAGCAATAGTTGTAAATAAAACATAAACAAATTACCATAATTGTATACAAAACTATAACCAAATAAGATGAAACCAATAAAAACTTGTTACCACACAATTCAAAAAAACTTCAAAAACTATCATAGAAATGGAAAAGAGCCAAAAGATTTCAAAATGGGAAGAGGACGAGAAATATGAGGTGGGATGAATGGGGCCAAAACAACCAAATGTTTATTTTGATTTTTTGCTTTTACTTATTTCAACGTTTTATAATTAGGTTCAATTATAACATCAAACATGCTTGTCGTATTATATAAACTTTAAGTTAATAACCTAAAAACAAAGACAACAACCAAGATTACTTAATTATAAGCGTGCTTGCTTTTTAAACCCTAACATATATTGTTGCGATGATTACGGAAAAACACCAATAATCTCGCAAATATTAAAATTAGCCTAATTTTTTTCTTTTTATTTGGTGGTTTTTTGTTGAAAACCCATTTATTTTAAAATTGAACTTAATGATTAACTATTTATTAGAATTTCTTTTAGTCCTAAACTATACATTTGAATGACTTGAGTTCTTAATTTATGGCTAAATGATACTCTTAAAGTTATGCTACAAACCTTTTGTTAGAAATAGAAAAACCAAAAACAAAATTTAAAACCCTATTGTTTCCATTCCTAAAAATCTATTTGTTTTTTCTTTTAAAACAGATCTTCTAAAACATGTAATTGAATATTATAACACAGAATTGTATAAAAGCTAGAAATTCATTAGAATTATGAATTTTATAAGAAATACCTTGAACGTCAAAGGAAGGGAAATGAAGATCACATCCTCCCCACTGACTTGCTTGATCCATTATCCATAAAGCTTATAGCTCAACAACCTGGCAGATCAATAGATAGAATGCACATAAAGGCATAAAGTGCAAAGAGTGATAAATCTTTTAAGACATGTTACTTTACTTTCGATTTATAGTGACTACCATGTTCATCAAATTAGGAAATACATAATTTAAGTTTTTTCCTTTTGTTATCTCCAATTTTCATTGGATACTTAAAAATGGCAACATGTGATTTGATCTTGGGAAGAGGAGATGAGAGGTGAAAACATAAACATTTGATTAAATCTATTAATTATAGCTAATTATGCTACTACATCTCAATCGGATGCATTAAACTTGAAAATACAGGAACAATTATAGCGACATGATTAAAAACTGCTTAGATAACAGTTCATGTACATACATTATCGAGAATACCTCGATCGATTGATCGAATGCATAGCCATCAGTCGAAAGTGTGCTTCAAGAATTTACGGATGCCTTTCATGAAACCAGCTTCAGCTTCATGCTCTCTCTGACTCTTTTTCTCCTTGTGTTGACGCACCAAACTCTTCAATTTCTCTCGACTGAACATATGTTTAGGTGAAACGCCATTGTTGTAACGATGGAGGTTGTGGTGGTATCGGTGGCGTTGGCGACGATGTCCGTAATCATGTTTGGAGTTCATTCGCTTCAATGGAGCTTTCCGGTGGAAATTCTCTGCATCAACCTTACTGGATTCACTTTCACCAAACAAAACCGCTTTATTTCCGCGCGAGATCTCCGATCGAGGAAACGGATGTACAGAATGCCGGTTAGGACGCCGGTGATGAGCAGAATGGAGCGGAATTCGAGATTGATCGAAGAAATGTCGGTTAATCGCATGAAATCTAGCGAAATCCGAACGCGGCGTTAAATCAACTTTAAACATCCTCGCCTTATTCGCATCCGGAATATGACCTGTTTCATCGGAGTTTGATTTCGGCGTCTCGCTTGGGAGAATAATATTTGAATCTTCGGTTGTGGCACTGGCAGGTCGCGGCAGAGCCTTCATAGTCTTCGATTCGTCATTACTACTACACTGTAAAGCAGGCAGATTCGTCGCCGGTGGATTTAAGGAGATACGTGCGGCGGAGACGGCGAATAATACGAATGTGATAATGGTGAAGGAGGCGAAGCTTTTCTCCATGATTCTCGAGTTGTGATACGGAATTGGGAATTGGTGTGTTTAAAAGAGGGGAGGTGTGGCTATAACGGGCAGCGAGCAATTCGGAGCACCCTCCACGTGATGGAATTCTTGTGTGAATGGAATCTGAGTGCCGTTGGAACATTTGGTTGATAAAAAGTGAAGAAGAAATATAAAAATGCCACATATTCAAAATTGTATGGATGATAATATAGATTACACATAACTAGGTGTAAGACCCCTATATTATATGGGTTTCTTTAAAAAAAATATATAAAATTTTAACAATTTGAAATTTTTAAATTTATAAGAAAAATTAGAAATTTTTTGAATTATTAAAATTAATGAGGCTTTAATGTATTGAATATATTACATATATATAAACTCTTTCTAATAAATACTTTACATATATATTACCTTACATATTAAATATGGAATTTTTAATTAATTTAATAAAATGAAAAATACAATAAAATGACAAGTGGAAAATAGAAAATTTTAAAAATTCTAGAAAATGTCATATGTCTAAATAAAGGAGAAAATGACATGTGGCAAAAAAAATATTCATTTATTATAGTAGATAGAAGTAGATAGATTTAAAAATATAATATCATAGCTAATCTATTAAGCTTTTTTTTAACAACATAATATACCAAGAGGGGTGTTTGACTTAGCTTCTTAAAGACCAAAAATTCTTTTTCCAAAAATTACAAAAAATCAGGATTTCCTGACTTTTATAAAAAGTTGATTTTCCTTGTATAAAAACTCCAAAATTAGCTTTTTAAACTAGTTTACCAAACATTATTTTCTTTTTTTTCTTTTCCAAAAAGGACTTTTGGCTGTGAAAAACTAAGTGCTCGTTTGTTTTTTGTCAAAAAGACTTTTTAGGGGATTACATCTGCCGGCGGGTAGATATTTAATAAAAAGATTGTTTGATTTTTGGAAGACAAAAGAAGTTAAAAAGACTTTTTCATCTCTTTTCCAGAAAGACCTAACAGCGCCTCTTCTAATTGTTGAATACATTTATCTTTTTCTCATCGTCTCCATACGATTTTCCCCTTTCACTTGAAATTACACCCTCCCACCGGCGATCTCTACGCACCATCCATACCTCCGGCCAATGCCCTCCGCCTACGACGCTCCTCGCTCGTCCTTCGTTGCTCCAAGTCGTCATCACCGCCGCCGACTCATCAGGTTCGTTCTGTCCCTTTTCATTCTCCTCTCTCGTTTATCTTATCTCCCTTTCAGCTTGTAGTTTTAGTTTAGACTCCATTAATGGTGAAATCCCATCTATGATTTTGTCAATTAAAAACCATCTGTGTTGTTAATTTCTCAGATACCATCTATTTATCTCTTTGATTTTGTTCCGTTTGGTAGTAGAATTAAACTATTCCTGTTCATCTAAGCTTTATCTGTTCCTCTCTTGTGATTTTGTTTAGTTTAAGATGTAACTCAGCTCTTCATTTTTCCTGTGTTTGGTTCTGTTTTCTGACAGTGGGTGTCGATTTGTAACATTATTCTTGGGAATTTTGTACATGCTTGAGTTTAATCTGTTTAGTCACTCTTCATTCTCGTTTCTCTTTTCTTATCTCCCTCTCAACTTGTATTATTACTTTAAACTCCATTATTGGTGAAACCCATCAACCATTTTGTCAAATAACTTCCTGTTGTTAATTTCTCAAATAACTTCTTGTTAATCTGTTTGATTTTGTTTTTTTTCTACCTGATCTAATTGATTATGCTTTGCTTAAGATGTAAATTTCATGTTGTTTACTTCTCTTATACCAGAAAATTATTAGTTGTTTCTTGTTTGAATAAGTAATTTTCATGTTTCTTGTTTGAAATCCTTTTGGCACTAAATCTGGCCATTAGGGGTAGTGTTGTCCAAAAATATGTAATGTATGTTTTGTAATTCAGTTGATGATTTATGTTTGATTCTTTTTTGATGTTGATAAAACTGGTTATACCATCATAAATGGTTTTTACTTTCATTGAATAATTTGTTATATATTTTTTTTGGATTCATTGTTTATAGCAACACTTCCTAGAGGATATAAACAATAATTGAAAAAGTAATTTGCAAGAACTCAAAAGGGTAGCTTTATGTTTTTTGAAAAGTTAATGTGATCGGGAGAAAACTTGCATTTTTTTGAAATTGAAGGAAAAACTCACAAACTTTAGAGTTTCTCTTTAAACTGTTTAGTTTAAAACTACATGCTTCTAGTTTCAAACTCTTTAGTATACTGCTTTTATTCACTTGAATCAAATGTTTCTATTTTATGTTGTTTGTCTAACATGTTGTAATCTATAGATATGAATCGTTAAGTTTTTAGTTTTTTAAGTCGATTCTTTCATGGACTTAATTTATAAAGTTATTATATATATATAGCTTCTCTAAATGGGAGACAAACTACAATGGTCGAACGAGCAAGTAAAATGTTTATTAGATACGTGTATCAATGAGGTCAACAGAATTGGTAGAAAAGGAGGTAGCATGCACAAGGAGTCTTGGGTTACGTTAGGGAAAGCTCTAAAAGAAAAGTTTGACATGGATACTTCACAAAAACAATTGAAAAATGCTTTTGATAATCTAAAAGCTAAATACGTAGGGTGGAAATATTTGAGAAACAAGTCAGGGAATTTATACAATGCTCAAACAAATTCATTTGCCTTAGTGATCACAGAATAGGAAGAATTCAAGAAGGTGTGTCTATATAATTTAATTTTTTTAGTTTATGTCCAATTTTAATAACGATGTCAAAATACTTATAATTACTATTAATATTGGTTTAGGGTCATCCAAAGGCAGGATCATTGAGGACACACCCATTGCCTTATCCCAACCTTTGTGCATCTTTGTTTGATGGAAGTAGTGCCAGCGGTAGCATCAAATGGACCTCTACTCAAACTACACCCGCAGATACATCATCTTCTTCTCATCGTGTGCAAAGACTTCTAATTGATGATAACCCTTTTAATGGCCTAGAAGATGATGATGATGATGACGCTTCCAATGACACTAGTGCTCGAGCTCCTAGTGATAAAGCTCATGGTGGTTCTACTGAGAGGCCTGATAAAAGGAGTAAAACCACTAATGCTTCTACTGAGAGGCCCGATAAAAGGGCTAAAACTAGTGATGCTTCTACTGATAGGACCGATAGGACCGATATGGATAAAGCCTCTAAAACCTCTGTTAGTCTTGATGATTTGAGTCTTGATATGCAAAAAGCTCTGCAACATATGGTGAATAGCAAGGAAGGACCAACAGTAGAAGAATGTTATGAAAGGTTGAAGCTAGTTGAATTAGACCCTATAGATCCTATATTTTTGGCAGCCTTTCACCTTTTTGGAATGTCCATGAATATGAGAGAGGCATGGATGACATTGCCACCGATACATGGGGTCTTAAAAGGGTGGATAAAGATGACTGGCACCACATTAGGGATGTTTAAGTAATCTTTATGCTTATGTTTTTTCTTTCATTTTGAACAATTATGTGTTTCTTGAACTTATGTTTTTTCTTTCATTTTGAACAATTATGTGTTTCTTGAACTTATGTTTGACATTATGTTTTTTTGCTATCATTTGAATGATTGTGTACTTATTTGACACAAATATTGCTAGTATTGGGATTATATACTTATTTGAAACAAAATGTATGCTTTGAATATGATACAAATGTTTATGTTTTTTGATTTAGCATATTAGGGTTTAACAAGTGTTGATGGTTTAACAGGTTCACAATGGGTTACGATAAAAAGTTGCGCCTCCTAATTGTTATGTATTTGTATCTTCGCTTTTTTTGGAGAAGAGGTTTGAAAAGAATGCGAGATAATACCTCAAAAACTTCTAGGCATCAATTCACATTAGAGTTATTACAAGGAACTAATAATCAATGCATTGAACTCTTACGTATGTCACGTGATTCTTATGTTCGGCTTTGCACACATTTTAGAGTAAAAAGTTGGTTAAAGGATAGTAAACATATATTGGTTGAAGAGAAAATGGCGATGTTTTTGATGATGATTGGTCACAATCAACGTTATGTAATCATCAAACGTTGATTTCAACACTCAAAACAAACGATTCATAAGTATTTTTATGAAGTATTGGATACAATGATGGTGTTTGCAAAAGATATAATAGTACCAACTTCCTTTAATCCAAATCCAAACATCCCGGTACATAATAGGAGGTTACGAAGGATTTTCAGAGGAGCGGTTGGTGCGCTTGATGGAACTTTGGTACATGCTATTGTCCCTCTCGACAAACAACATTTGTATAGAGGAAGGGGAAAAGGCGACTGCTATCAAAATGTATTGACAATATGCGACTTCAATATTATTTTTACATTTGTCGTGGCTGGATGGGAAGGGATAGCACATGATTCAAGAATATTATATGAAGCTTTAACAGATCGAGATGCACCATTTCCATTTCCACCACCAGGTTTGTTTACATTTTCAATTTAATATTTCTACTTTTTTTTTTAAATTAATTATTTCCTTATATTTACAGATAAGTATTACCTTTGTGATGCTACGTATACACACACTCGAGGATTTATGGCTCCTTATCGTAATGTGCGGTATTGGCTTGGAGATTTTCATCGAAGACGTGCATTAACCAACAAAGAAAAATTGAATCACTCACATGCAAAACTTCGAAATGTCGTTGAACGTGCTTTTGGTCTCTTGAAAGCACGTTTCCCTATATTAAAGAGAATGGCTCCATTTCCATTGGTTACACAAAGAAACATCGTCATTGCATGTTTTGCGCTTCATAATTATATAATAAAAGAGGGATTAAGTGATGAGTATTTTTCTCAATATAATCAAGTCGATATATCACTTCAAAGTAACAATGTACAAGATGATGAGGAGGAGGAGGATGATGACGTGGATGAGGTACAACCACACGGAAGTGCAAGAGACCGGGAATATATGGTTCATTTACGAGATCAAATTGTTGACCAGTTAATGCGTGTAGAATGAATGATTTCATAAAAATATGTTAGTTTTGTGAATTTAGTTTTAATATTGTAAGACAATCATCAAAACAATCCTTTATGTTTTTAAAAATATCAACTTTAATAAGTAAGCGGCCTTCCGGTTTGAGTCGAAATATATATATAGTTTATCTAATGTTTCAAAAAATATTATATGTTTGCAACTGTATGAAATTTTTATTGGCAAAGTTTGAGTCAAATATTGGCAAAGTTTAAGTCAAATATAAATTTTAATATATTAGTAATGTATGAGATGCTGAGTTTTTAACATTTGAGTTTTGGTTGTTTCAACATTAATTTCAAATATTGGTTTTGTTTTTGAACAATGAAAATTAATGCAAATCGGGTGGCAACATGTAAGTATACAATTCTTATTAAGAAAAAATCTAATGTGTATTTTTACGTTGCTTTTTTATATTATCTAATATTTTCTTACAAAATACTATAAATGTATTAAATTGTTCGTAAATATTATTAAATGGATAGGTTTTTCAATTTATTAAAAACCAACGTGAATTATTCGTATTTTAATATGAGAAAAAAAATATGGTTAATTAATCTCTTTTTTTACAAGATCTCTTAAGTTTTAGTTCATTCTAATTAAAAAACAAACAATCTTTTTGCATTAAGACTTTTTGTATGAATACATAAAAAAAGACTTTTAGTCCACGTCTTCTTCCGTAGACATGGAAAAAGATAAAAGACATTTGACCACTTCCAAAACAAACACCACCTAAGCCAAAGTCTCCCTAAACTACTTTAAAATTATTCCAACATCGCCTAGGCTAGAAGTCTTTTGATAATAATGTTATTGAACTTTGATCTGAACAAATTTCTTGGTGGTGAAACTTGATGTTTAATGAAGTCTGTCAGCAGTCATTTGAATTTGATTGTGAAGATTGGTGATGAATTGATTATTGCATATTTAAACATTAATGGTGAAAATTGACAAATTTGGTGATGATCGATAAGCATTTTAAGAAAGAAACTGTGTTATTTTTCATAGAACGAAGGTTGCTAATGGATTGAGTAATAATCAAAGAATTGATTTTGACGAAGTCTTGCTTTGGTGATTTCAATATTTAGCGAAACAGATTAATTGATGATATTGAATTGGAAATTGAGGAAGGGGCTGTGAAGCGAAGGTATAAAATGAAGAACCAGATGATTAATGAAAGTGTACTTGAATTGTAAATTCAGATTGAAAATGGTCGAAATGCACGAAGTTGTGACGTTTTTTGAATAAATTCACTGATTTGACAAATAAGCTTGTAATAGTTTGTTAATTTTTTTAAACAGGTTTAGATTATATAAATAGATATATTTATATAATCAAGAAGATAAAGTGGAAAGTTTGGTAAAATAGAGGAAAGGGTAAAATTGTTTATTTATAAAAAATTGTTTTGGATGCTAAAAATTTATTGGGTACAAATCACCTCTCATTTGTAAAGGTTTGGTTTTGGCAACGTCTTTTGGTCGATGGAATAAAAAAGGTAACTGAGATCAGTGTCAAGAAGAAGGAACCAGAATGAGAAACAATTAAAGGAAAAAAAAAAGGAAAGTGGCGATGGAAAACATGTGTCTCAAAAACGATGGGTGAGAGAAACATGTTGATATAGATGTGATGACTCATATAAACCAAAGTCGAGGTTGGACTTTTGATGGAAGGAAATTCGTGATCTTGAGACCGGCCGGGTATGGCTGACGGAATCATCCTCATCGTTGTCATGAATGAAGTCAAAAGCCACCAGTGAAGGGCAACATCTGTCTGTTAGAAGCAATCGGAGATTTCTGGAAAACTATCACCATCGATGTGTTCAATCGATCGCTCGTTAATCCGAGAAGCAGAGCTTTTGTGTTTGGATAGAGGGCTTCACCATAAAAGACGGTGGGGAATGAAGCCGAAAGCCACCAGTGAAGATCGATGTCTGTTTGTGAGAAGCAATTGGAGGTTTCTAGAAAGTGACTACCATCGATGTGTTCAATCGATCGCTCGTTAATTCAAGGAGCAAAACTTTTGTGTTCGGATGGAGAGCTTCACCGTAAAAGACGGTATGGCGATTTGGTGGAGCGATGGTCGTGGTGGATTTGATTAATGCCGATGATGTAGAAAAGAACACAAAAAACGCAGAGAAAATGAAATATTCGTTGATAGAAAATTTAGTCTCATCTGAAATAGATAGATGATAGATAGGCGGTAGAGCGGTGGGAAGCATGTGGAATAATCAGGAAAATGATTATAGAAGGAAGGGGAAGAGATGAGCGTTGGGAAAAAAACCCACCGACTGGAAAAGAAAAAAAAATTGATGTTGGTTCAATCACAATGAAATATTGTTCACTAAGAGAGTTCTAAATTAATCTATATATACAATAATAATATTTAGACGGATAATATAGATCGGTAACAAAAACAATCAATACATTTATAAAGTTATAAAATATCAACACTTTGTCATGTATTTTATTTGACAATGAATGTAGCGATTATAATAGGACTTTAACAATTATAATAGAACTTTAAGCTAGTAACCGTAATTTGGGAAAAATTAACAAGAACCTAAATATATTATCATGTTGATACCATATTTTCGATATTGTTCAAACTTTCTAAGTAGGTATGTCAAAAAGTCCCGTGGGGTCTTATCCCATATGGGGGCATTTGCTGAAAAAAAATCGGGGACGGGGGGCGGGGGCAATGTTAACCCCCGTTTTAATTTTGGGAGCGGGGGCGGGGGCAGGGGTTAGTAGTCCCGTCCCGAAACCCCCGTGGGGTCTCATTAATAAATTATATAAATTGACATATATTAATTATATCAGTATAATAAACAATAAAATGATTTTTACGTACAAAAATTCAACAAAAAACATGTTTTTAAGTTGTTTGTAACATGTAAAATTATGTTATAAATATATATTTGTTATCTAAAAAATAGTTTATTTTAGCCCAAACAAGAACTTATTTTAGCCCAAATAAGTTAGCCCAAAATTAATCGGGGGCGGGGGAAACGGGGAGGGGGCGGGGGTCAGAAGGGGAATTCGGGAGCGGGACGGGGTGGAAAGGATGGAGATTTCGGGGGCGGGGGCGGGGGATGCAATTCCCGTCCCATTTACCTCAGTTGACATCCCTATTTCTAAGTGAAATAATTGTTTGATCTTCGATGTATAAATAACTAATGTAAATACTTTTTGTGAAGATTGAAAAATAGTGAAAAACGTATCACTAGAATTCTCACAAATTGTGTTTTTTCTTAGGATTTCATATCTTTGAAAAATATAGGATTAATGTTCATTTCAAAAGCAATTTACTTTGTAGTTTGTAAAACATTTAAAAAAAAAAACAGGTTGTCTATACCCTTTAGAAGAAAAGAAATGTTGTTGTAACACAATAAATTTGTGTTATTTATCTGATTTGATCACTAATTTTTTTTTTATTTTTTCTGCGCAATAGATCATTAAACTTAATTATAACGTGTCAATTAAACCATTTTGCCTTGAATTGATGTATCATTAATTATTGGTTTTTCTTTATTTTTTGGGAGCCATGTGGATTAATCCACGTCAGTTTGTCTTTAGTTTTTGTGAATCGACTTCCATTATTAAGCTTCCTCTAACCCACCTCCCATCACCATCACCATCCACCATCTTCCACCACCAACAACAAAATATGGAGACCCATATATTTTACAAACTTATAAAAAAAACCATTAATCACACTATCTTCAAAGAACAAATGAGCAAAGAAACCCAAAAAATGATTATATAATCAAAAGAAACGTAGAAAGAAACAAAGAAACACATAAAAATTGATTCTATAACCAAAAGAAAATGAATCCATAAAGAATCATAAAGGAGTAAACCTAACCTATAAATCAAATAAGATAATATCTAAGTTATAAATCAAAGTATTTCAGATGATAAATTTAGGGAGCTTGTAGAAAATGTACCTCAAAGTTGTAGAATAACCATTGTATACGATTCATTCCACAGTGGTGGACTCATCAATCATTGTAACGAACAAATTAGTGAGCGCTTCAAAGACAAATCTGAAGTTCAAACCCAAATTTAAGCTTATTTCCTATAATTTCTTGAATCTCTTTCTTTATCTTTTATCTTTTCTAGTTTAGGGTTCATGGGTTCGAGTTTTGAAGATGAAACCAGTAACAAGAATCATGACATTATCATCGAAACTTCATCTTTATCAAGGAAAAAAAAGGCATCTGCATCTGATGCCTTTTAATAAACTACCAACCTCGACATAGACCTCTGCTGAAACTGACATCGCCCTCCCATGAAGTCGACGCCCTTACATTATCAATTCAATGCAACTGTAACACCCGTTTTCCCGAATGGGACGGCTAAAGACTGAAATGGGTCAAAGTTATGGTTTTTAGAGAAAACCACAAGCCACAGTGTGGCATAGAAATTTAATGGAAATGCATCTGGCTCGTTTTCCACGACATGGCAAGGTAATGGCCACGACGTGGCAACTGTTGCATCCCAAGCCTATTGTAACACCCCGGTTTTTAGGTATTTTTCAATTCATCCCTTGGGTTTTAATTATGACATTTTAGTCCCTAAGTCCATGAGAATGAGCCTTGAAGCCCTAGTGGCAAGATGGTAATTTTGGGGTAGGAGGAGTACGCTAAGCGCACATATGGGTACACTAAGCGTACTAGGGCGCGACCTAGTACGCTGGGTGTACTCATGTCTGAGAGAAACCTTAAGTTTTAGGCTTTGGGGGGTATTCAAGCATCTTTATAGCTCATTTACTCCCACATTTTCAGTCTCCAAAGCCTTTGAGTTGCTTTTGGCAAACCCTAGTCCCTTAAGAGTGTATTTTGAGCTAAAAGTGTGTTCTTTGTGCGCTTAAGGAAGAAGAAGTTGCATCAAGGAGCTTAGAAGTTGAAGCAAGCTTGTGGATCTTGGATCATTTCCTTCTTGGGAAGCTCCAGAAGGTAAAAATTCTTCACCTTGATGTTTTGCTTCCTTGGATCTCATTTTGGTGACTTTATGTTGTTCTTCTAGTCTCAAAAGTCCCATTTGTATGCATGTTTGGTTATAGATGTTTTGGGTTGTCCTTTCCAACCCTAGGAAGGTTCCAAAGCCATAAAAATGAGGTCCCTTTAGCTAGTTTGGCTCCATGCATCTTGTATAAGGTCTAAATGGATTAAGACCATGCATTAAGGACTTTATGGACATGTAAGGTCATAAATCTGGAAACTTTATGACCCTAGTATGTCACTGGACCTTGGATCTAAAGTATGAGCGTAAGTGCTAAAGCCATTAAGCACTTAATGAAAAATTAGGGATCTGAGAGGGTACGCCCCGCGTACCTTGGTGTACCCCCTGCATACCCGATCAGCCACCCTGATGGTGGTTTCTGTGAAGCTTCGTGTATGCTGAGCGTACCTCTGGAGTATGCCCCCACGTACTCGCCTGGGTCAACCCATGTTGAGTTAACTAATTTGGGTTGACTTGGCTGGGTTGACTCAGTGGGCTTATGGACTTTGATCAATTGACCTTGAGATGACCAAGTTTGACTTTGAGGGTATTTTGGGTATTTTGGGATTTTGATGGAAATTGGTCACTTGGTGGATGTAGGCATTGAGTAGAGAGCTGAGACTCGGAATCGGGCCTTATCAGTTATGTGCCGCTTGTGAGATGAGTTATCCTCACTATACTTTCGGGTCAAAGGCACCAAGGTCGGCCCATTGGTTTGATAATCTGATATTGTTGATATGCTGAGTATGGAATAGATATACATGCTAGTCTTGATATGCTAGTCTGGTAGAATTTTAGGACTAATGTGATATTGTTTGTTTATTTTTAAATGATATTATTAGTTATATGTCGACATATTGTGTGGGTTGGGTTGAGGTTGTACTACTCCGTGTTGTAGCCAACAAACCCTGGAGCAAACCAGATATGAGTTGAGGGTTGGAGAGGGCATACCAGACTCATACTAAGGGCTCGTGAGCATTCCAAATACAAGCTAAGGGTCGGGAAGGGAATGCCAAACTCGTACTGAGGGCTTAGTGGTGTTTAGTCCGTGGACTGGTCAGGCTGGGGAGCAAGCCATACATAAGTTGTGAGCTAAGGGCAAGCTAGACTTATGTTGTGGGCTCAGGAGTAATCCAGTCTGTTAGTTGTGGACCTATTTCATGTTGTTATTGTATATGTGTTATTTGTTTGTATATTGGTAATTTGGGGGAACTCACTAAGCTTTGAGCTTACAGTTTTGGATTATGTTTCAGATACCTCAGAGGATCGCAGGAAGGCAAAGGTATGATCGTGCACCTCCTCGAGTTTTGATTTTATGATTTTGGGAAAACTCTGATATTCATCTTGTTTTGAAAAATATTTGTAAACAATGATGATTTAGGAGTTGTTTTAAAAGTTTAAATTTTTCATGAATTTTATGGTGGTTACAAGTTTGTATCAGAGCCTTGGTTTGAGTGAACTGGAGGAACACTCATTTCAATCCAGTCTCAAACTAAGGAAAAAGATTTTTAAATGATTATTCAAATTGTTTTCAAAATAATCAAGGAGGATGCGATGGGTATGATCAGTCGGAGCCAGTAAGTAGACCCTAAAATACCATAATGTTATTTGATATTATGATAAGTTAGAACAGCATGCTAGTGATAGTGTAACACCCAAAAATCAGAAAGACCAAGAAAGGAAAGAAAACCCTAAGTCAGGGGGGGTCAACTCATCGAGTCCAAAGAGGAACTCGACGAGTCCGAGCGGGATCCGGGTTGAGGAGTAAGTGACCGACTCGGCGAGTCGAAGTATGGACTCGACGAGTCCGATCTGAAGAGGGAAACCCTAAATCCAGGACTTTGCGCACTATTTAAGCACCTCATTCTTTTTCTTAGGGTTCCTTTACAACTCCTCTCATCTAGAACATCGAACCCTAGCCTCCATATCTATTTTTGAGCAAAGATCTAGCATTGGAGTTGTGATTTGAAGCTTGGAAGAGAAGGAAGTTCATAGTGGTGCAAGAGGAAGCCTTGGATCCAGAGTTGGTGGGGCTTTTCAAAGCATTTGAAGGTAAGAAGTCATTACCTTCACTCCTTTACTCATAGTTTCCTTTTGTCATGAGATTTGGGGCTTTTATGCCATGTTCTAGAGCCAATTGGAGTTAGAAGTCCAGATCTGAAGTTGCTACTTCAGATCTAAGTGTATCCTGGCCTAGAGAGTCATAAAGTATCAGTTTTGAGGGTGTAGGTGAAGCATGGTTGTCTTAAACCCGAGTATGGAGTGTTTTGGGCCTAGATCTCCTTAGCTACACGTAAAGTTTGCAACTTTACGTGAGGAATAGGCCTTGGAAGAGTGGATCTACAGTTTGGAGTCCCTGCATGACTCAAAAAGCTTCTGAATGTATGAAGGACTGAATAGACTCGGCGAGTCCTTCGAGTGGACTCGGCAAGTAGCATGAAGATTAGGAGGAACTCGACGAGTTGGATGAGAAACTCGGCGAGTTTGTTGAAGTTTGCCTTGGACTCGGCGAGTCTGTTCTTGGACTCGGCGAGTCAGGTCGCGAAACCCCGAACCCTTCGAGGTAAGACTCGAATCAGTGAGTCGGGTGGAGACTCAGTGAGTTGGACAGGACAGGACTCGGAAATCGGTGGACTTGGCGAGTCATGGGCTGACTCGGCGAGTCGAGTCGCGAATGGAAGGACTCTAAGCATATTAACTCAGCGAGTCAGTAGGCAGACTCGGCGAGTAGGGTTGACCTGGAAGGTTGACTTTGACCAGGACTTTGACTTTGACCAGAGTTGACTTAGTTGACTTTCGGGGGACAGTTAGACTAAGTGTTGCATTGATATTGGTAGCTCGGGGAGCTAGTGGAGCAGGAGTTCAGAGAGTTGTCGGGCAGCAGCTTGAGGGGTTATCAGCAAGTTCAGCAAGTGCAGGTGAGTTTCCCCTTGTGTGAATGGGTCTACGGCCACAATGTCGGCCCATGTAGTTATGAGTAGGAAGACCCGGGGGTTAGACCTAAGAACAGTATGCTAGTATGATATTCAGGACGAGGTCCAGTGTAGCTGGCGGGTGCCCAAGGAATGGTTTGCATGATAGTTATACTTGTTGTCTGTGAGATATGTGTATGTGCCTGGTAGGAAGGTGAGTGTGGGCGAGGTCTCGTATCTCACCAACAGTAGAGTATAGACGGTGTTCCATATCTCATTAGCAGCAGAGTAAGGGCGAGGCCCAGGTTAGGGAAAGAGTGAGTGTGGATCGGGCCCATATCTCACTATCAGTAGGAGCATGGACGGGGTTCCATGACTCATCAGTTGTAGGACATGGGCGAGGCCCAAGATAGGCGAGGCCTTTAGAACAGGATACAGTAGTATATGTTTAGTTTATGTGTTGTGATATGTTATGTGTTAGTATATGTTGGCGGGCGAGGCCCAGTGATAGGCGAGGCCTAAGCGAAACAGATCTGTGTCCGAGCGGGGCTCGAAGCCAGGCGGGGCTTGGAGCGGCGGGCCGTTGTAGCGGGCGAAGCCCGAGGTAGGGGGCGTGGCCCAGTATGTGCAGTATGTGGTTATGCATGGTATGTGGTAGGTTAGGGAACTCACTAAGCTTCGTGCTTACGGTTTTCAGTTTTGGTTTCAGGTACTTTCGGTAGCTGAGGAAAGAGCTCAGGGTGATCGCATGGCACACACCATAGATTAGACCGTCTGGGATGTTTTACTCTGATAATGAACATATGTTTTGGAAATTAATACTCTGATTATGTTATGGATTGATAACTATGTTTTAAGTAATGTTTTATAAAAAAAAAATTAGTCTTGAATTTTGGGACGTTATAGATAGGCTAGGTGTCACGCCCCCTAACCAGACGGCGGAAATGCTCGGGGGCTTGGTGTGACTTAATCTTTGTAGTATCATCACATAGTATATAATTGAAACGTAACATCATCATCATCATCGCACATGTAATATCACAATATACATTGTTTACATCGAGTATTGTGTCTTGAATATTACATGCCAAAATAGTTAAAGTATGATGAAACAAAATATATAAATATCCATTAATTCATTCCGCCCAACCTGCTCAATGGTTTTCTGAGAATACAAGTTAATTTAAAAAGGTCAACATAAAAGTGTTTGTGAGTTCATAAGCATGTTTGTGAAAATGATTTGTATACTTTGTAACCACCAGAAAATCCTATATTTTCTTAAAATAGTTTAGTACGTTTGTGTCCGATCTTGTATTAATGCATGTGTGTTAATGTTTACTAGCATGCAAAAAGAGAATGCAGAGAATGTAAAGTGAATGACCCCAGACAACCCGGTGTTGTGTGTGAGAGAGAATGCTGGTATACCAACCTCCGATGTTGGGTACCGGCGCGAGTATGTTCCCGAGTAATCCAATGAGAAAAGAGAATGGACTCCAGTAAATTTTATAACATTAATTCCTCTAAGTGAGTCATTGTAACCATACTAGATAATGACAATTCCACCTGTCTTGGCATTTATAGACGCCGACGGAATAAGGTAAGGTTTTCGTCACCCTAGACCGATTTATTCTAACTGTAGCGAACAACTTGGGTGTGGGGTGTCACCCCCGTATAGATCTATACACAAACCCTCGTTCTCCCTCCAAGAGACTTTGGTTATAACTACAGGCTACAATCGTACACTCAATAGGTGTCAACCGACATGTCTCACTAGATCCTAAATCGAATTTATGCGAAGAGAAACATATAAAGTACATTCCAGGCCCAATAAACATGTAAGTGAATGACTAAGGCCCACTAAACATGTAAATCATTTCTAGGCTCATAAGGAATGAGATTATATAACCAGGGCCCAAAATATATGTAAAAGGACAACTAAGGTCCATTTCATATGTATGATATTTACAGGCCCAATAAGCACGTAAAGAGTATCCAAGGTCCGTCGAGCATGTAAATGGGTCAACAAGGCCCAATAAACATATAAAGAGTATTCAAGACCTATCAAGCATATAAATGGGTCACTAAGGCCCAATAACATGAGAATGACATAATTAGTCCGTTTGTTATATTATTGCTTGTTTTAGCTCAATTATTTACCAAAATAACACAAAAGGCCCACTTTTTTGTAAAAGTGACATCCTTGGCCCATTTAAGCCGAAAATTTACAATTCAGGCACATTTTTGGTAAAAATGACACTTTAGGCCCGTTGAGACCGAAAGTTTACTTTTAAGGGGTCATTTTGTATAAAATGACATTTTCAACCCACTTTTGATAGGAATAACATTTTTGGCGCATGTTTGTTTTAAATGACAATTTAATCCATAAAAAGTCAATAAATTCCTTTTTAGGCCCTTGAAAACCGTGAGTTTCTAAATAAGACTCATTTTTTGTGAAAGTCAACATATTTAGCCCATTAATACCGTGAAGGCCCATATAGAAGCTCATTTGTGAAAATTTTCACTTTTGGCCCCTTTAAAACTATGAATATCATAAAGATCCATTTTGATTTAAAAATGACTCTTTTGGTCCTCTCAAACCGTGAGTTAACATAAGAACCTCACTTTTTGTTTAATTTGTAAAAAATGGGCATTTACACGATTTTAGTTAGTTTTCAAACATTTTTAGCATGTTTAATCCTTTCCACTTCATAGTAAGTCACATAAGATGGTTTAGTTTACAAACATCACCAAGTATGGTAGATATTTCGAGTTTAGTAGAGATCTAACATGTTTTCATAACATAATCACAGCATATAACATGAAAACATACACATACATGCATAAACACATAGATCTACACAAATCATCTTGTATTCTTCCCCAAAACATAGTAAAAACCAAAAATAGGGGGTATGAACTCACTTTGGGATGTTGTTCTCGGTTTGATGAAGTTTTTGAAGGAGATTTCGGCCCTAGATGTTTCCCTGAGGAGATTTTCAAGTTCTATGAAGTTCTAAGAGCATGGATCATGAAATGATGTGTTAATGGATGGAGGATTTGTTATATGATGAAGTTCAACACTAGAATATAAGATATCTTACCAAGATGGTGAACTTTGATGATGTATTCTTGAGCACACACCCAATCACACACAATTTTTCTAGGAGGAAATGAGAGATTTCTAGTATAATTGAAGTAGAAAAATAAGAGTGTTGGTGATGCTCCCTTTGGCCGTGAATAAGAAGAAGAGAAAAGAAGGAGAGAAGTGTTGAAATGATGTTGCATGGGTGTAAGTGATTGTCTTGATATTTGTTGTGTTTAAGCATGGAAGTCCACCATACAAATATTAGGTGGCACTTAGTTTGTCAAACCATTTCTTTTCTTCTTCTTTTTTTCTTTTGGATATGGGCCGTGAATGAGGAGAAGGAAAGAGAGGAAGAAGTGTTTAGGCGTACATTGGACACATTCGAAATTTTTGGTCCAATATGAAGGTTCTCGTCCCATTGGGCCCTTCTTATGGGTTCACAGCCCAAAGGTGGTGAAGGGATGGGGTTTACGACCCAATTGCAATGAGAAGATGGGTTTACGGCCCAGCATAGTTCAATAGGGTGGTTCACGGCCCATAAAGGCCCATGAGGATAAGTGAGTTATTTTAGACCCAACATGGCCTAATTGCTATGGTTTGATGAATGTGGGCCCAACTAGAGCCCAAATGGGTTTCATTGGCCCAAAATCATCAATTAAGAAGTTTACTAGCCCATTAGGCCCAATAAGAGGATCCTAGTTCATAATAAACTTGAACCGAGATTTTTAGGGTTTCAGTCCCGTAGCTAAGTATATGAGATGCATTGTATTAGGTTTTGAACTTCACTCAGGAGTCTTGATTCAAAGGATGATTTTGATTGAGCATAGAGTATGATATCTACTTAGATTACAAGTCTTACAATAGTTGATGGTTACATGAAAACAGAATTTTCTAGCTAAAAAATGCTAGTTGTGACACTAGGGGTCTTCAAGGTTTTGCATGATAGAATTGTCTAATTATATGATGCCTGATAGCCTAGGGTTCTTCTCTAATGGAATTGACATCATTACCGTAGTTGCTTAGTGTATGCATCATGATCATGCATAACTAAGATTCTATAGCCTGAGAATTTTTGGTCTGACCTTATTTCCATTCTTGTTTGATGAAGGGATTAGGGTAGGATTAAATATTCAACTGTCTATAGGGTCCAGTGTTATGTATGGCTAGCATACACGAGTGTTGCAGGGTTGGTGGAAGTTTCATGGATGAGTTGTGTGGGGTCAATCGGCCAGTTGTGAGATGTTTAGCCTTTCCTCTAGGGGTTGAGGATTGAGTGTTTGTTTATGATAGTGAGTATTGTTAAGGTGTTGTGATGATCTTCTGAGACAAATACGGGTTGGTATGGAAGGTAGTATGGGCCCGTATTACTTAAAGTACAGGACCCGTATGCGTAACAAGGAAGTCACAACCCCTAAGTCTTTGTTGGGAGTTAGTTCCCTTATTATGATATGTGTGTTATCTGATATCCTCCTAGTTTATTTTCAGTATGGTGACTACGCGTCGATTTGAGACTGGGTTCGGTTTGGGATCAGGAGCTGGACGTCAGAATGAGTCAGTTTCATTGGATGACAAGATCAGGGAGATCCTGCAGGAGGAGATTGTTGCTCATTTCCTAGCTCGGTTGCCAGAGATGTTTGGGTCTAATAATATCGCCACGATTGAGTACTTTGATGAGCGCTATGTTGTTTTGTCTGAGACTGCTGCTACTGCAGTCACTGCAGTCGTTGCGACTGCAGGGGTTGGATAAGGTCGAGTTTTTCAATATCGGGACTTCAACAATTTTCCAGGTCATCGTGAATAAGGATGTGGCAGTCGTCCGCCCCTGCCAACCAAATTAGCCATCGCCCACATTTGATGACAATATGTCGGATAACCTAGCATCTTGTCTCCGAGTTTCAACAAAGAGATTGAAAATTGTATTTTTGTATTCTTGGAGGGTAGTGAGAAAAATAAAAAATTTATTCCGATTCTCTCCAAATCCTTTAAAATTGAAATGAATGTTAGGGAAAGTTATTCTTTCATTTCATTTTATTAAAAACTCGGGAACATAAAATAATATATGAAATTGAAGACCCTACAATTTTTAATAATTAGCACAAAAGCGAATACGTACATAACGGTTTTTTTTTTTTTTCAATTTCATTGGCCTAAACGGCAAGTCATAAGAAAATATCAACTCGTCATGTAATCTCTACAACACATCATCGGATAGTGCAAATTTAGCAGGTGGTAACCGGAAAGTTACCTAATAAACTAATGAAAGAGAGGAATTGTCAAGTTTGCCATAAAGTATTGTTTATGCATATAAAATAATATATCAAAAACGAAAATGAAAAAAAAATTAAAAACAAATCTTAAAATAGTAGTTTTTAACCTTTTTTTATAACGTTTTTAAATTAGAAAGCGTACGTCTCGCTTTAGTCTTTAAATGTGTATTTTTTTTTGAAACTGAACAACATTTATTTAAATTTAAAAAAGTTTGGTGGCAAAAACATTGTTGGCTGGAAACTGGAAAGTGACATTGCCGAAGCTCGTTGTTCATTTAATATTCCCATAACTTTTTATTACTTATTTTTTAATATTAGCTTTTAAATTGGAAAGCAATAGAAAAATCCACAAAAATAACTGTTTTAAAGTAAGGCATTGTCTTGTATCATGTCTACATTTTATGTATAAGCAATTATCATATCTAAATTTTAAAAACACCATTGCTCTACATATAACTTATCACGAATCGTATTAGGTTTTGAAACTCGCATATTTATTTAACATGTTCTTAGTCTTCATCCTGAATACTTTCGGTTCGTCTAGGTCACATCAATGATGAAGATAGGAAAGTCCTAAATCAAAAACTTCATTAAGGTTTCATTGATGTTAGGAAGGAAATGGATATGAATACCGATAAATGTTCTAAATGCAAGATAAACATAAACATGTTAATGATTCAATCATTGTATTTGTTTTGATTTGCTCCAGGTCAAACCCTTGGTTTGTTTTTGATGAAGATCATGGTTCTTTTATTTGCTTCGAGTTATATCATTTGTTTGTGTTTGAGGAAGATCTCGATTCCAAATGCAAGACGACGGTTGAAACCTAAGCAACAAAAGCGATGATGTCTTTCATTATCAATGAAGATCGCGATGCTTGAAGCATGTTATTCCTTAAGTAGCTAAATCTATTTTTAATCAGAACTCCTAGAAACATGTTTATACCATTTTTTGTGTTGAAGTTTGTTAGTTAGCATTTTATTTGTGTTCCTTTTCATCAATATATATATATATATATATATATATATATATATATATATATATATATATATATATATATATATATATATATATATATATATATATATATATATATAGAGAGAGAGAGAGAGAGAGAGAGAGAGAGATTTAAATTATAAATCATTTAAAAAACCAGAAACAAAACAAAAATGATAGTATTTGTTATGTCTCAAATACTTAACATTGATTTGCTAAAGACATCAGTTATAAGGGCTTATTGCGCAAAATTTTCAAACTATGGGATCATCCGGTGTACAAAAAAATTATCGTATGAAACCATATGTACCGTTTGCGTAATTTGGTTTTATTTATTTAACTTTTTGAATATAATATAATATAATTGAAATAGACTAATCAAAATTTTTGAAGTTTCCTAAGTTTCCTTTAACTATTTTGAACGATAAAATATTGATTAGAATGTATAAATTAATTTATAGGAAAATAATTACTCGAAATATGAATATATAAAAATTACTAGATTCAACTGCATATTCTAAATTTTGGACGTTTATGAATAATTAATAATTTCAATAGACAACAAAGAATTTGATAAATTCAAGAAACTAAATATTTTATTAAAATGAAACCAATTAAAAGATCCCAATCTTTATACAAAAAGGGTCACCACACACATCCTAGTTTCTTTCAAACAAGGCCGCAATGTTGTCGAGAGCTTTAAACACGAAGTCCAAAAGAACCTCTAGGTTTCTTGATTTCATCTCTTGATTAAGATAATTTTCATCAATCATTTTGCAATTTATCATTATTTTCTTTTTTTCCTTGTTAGGTATAATGAAGGAAGTTGCCGATCTTCGCTCTCGTTATGTGAATACGATGAGATCTTCATTGGTTGCATGGAAAATGAGCCACTTGTGCCATGTGATAGTGATGCAACAGATGAAGATTGTAGGTATAAGTGGAGATTGAAAGATGTGATGGGGGCATCTGTTGGGGTTGTTGGAGAGACATCGTTAGGTTTGGTAGAGAAAGTTGTGTTTTTGGATGGTACATATAACGTGTTGAAAAGGTTTAGAATGGTTTGTGTAAGAAGGAGGGAATTTGGGCGACGTGTATCTCGATTGGCAGCAATCGGACGACGTTGTGATTATCTTGTTCAAATGAAAGCCTATCTTTATTCGAAGAGGTTCAAGTTTGTTGTTTGTGACTACTACCCGATGGGTAGTCTATACGATCTACTTACAGGTATGTTCTTTTTATCTCATCATAAACAACCAATAGTAATTGCAACTACAGTTGTTTATTTATGTAGTATAAAATTAAATATGCATTTATGCATAAATTCTCTATTTTCGTGATATATGCAACACATGGTTTTGTAAGCCAAATATACAAAAATGTTTAAGAAAAAAAATACAACCAAGAACGTAACTAATTAATTAGTCCACACGTCATTTTTTATCAGGTTTCTTAGCTAACCTTTAGCTAGGTCCGTCAAACACATAGCCTTAGTCCCATAATAGAATATCCTTGCATATTTTGTACATATAAGAACATACTTTGTTGCATAGACAAAAAAAAAGGTTATCGTATGTAGGAAAAATACACATTAAATCCTAAAAAACACTTACTAAAATCTTAGATATTGCAAGTTCATATCCGAAAATCTACACAATGATTCCTTAACAAGGACTCTTATATTAACTCATGAAAAGAAATTGTGTTTTCTTCTATTATATGCTTAATTAATGGTCATATAAACTCATTGATAATTTCTCGTGGGCTCCATTATTTTAGGCGCGAGAGAACATGACCACACCCCACTAACGTGGAAGCAAAGGCTAAAGATAATCTTGCACATAGCAAAAGCCATACGTTTTATCCATTCACAATCACCCGCACGAGACAGAAACATCATCATGAATATCCATGGCAACCTTAAAACCTCCAACATTATGATAGATGTTGATTTTAATGCTTATTTATCAAATTACGGTTTTACCCAACTTGCAGTGGAAGTTCCCGACACTGGTCAACGAAAACCACCATCACCAATACTCCGTTGTGAACCTTTGTCACAAAAGAATGATATATACAACTTTGGAATAATTATGTTGGACATTTTGGGAGGATCAAAGGCACTTGAGTTGGTGAAATGGTGTTTCGAAAGAAAAGAAGAGATTAAAGCTAAAGAATGTGAGTGTTTTGAGTTCCCTTTTGAAGGGAAGGATCAAAGAAAGATTTTGAAAGTTTGGAGCATGGCCTTGGCATGTACAAATAGGTCAAATGATGCTAGGCCTTCAATAGAGAATATACTCTTACATTTAGGCAAGTAATACACTTAAAAAAAAGCTTTTTGAATTTTTAGATCTAGTTTAATATTGATATTATTACACATCATATATAATATATATTGTTAAATAAAGATCCATTATTATTTGAACACCCTTTTAACATATTTGTGTCCGAAAACATAAATCAATCAAATTTGATTTTATTACAAAGGATTTTTATTGTTATTGTAAATATGCGTTAAAATGTTGAATATTCACCATTTCCATGTTGGGGATATCCAACGGCGGATCCAATGGATGATCCAAATGAATGCCAAAGACAATTCAAATATATCTCAGCTAATACAATGAACATACAAACAATATGGAA
Organism: Lactuca serriola; assembly: GCF_051521515.1. NCBI lineage: Eukaryota > Viridiplantae > Streptophyta > Magnoliopsida > Asterales > Asteraceae > Lactuca > Lactuca serriola. Next base: position 144,124,486 of record NC_136413.1, read on the forward strand.
CGCTTAGTCTTATAAACACGTGTAAAGCCCAACAACAAAACTCATAATAAACTAGAATACAAAAATACGATAACAATGTCTAATAATAAGAGCAACACATACCAAGATTAAAAAATATATATAAATTACAAACAAATAAATTTAAGAGACACATATATTAACATCATTTCACAATCAGCGATGATTGTGTATATCCACAGGGTGAAACATGTAACTTGTATATACCAATTAACACAAAAGGGGGTTAAAACTCACTTACAAGATAACAAAATGTAGAAACAAAACTTCATCTTCAAAGAAATAGATAGAATGAAGGGAGGAAAGCTAGCCGTAAAATAACTACAATCTCATAGTTAAAGAATACCCATCAAAGGCAAATAGATACTTGGCTGCCACGTCATGTTGTCGTACCACGTGGCCATTTCAACTAAAATTCGCGAATTGGAGTGGAAAACAGGTGGCCAAAATGAGTTGGTTCATACTACATGGATCATGGCTACTTGGAGTGGCTAGTAAGTCCATAGAAGGTGGCGATTTGTAGCTATCCAAATTATGAAATTAGAAACCATTAAATATCTTCATTTTTGTATCATTAACACAAATAAAGACACTGAATTTTTATTCTCCATCAAGAAGCTTCTTATATGATCCAAGACATACACTTGAAATTAAGGGCATCATACAAGTACAACCAACATTAGAAGCCCTTGAGGGAGAACAAACAATCATTGCCTTTTAAATCTTTCTTAGTTTCTCTTATCCCATTGGTCTTAAAACCATGAAACCGTAATGGACAAGAAGTACTTTTTATAAGCCATCAACTGAATAACACAATCACGATACTGATTTTTTATTCTCCATCAAAAGACTTCTGACATGACCCTAAACATACCCTTAAGATTAAGGACATTGTAGGGAAAAAAGCAGAAGCCCTTGAAGGAGAGCAAACAATCAATGCCTTGAAAACCTTTCTTAGTTTGCTCTTATCCTATTGGTCTTGAAACCATGGCAAAACTTATTGGATGATAAGTCCTTTTTATAAAGCCAACAACAAACAAAAGATTTAATCGTTGAAAAAAGTATAATGTAGTATAATAAATTATCCATTTTGATGGGGTCTACATATCTTTGGCCTTTTGACATGTAGTGTCAAAAATAGATCTTGCTAGTGCTATAAGGATAAGAAATGAGCTTTAAAGGCATATCAATTTACAAACAAGCACGATTAGCATATTTTTATTATATTGGGACAATATTATTAACTGTTTAAAGGATGTCTATTATTTTATTTCCCAAGGTAGAGGGTACAAAATTAGATGATAATATGTTGTAATTTGCGTGTATTGAAATGTGATTGAAGCTAACATAATACAAACAATAAAACTAACAAAAATTACATTTTATATCCCATTCAACAAGGTGAGTCAAGGACTTGTTCTTTATATAAGTTTGGTATTTTATATGTGTAAAAGACATGAATATACTTATTTTCATCATACCCCCTCCGTCCCAAAATTATAGTCCATATTTCCTTTTTTGTTTGTCCCAAAATAATAGTTCATTTTTAAAAATAAATTACATTTTTACCAAAATGTCCCCTCATATTGGTACGGAAGGAGTAAATCAGAGCACTAGGAAGTGTTTTTAATTCAATGTGGTTTAATCATCTCCTATATAATGAGCACAATTCGTAAAGAAAAGTATAGGATCAAGGGTTTTAACTTATAACATCTTGTTCCAAAGAAAAAAAAGGGTGTACTTTAAGTCAAAGGTAATTAACCATATGCAAATTTCGGCACATATGGAACGAAGAAGTTTATTGAGAAACCAACCAAACAGGTAGTACAAAGATAAACCAAGCCAATAATTGGATCACACAAACTGGATTAATAACAGGATTACTAGTTTCAAATGATGATAGGTGTATAGTTTTTCATAAACAATTATATTTGTTTTTTTAACTAATGATCTTTATATGAATTTATATCACGGATATTTGGAAATGTTTCGTTCATATAATTACCTTTTATTTGATTAAAAATTACAAACAAAATTACGTATCCACACATGTGATAAGTTATCTTATTTATAAAAAATCAATCTTTTGATTGAAGAGAAACATTTTTAATCAACCCTATTATATCGAATCATATATACCACAACAACCCAAAACGCATAAATTAATCCGTTTGCTAGATCAAGATTGCGTGTAACGTTTTCTTTTTCATTTTCATAGTTATTTAGTCTAGAGTAATATTCAATTTACGGATGTTGAAAAGACCCGGATCCAAAAATCCAATTCAAATTTCGAAATAGGGATAACGACCTAAAATGATAATATATTTTTCGATTTGTATACATTTGGTCACTGACTTTTTGTAACAACGTAAATTTTCAAAACAATTTTTCATTTTTAAAACATACACATACTCATAAAATATTGTCAAAACATATTGTGTCAATTGTTATCATCACAAAACATCTCCCCAGAATCTCAAACATAAACTCCATAAGTGTGTACGAATCATACCGGCGCCTTCACGCGCTCATCACTAGTACATGAAACACATAACACAACAACTGTAACCAATAATGCTTAGTGAGTTCCCTAAAATACCGCATACAACATATACGCCACTCGAGGCTATAATACGACCTTCCGGTCGATGTGTTTCAGCGGGACCCTCCAGTCCCGTAGCTCGTTGGACTCTCTGGTCCGGTCATAGCTCGTTGGACCCTCCGGTCCGGTCCATAACATCATACACATACATATATCACATAGCACATAAACTCATACGTAACACATAAGACCCTCTGGTCAACACATAATACCACTCTAGGTAACGTATAGTGAGAAGACTCACCTCGATGTCTCAGTAAGTATCTGACTCGGTAGAAATGTGATCTAGCCTCCGCCTAATCACATAAAGTAAATACTCTCATAAATACACTGTACTCAACCCTAAAAGTCAACAAGGTCAACAGTCAAACTTTGACCCGACTCGTCGAGTGCACTAGGGCGACTTGGCGAGTCCGCACGTGTCCACTGACTCTCTTAGTCCCTCTCTTGGCACGTCGAGTACTTCCCCTGACTCGACGAGTTCCACCTGGCATGAATCGAAGGGCCACCCCGACTCAACTCGCTGAGTCTCAAGAACAACTCGGCGAGTTCCAACTTGAACTCAGACTCCCCTGACTCTCCCTGACTCACCGAGTTATTCCCCAACTCGGCAAGTCCACTCACTGAGTGATTAACGGGCAACCTTCATACTACTCGCCGAGTCTGTTCTTCAGACTCAGCGAGTTCATGTCATGCACAAACTCTATACAACTCCTGAGGTCAGATCTGTTCCATACAATCATAGATATGGCCTCCCCAAGCATGATAATCACGTAAAGTTCGGACCTTGGCACTCATATAACATCTAAATGGTCCAAAATGGTGATTTAGCCCCAAAAATGACATTCCTAGCTCATGGCTCCCAAAAGGACTCATAAAGCTCCAAGGGTTAAGGCCTCTGGACCTCTTTGGGTCCAGATCCAGAACATAAACTCGAGAAGGGACCAAATGTTCCACTTAATCAACCTCTAAAAGGGTTAGAAAACCATAACACTAAGAATCAACACCAAAAACTGAAGAAGGTCCGAGAATAATACCTCCATACAATCTCTATGAGCTCAAAAACCACCAAAATCGCACCTCCTTCAGCCTCCTCTTGCCTTGAACACTTCCTTCTTGCAAAAACACCCACAAAAGGTTCAAGAATAGTCTCTCCTTCCTCACAAACGCTCTAGATCTCTTAGGGTTTCTCTCTGGGGGTTGGTGGCCGCAAATGACGGCCCTAAGACCCTTTAAATAAGTCTCAAACCCTGGAAATTAGGGTTTCATTAAACAGCGTGGACTCGCCGAGTCTACTCATGAACTCGCCTAGTCCAGCTGTGAACTCGCATACGAATTCGCGACCATACTCGGCGAGTCTAGATGCCAACTCGCCGAGTCTCCCCTCAACACCCAAAAATAAAAGAACAAAAATTAATACCTGGGAAACCAGATGTTACAATTCTCCCCTACTAGAATCAAACTTCGCCCTCGAAGTCTCACTCTTCAAACAACTCCGGATGTTGCTCCCGCATCTCACGCTTTGGTTCCCAAGTCAACTCTGACCCTTTCCGATGATGCCACTGGACCTGCACCAGAGGCACTTCCTTGTTCCTCAAAACCTTGATCTTCCGATCCCTGATCGCCACTGGTCTCTCAGCATAATTCAGGCTCGCATCCACCTGAATATCTTCTAATGGCACCATTGTCGACTCATCAGCTATACACTTTCGCAACTGCAACGCGTGGAAAGTGCCATGAATCTGACCTAACTCTGCTGGAAACTCCAAACAATAGGCTACCCTGCCTACCCTCGCGATCATCCTGAAAGGACCAATATATCGGGGCCCCAACTTGCCCCTCTTCCTGAATCAGATCACTCCTTTCCAAGGAGAGACCTTCAGGAGCACGAAGTCGCCGACCTGAAACTCGAGCTCGGACCGGCGTCTGTCCGCATAAATCTTCTGACGACTCTGAGCGGTCAACCACCTCTGTCTGACCTGTTGGATCTGCTCTGTCGTCTAAAGCACAATCTCAGTGCTTCCCATCACACACTGCCCTACTTCTCCCCAGCAAATAGGGGTTCGACACCTCCTTCTATACAACAGCTCAAAGGGCGGCATGCCAATGCTCGAATGATGGCTGTTGTTATAAGAAAACTCTGCCAAGGGAAAATGCGTGTCCCAACTCCCGCCGAAAACCAACACACATGCCCGGAGCATGTCCTCGAGCGTCTGAATAGTCCGCTCACTCTGTCCATCAGTCTTTGGGTGGTATGCGGTACTAAAATGCAGTTTCGTACCTAATTCCTCATGAAACTTCTTCCAGAATCTGGAAGTAAAACGTACATCTCGATCTGAGACAATCGAGATCGGCACTCCATGCCACGATACCACTCACGTACATCTCTGCCAACTTCTCCGCAGAAGAGCTCTCACTGATGGCCAGGAAGTGAGCACTCTTCGTCAACCTGTCCATAATCACCCAAATTGCATCGACACCCCTCGCGGTCCTTGGCAAATTGGTGATGAAATCCATGGTAATCTGTTCCCATTTCCACTCGGGAATCTCTAATGGCTGCAGCTTACCATGTGGACGCTTGTGCTCGGCCTTCACCCTGCGACAGGTCAAGCACCCCTCTACAAACCATGCGACATCCCTCTTCATACAGGGCCACCAATAATCCTTTTTCAGGTCCAAATACATCTTAGTGGCCCCGAGATGGATCGAAAATTTCGATCGATGAGCCTTTTCCATCAAAATGGTACGCGTTCCGCCCATAGATGGTACCCATATCCGACCCTGAAATGTCATAAGCCCCCGGCTATCGGTAACTAATTCTGATACCAGCCCGACAAATCGCTCTCTCTTCTGGCTTTCTGGTTTCACAACCTCAGCCTGGGCCCCACGAATAGCATCCAACACCGGGGTCATCACTGTCAATCTCAAAAAGACATCTTGAAATGGGGCGCCCTCCGCCCTACGACTCAAAGCATCAGCTACAACATTAGCCTTGCCCGGGTGGTACAGGATCTCACAATCATAATCCTTGACCACGTCCAACCACTTCCTCTGGCGCATATGCAGGTTGGGCTGATCCATCAAATACTTCAAGCTCTTGTGGTCCGTGTATATCGTACACCGAACCCCATATAGATAATGTCGCCAGATCTTAAGAGCGAACACTACTGCTCCCAACTCCAAATCATGAGTGGGATATCTTGACTCATGAGGCTTAAGCTGCCTCGATGCATATGCAATCATATGCCCCCTCTGCATAAGCACCGTTCCCAAACCGGATATCGATGCATCACAATATACCACAAAATCTTCCATCCCTTCCGGAAGGGCTAACACTAGGGCTTCGCATAATTTCTGGTGAAGTGTCTCGAACGAGGTCTGCTGCTCCAGACCCCAAGAAAACGCAACACCCTTCCGGGTCAACTTGGTGAGTGGCACGACGATCTTGGAGAAATCCTTAATAAATCTCCGATAGTAGTCGGCCAAACCCAGAAAACTCCTGATCTCGGTGGGTGATCTCGGCACCTCCCACCTCATGACCGCCTCAATCTTGGCCGGATCGACCAATATCCCATTCTGGTTAACGAGGTGCCCCAGAAACTGAACCTCTCGTAGCTAGAACTCACATTTGGAGAACTTGTCATAAAGCCTCTCCAATCTCAGAACTCTGAGGATCTCCCTCAAATGCTCCTCATGCTGCTCTCTGGATCTCGAATACACCAATATGTCGTCGATGAACACGATCACAGATCGATCTAACATCGGTCTGCACACCCTGTTCATGAGATCCATGAACACCGCCGGTGCATTGGTGAGTCCGAAAGGCATCACCACGAACTCGTAATGCCCATAACGAGTCCGGAATGCTGTCTTCTGGACGTCCTCCTCCCGCACCCTCACCTGATGATAACCAGACCTCAAATCGATCTTATAGAACCAAGATGCTCCCTACAACTGATCGAACAAATCATCGATCCTCGGCAATGTGTAACGGTTCTTGACCGTTAGCTTATTCAGCTCATGATAATCAATGCACATACGGAGCGAGCCATCCTTCTTCTTGACAAAAGGATAGGCGCCCCCCCCCCCCCATGGCGAACTGCTCGGCCTGATAAACCCCTTCCCCAGCAGCTCCTGAAGCTGCGAGGATAACTCCTGCATCTCCGGAGGCGCAAGGCGATATGGCGCCTTGGCGATAGGCGCAACTCCCGGAACCAATTCAATACCGAACTCTACCTGCCTCTCCGGAGGCACACCCGGTAACTCCTCTGGAAACACATCCGGATACTCACGCACTATCGGGACCTCATCAACTGAATTCGGTCTCTCTGAATCAACCCTCGCATCCATCACATATGCCACAAATCCCCTACAGCCCTGCTATAGACTATGTCTCACTCTGGCGGCCAAACAAAATGTTGACCCCGAGCGTGTACCCTCGCCGTACACCGTAAGAACTCCCCCACTAGGGTCTCGAATCGTCACCAATTGACGCTCGCAATCTATCACAGCTCCATATCGGCTCAACCAATCCATACCCACTATAACACACACGTCCCCCATCGCGATCGGAACTAGATCTATCGGAAACTCCACACTGAAGATCTCAAGGACACATCCTCGAATCACATCCGAAGCATACATTGCTTGCTTATCAGCTATGGAAACTCGTAGAGGCCGATCCAATGCCTCTCTACGGATACTAATATGCTGACTAAATGCTACGGAAACAAACGACCGACTCGCAACCGAGTCAAATAATACCAACGCAGGCACAGAACTCACAAGAAAAGTACCTATGCATACCATCATATAAGCATAAAAAAAAAAACTCAACTCAAACAAAAGATGGAAAGATGATACATACCAGCCACAACATCGGGCGCTGCGCGGACCTCCTCCACGGTCAACTGAAATGCTCCCCCATGAGCCTTCGGGGCCTCGACCTTCAGTGGCCGAACCTCGGTAGTCCTAGCAGCAGGCGCAGATCCCTGAAGAAGCTGCGGGCACTCAGCCTTCCGATGGTCGGTCTGGTTGCAATAAAAGCAAACCGAAAATCCTTTGGGGCAATCCCTCGCGATATGTCCCTCCTTCCCACACTTGTAGCATACCCCAGCCCTACATGACCCCTCGTGACTCTTACCGCACTTCCCACAAGTGCGGCCCTTCACACCCCCAGATCTCGAATCAGCGGGTCTAGCCCGCTTAGCTGCTGGCTGAGACTGATTCGGCCGCCGATCCACCCTCTGTGACTCAACCTCCTCCCTGGCCTGAGTCTCTAACTCGATCTCCCTCTTCCGGGCATTTTCCTGGAGCTCAACAAATATCTGGTAAGTCGAGTTCGCCACGAACTCCCGAATATCTCTCCTCAGAACACTCAGATAACGTCTCATACGAGCCTGCTCAGATGACACCTGCTCAGGGCAAAACATCGCCCTCTTATGAAACTTCCTGGTGATCACTGCCACAGAATCAGTACCCTGCTTGAGGGTCAAGAACTCCTGAGTCAACCGTTCCCTCTCCACCGGGGGAATATACTCCTTTCTGAACATAGCGGTGAACCTTTCCCAGGTCACCTCGGAAATCTCAGCCAAAGTGAAGTTCGTCGTCACGAACTTCCACCAATCCTTCGCTCCCAAGCGGAGCTGGTTCAAGGCGAACCGAACCCTCAAGTGCTCTGGACAAGAACACGTATAGAAACATCCCACGATGTCAGAGATCCACCTCATAGCGGCAATCGGGTCCTGCGTCCCGTCGAACTCTGGTGGCTTCGTGTTGCTGAACTCCCGGAACAACAACGAGTCACCTCCCTGAGGTCTGGCAACAACAACAGCAGTAGTAGCTGCAGCTGCAACTGCAACAGCAGTAGTAGCTGCAGCTGCAACTGCAACAGCCTCAGTCAACGATGCGTACCGCTCATCAAAAGTCTCAATCAACGTGGTCTTGATGTCCCCAAACATCTCGGGAATCTCAGCCCGGATGGCAGCAGCCACCTCCTCATGAATCAATCGACGGATCTCCTCGTCGCTGACACCACTGCTCTCAGGTGTGTGTCGAGTCCCAACCATGATGCCTCCGAAATACAAAAAGAAATTATCATAGAATCGATCGAGCATACACATACTCGATGACGCAACCCTACTTGTCCTCCGTTGTCCAAAAGATTCTTACTTGGAATGCCCGCTGATCCAGTGTCTTCAGTAGTACGGGCCCAATACTACTGACTACACCGTATCAGCATTCACTCCAAGTCCTCCTCCTTGGATCTTGGATTACAAGTACTCTATCTTCATGAGCTCGTAACTGCTATCTACTCGCTCTCGAAGCATCTCAGCAACAGAAATCTCCTAGGCTAAGGCATCACAAATCAGGCAACTCTAGTCCTAATATGTATACCTAGCCTACTCTAGCATGCATAATGTAATATAACATATCTCATAACACATAATGTAAGGGTACATTTGGGGATTCACCGTTCGGGCGCTGGCTGATCATACACACGACTCTGCTCTGTTTGTCTCAAAACTCTTTTCATTCCTTTCAAAAATTTTACTTCATTATCAAAATTTTCCTCAAATCCTCAGTTTGAGTTCAGATACGCCCGAAGATGCATCCGAATCCCTCAAACCAAGGCTCTGATACCAACTTGTAACAACGTAAATTTTCAAAACAATTTTTCATTTTTAAAACATACACATACTCATAAAATATTGTCAAAACATATTGTGTCAATTGTTATCATCAACATCTCCACAGAATCTCAAACATAAACTCCATATGAAACATCCCAAAAATACGACCCGAAAATTTTATTTTTAATATAACAAAGATCATAAAACTGAGTATCACATAATAAAACCATACGTTGCGTATCTCAAAACCATACTAAAATACTGTGAGAAAAACTATGTCACAATTGTATCAAAACATATCTAAGAAACTGAATCAACTCTCAGGACAAAAACTGAAGCTGTGGTGTGTGCGATGTCATCATCCCGAGCTCTTCCCTTTACTTGCGGAAGTACCTGAAACCAAAACTGAAACTGTAAGCACGAAGCTTAGTGAGCTCCCCCAAACTACCACATACCACACAATAACAAATAAAGCACATATTGGGCCTTGCCCACTGCATCGGACCGAAGTCCGGAACTAGCTGCATCGGACCGAAGACCGGAAGGGGTCTGAGTGGACATCAAGCACTCTAACTACTGCATCGGACTGAAGTCCGGAACTACTGCTAACTAAACGGGCCGGCATTATGGTCGTAGACCCGTTCCTACTGGAAGGAAACTCACCTCGTGAACTGGCTGCTGAGTGTATGGCTCTGGAAGCTATCTGCTGCTGCTCCGGTATCTCCCCGGCTACAATTCCATAAACACACTCAATCAAATACTAATAACTGAATTGGGGTAAAATGACTCTTTTACCCCTGGTCAAAGTCAACTCTCCCGGTCAAAGTCAACCTACAGTTGACCTGACTCGCCGAGTTGGGCCGCCAACTCGCTGAGTCTCTATTCTCACTTCTCAATCCTACTCGCGGCTACTCGTTGAGTATGGCATCAACTCGACGAGTTCCCTTTTGATTCTAGAACTCAGGCTATATGCATCTGACTCGTCGAGTCGTATGAACAACTCGACGAGTTGTTCTTGAGCTAAGAAGATTGCCTTGGACTCGCCGAGTTATATGAACAACTTGTCGAGTCCCTCCATTACTGAGTCTGACCTCCAACTCACTGAGTCCACTCTACTACTCACCGGTCCCCACTCGGCATCACTCAAAAGGGGAAAAATCGGGGACTCGCCGAGTCGTTCTTCCGAGTCGCATGCATGCAGCTACTCTAAACTCGATTCTGCTTGAATCCAGCGCATAAAACTTATAGATCTGGGCTCCCTAAGCTTGATTAACACGTAAAGCTTCTATCTTTACGTGCCCATATGCACCCATGAAGATTAAGAGGCTCAAAAAGCATAATAAAGGCTAGATCTAGGGTTCTCAAGCAAAGAAACTTCGAAAAGGCACTAGATCAGGGCTCTAACACTCCTAAATGAACAGATCTAGGGATATCTCGACCCAACAAGTCATCCATACAACTAATAAGCTTGGAAAATACATTAAACTAGCCTTAGAGGTATTCTAATGGAGGTTTTAAGCACAAAACAGAATAATTCCGAGACATACCTCAATGAACTCTGACTTTGGCCTTGGATCTTTGCTCTACACTTCCTCTTCTTGGTCCTTTCTTCTTTTTCTTCTTTAATCCTTCAAGAATCCACACAAAAACACTTTAATCATACAAGGAATGATTTAGGGTTTCTCACAAGCTCTCTGAGGGTGAAGGAGGCGAGTTTGGGGCACATAACATTGCTTAAATAGTGAGCAAAACCCGGGGATTTAGGGTTTCTTCCTGGCAGGCGGACTCGCCGAGTCGCCGACTTACACGTGCTCGAAATCCCGTCCCTACTCGACGAGTCGGGCTATAGACTTCCCGAGTCCCTCTTGAAAACTTCTAAATAAATACCATGGAATCAACATACCAAAGACGGGTCGTTACAATTCTCCCCCACTTTACTCAGACTTCGTCCTCGAAGTCTGCTACGGCTGAATCTGCAATTTACTCTGGGTAGTGCTCTCTCATCTCCTCCTCAGCCTCCCACGTCCACTCAGACCCCTTCCGGTGCTGCCACTGCACCTTCACTAACTGAATTACCTTGTTCCTCAAGGTCTTTGTCTTCCGGTCCAGAATCGCGACCGACCTCTCAATATAATTCAGGCTGCTATCAACCTGAATATCTTCTAAGGGAACAACTGCTGACTCATCCACCAAACACTTCCTCAACTGAGACGCATGGAAAGTGTTGTGGATCTGGCTAAGCTCTGCTGGAAGATCCAACCGATAAGCAACCCGACCCACTCGGGCCAAAACCCTGAAAGGACCAATGAACCTGGGGCCCAGCTTGCCCCTCTTCCGAAACCTGATGACACCCGTCCAAGGTGAGACCTTCAAAAGGCCCATATCGCCCACCCGGAACTCCAAGTCTGAACGCCTTCTGTCGGCGTAGCTCTTCTGCCGACTCTACGCAGTCTGCAGTCTACTACGAACCTGCTGAATCAACTCGGTCGTCTTGAGCACCACCTATGTGCTCCCAATGACTCGCTGACCGACCTCGCCCTAACAAATCGGGGTCCTGCACTTCCTCCCATAAAGCATCTCAAAGGGAGGTCGATCAATGCTCGCATGATAACTGTTTTTATACGAAAATTCCGCTAACGGAAGATACGTATCCCAGCTGCCACCGAAGTCTAGGACACATGCCCGGAGCATGTCCTCGAGAGTCTGAATCGTCCTCTCGCTCTGCCCGTCCGTATGAGGGTGGAAAGCGGTGCTGAAATGGAGACGAGTACCCATCTCGTCGTGAAACCGCTTCCAGAATCTGGATGTAAAACGGACGTCTCGGTCTGACACCACCGATACCGGCACTCCATGACGTGCCACTACCTCCCGCACATAGATATCGGCTAACTTTTCGCCGATATGCTCTCCTAGATCGGTATGAAATGAGCACTCTTCGTCAACCGATCCACTATTACCCAAATCGAATCTACCCCATGTGCGGTCCTGGGAAGGTTGGTGATTAAATCCATGGTGATGTCCTCCCATTTCCACACGGGAATGTCTAACGGCTGCATCTTGCCGTGAGATCTCTGGTGTTCTGCCTTGACCTTCCTGCAGTTCAGGCACCTCTCTACATACCAGGCGACATCCCGCTTCATGCAGGGCCACCAGTAATCAGGTCGAAGATCTCTATACATCTTCGTCGCCCCTCGGTGGATAGAAAATCGAGACTTATGGGCCTCGTCCATCAACACCTGCCGTACTCCGCCCCAGTATGGTACCCACACTCTCCCATGAAGGGTCAACAACCCCCGACTATCATAATCAAACGAAGTTACTCGGCCCACTATCCTCTCACACTTCTGCCTCTCCTCCTTGAGGCCCTCAACCTGAGCCTCCCTGATCCATTCCAACAACGGAGTAATCACTGTCATCCTTAGACATAAGTCTCTGATAGGGGCTGATGTCACCTTGCGGCTTAGGGCGTCAGCCACTACGTTGGCCTTCCCTGGATGGTAAAGGATTTCACAATCATAATCCTTCAGCACATCCAACCACCTCCTCTGTCTCATGATTAGATTCGGCCGATCCATAAGGTACCTCAAACTCTTGTGATCCGTGTAGATGGTACAACGGACCCCATAAAGGTAATGTCTCCAAATCTTGAGGGCAAACACAACCGCCCCCAGCTCTAAATCATGGGTAGGATAGTTAGCCTCGTGAGGCTTCAACTATCTCGAGGCGTAAGCTATCACATGGCCTCGCTGCATCAATACTGCTCCCATACCTGTGATCGAGGCATCACAGTAGACTACAAAATCCTCTACTCCCTCTGGCAGGGTAAGGATCGAAGCCTCGCACAACCTCCGCCTGAGGGTCTTAAATGCGGCCTGCTGCTCATGTAACAGCCCGGATTCCCTGGTATTATTTTTTCTTTTTAATTTTGGTGTTTTGTGAGGAGACTCGGCGAGTTGGAGCTCAAACTCGCCGAGTATGATCGCGGTTTGGAAAAGGATTCGCGCCCGGACTCAGCGAGTCCAAAAGGTGGACTCGGCGAGTCCACGCTGTTTAATGAAACCCTAAATTTCAGGGTATGAGACCTATTTAAGGGGGCTTATGGCCGTCATTTGCGGCCACCAACCCCAGAGAGAACCATAAAAGAGTCCTTGAGCTTTTTGTGAGAGAAAAGAGGAGGATCCTTGATTATTTGTGGGTAATTTGGCATGTAGAAGAGGATCAAGGCAAGAAGAGACCATAGGAGGTGCTAATCCAGTGATTCCTGAGTCCAGAGACTTCATTTGAGGTAACCATTCGTTCCTTTCTCAGCCCTTGGTGTAAATCTTAGAGTTAGGGCTTCTTTGTGGAATGATTCATGGAGTAATTGGCCTCTTTTTGTGTTGATGCTTTAGATCTGGACCCAAAGAGGTCCAGAGACACTTTTCCCTCAAGCTTTATGAGTGTTAATGGAGGCCATGAGCTTAGAATAGAATTCTAGAGACCATATCATCAAATAAGGCCTTTGGACCTTTGCATGAGCACCAAGATTGTAACTTTACGTGATAAATGTGCTTGGAAGGACTGGATCTATGAGTTACTGGAACGGATCTGACCTCAGGAGTGAGTTTGAGTTCATGCATGGCTTAGACTCGCCGAGTCCAAAGAACAGACTCGGCGAGTAGCATGAAGATTGTCCATAACCACTCAGCGAGTGGTCTTACCGAGTTAAGGTTTGACTCAGTGAGTCAGGGAGAGTCAGATAGGGTTGACAGGTGGACTGAGTCAAGTTGGAACTCGCCGATTTGTTCTTGAGACTCGGCGAGTTGAGTCGTGGTGGCCCCGCGATTCATGCCAGGTGGAACTCGTCGAGTCAGGGAAGCACTCGACGTGACAAGAGAGGATCCTAAGGAGTCAGTAAACACGTATAGACTCGACGAGTCGCTCTAGTGCACTCGCCGAGTCCGGTCAAAGTTGACCGTTCACCATAGTTGACCAGTGTTGACTTGATAGGGGTAGCCAACCTTAGTTGTGAAAGTGTTAATTAGAGATATATTGTGTTATAGGAGGATTATAGCCCGGAGGATCGAGCGCGAGTGATTTCCGGGATTTGCGAGTTATCGAGATACGCGAGGTGAGTCTTCTCACTATATTTTACCTTGAGTAGGTAACCAGAGTTATGTGACAGAGTATTTGTATGCTATGTATGTTATGCGTTGTACTGCATTATTTCTATGTGATTTATGCTATGCATGTTTACAGAGTTAGAACCGGAAGGTTCCCAAAGTTAGAACCGGAGGGTTCACAGAGTTAGAACCGGAAGGTTCACAGAGTAGGGTCCACGGACCCACAGAGTTATAGCCTCGAGTGGCTAATATGTGTTATGTGTGGTATTTTGGGGAGCTCACTAAGCTTCGTGCTTACAGTGTTTTGTGTTATGTGTTTCAGGTTTCTCTCAGGATCACGGGACGGCACCGACTTGATTGTACACACCAGAGAAAGAGTCATGTTTTGAGGATCCTGGTTTATTATGCAAGTGAAAATGAAGTTATGTTTTTGTAATTCGATTATGAATGAGATTTTAAGAAAAGTGTTTTTTTAAGAATTAAACGATTATTTTTAAATGAAAAATTGTTTTGAAATTTACGGTGTTACAAGTTGGTATCAGAGCCTTGGTTTGAGGGATTCGGATGCACCTTCGGGTAAATCTGGACTCAAACTGAGGAAGTAAGAAAAGTTTTCAAAGAAATAATTTTCTAAAGCGAATAAGAGTTCAAAGAGAAAGCGAGAAAGAGCAGTGTGTGCAATCAGCCAGAGCTCGAACGGTAATTTCCCAAAATACCCTTACTTTTGTGTCATGAGATATTATTGCAATCAGCCAGAGCTCGACAGGCTAGGTATTTCATATCTTAGGACTAGAGTGGCCTGATTTGTGATGCCTTAGCCTAGGAATTGTTGTTACATGCTATGTGCTTTTGAGTATGTGATGAGTGAGAATATTTAGTTGGAATCCTTTAGGGGATTTGAGTAGAGGAGTAATCTAGGGGAGATACCTAGATGAATACCGTGGTACTTAGCGGAAAAATAGTTAGAACCCGCGAGGGGAAGAGTTGCAGAGTTCGGTGGTACTTTCGAGGATGAGCAGAGCAAGCGGAGTTATCACCCAGAGTGAGTCCTATGTATTCTTCGATGCTCGAATGCTGCTTGCTTCGTGCTTTGTGGAACTCTCGATGATGGGAGTCAGCTACCAAGCGAATATGACGATATTCAGGAGGTAGATGGATGGCATCATTAGGAGCTCTTCAGCAGCTGATGGCAGAGAAGTATGGGAATCTAGGAAGAGCCTAGGGAGTAACCTTATCCAGATGAGTACGCTGGCAGAGTAGAGAATTTCGCTGGGGAGCGAGCACGTGCGACGGAATTGGTAAACGAGAAGGTTGAACAGTTACTTAGGAGCTCCAGGATAGTCCGTGTGGAAGGTATGGGTAGATGTGGCCGGTAGTATGGGCCCGTACTACTGAAAGTAGAGGACCCATACTTGATACAGGGAGTATTCTGAAGGTTCTAATGAGCGGATTGAGGAGTGATGTTATGGTTCGAGTACCATACATCGAAGCGGATGGAGGAAGTGATGTTATGGTTCGAGTACCATACATCGAAGCGGATTGAGGAAGTGATGTTATGGTTCGAGTACCATACATCGGAGTGGATCGAGGAGTGAAGTTATGGTTCGAGTACCATACATCGGAGCGGATGGAGGAGTGATGCTATGGTTCGGGTACCATACACCGGAGCATATTGAGGAGAGATTTCATGGGATGAGTACCATGGTTCGTAGTGAATGATGCTTGTAGTTCTCCGGTTATCCGGTCATGATTGATGATGTAGAGATTGGAAGCTATGGGTTTTAGGCCAGTGGGCCATGATTGAGTTCGAAGAGGTGTCCCTTGAGAGGGAGGTCGAGAGCCTTTTAGAGTATTTTGGTAAGGAGGGGAGAATTTCGGTCTGAGTTGAGCAATCAGTCGATAGAGGAAATGTCACCTTCTATGACTTGGGTGGTGCTATTTATGATCATGTGCGAAACATGAGAGGCATGATGTTTAAGTTTTAGGTTTGGGGGTAAACCCTGCAGGTTGTCATTAATGATGATTTTCCATCAGAGTATCAGGTACCATGTGTGCCGTGAGGCAGTGATTTACCATGAGCAGATAGTCAGTTTGGACTGAGATAGTCGAGGACCGCATTACACCTATTTGAGTATAGTAGGGCGTATTGCAGAGGTATCAGTGGGGAGTCCAGTCGAGTTTATCAGTGCAGTGGTTTTTCTATCTATGTTGGGTATTGAATATGGGAGTGGGTCCCTGTTCTTGGGATGCTCCATGTGTTGGAACGTCGGTTGATGAGTCGAGTTGGGGGAAGTATGATGATTTCGTAGTCCAGTCTATGAGTCAGTGATGTTATTGGACAGTTGAGTTGTTTGGTATTGGATTGGTACGAGACTTGGAACGACTAGAGGCAGTTGTGACTAGAAGTTCTTGAGTATTTCATCTGAGGTTCAAAGTATATAAGATCGATTGATTTCCTTAAAGGGGATGATCGGGCGTTGTGTAGCACTTTCCAGGGGCAGGTGCGTTATTGTTGGTGAAAATAGTTTGTGAGATTGTTGATGTGTCAGATAGTGATGGTTCGAACCCTAAGTGGGGGAGAACCGGGTGGTTTATTGAGAGAACCAGAGATTTGTGCAAGAGCGGTTAGGGGGTTGGATACAGAAACCTGCAGCTTGAATTCATGAGATCAGGGTCATTGGTGATCAAGGAAAAGTGCAGGGCGAGATAATGCATGTGGTATATGTCTGAGAGAAGGATGGGTGTCTCCACGGCGGGTGGTCAATGGTCAGGAATCTGGTGGTGGCAGAGTCGTTTCAAGTGGAAGACTCGTAATGATTGTCGAGTATGGGCTGGGATGTGTATTTTTGCATGGATTTTGAGCAGTAGTGGAAAGGGTTTCAGAGGATCATCAGTGTGTTCTGAAGAGTTAGCGCCTTCCTTGTATTACAATTGAGTGTTGGATGCACTGAAGTTGCGCATTGAGTGAAATATGAAATTATTATGGGATTCATAGGAAATGTATTGTTGTATGTGTATGGTGCTGGGAGTAAGGGAATCAGTGGTAGAGGCAAGACATTGTGATGCTCTGTTATGATGTTCTGTGGTTTCCACGTATAGCGTACCGATTCCGGAGTTATTTGGAGTCTTGGGTTTAAGACGACTAGTGATGTATCATGTATCTATGGTTCCAGTGGGAGCCCTTCGTGTATTGTCATCAAGAGGGATTATTTAAGGAAGTGGATCTCCGCAGAGGTAGGTTTTGTGTTATGGCGGTTGCCGCCAGAGTCTGTAATGCATATCGGGGCAAGTGTGTGTGTAACTATCTATGATAGTCTTCGGTGCATGAGTTAGTGAACATAGTGTGGCGTTGTAATGAGAATGAGAGTATAGGGTGAAGCTACAGGGAGCCGTAGTATTCACCAGTCAGAGGGTGTTGTGACGCTACGGGGAGCCGTAGTACTCACAAGCCAGAGAGAGAGAGAGAGTCGTGATACTACGGGGAGCCGTAGTATTCACCAGTTAGAGGGTGTTGTGATGCTACGGGGAGCCGTAGTACTCACAAGACAGAGAGAGAGTCGTGATACTATGGGGAGCCGTAGTATTCACAAGTCAGAGGGAGGGAGCCGTAGTACTCACTAGTCAGAGGCTATCGTAATGTTGTGGGAAGCCATAGTACCCACTAGACAGCAAAAGAGTGTGATGAGGGAGTGTTCTACGATAAGTGCATGATGCAAAAGAGTTTTAGGCTTGAGTAGCCCTAGTGTTGAGTTTATGGAGCCTAGTGGTTTAACCGGGGCGAGACTGGGGTCTCCGTCTCTGTCGGGAGTGTCAGCGAGGCGCGCGGGAGAATATGCATAGCAGACGCCAAAGGTTAGAGCTGAGTCGATCTTCGATTGGATTGTATTTTGGGGAAAAGGGAATTTCGTGACTTGCGTGTCACTGGGCCGTGATAGTGGTCACGGGGAGGAAGTTAGTGAGATATTTTGGATCATGTTATGTGTGACCTTTAGGGGTTCAGCTGTGGGGCCAAAAGCTGACTTGGTGCTCGATATCAAAGATGAATATGAGAAATGAGCTAGAGTTTACCATGGTGATGTCTGTGGACACTTCAGAGCGAGCGAACGATTCAGACGCTCGACGATATGCTTCGGGCTTGTGTATTAGATTCCGGGGGGAAATTGTGGCCCGTATTTGCCCTTGGCAGAGTTTTCCTACAACAACAGCCATCATTAGTGCATCAGTATGCCACCCTTTGAGCTGTTGTAGGGAAGGAGGTATCGGACCCCATTTGCTGGGGAGAGGTAGGGCAACGTGTGATGGGAAGTACAGAGATCGTGCTTCACATGTCAGAGCAGATACAGCAGGTCAGGCAGAGGTTGTTGACCGCTAAGAGTCGCCAGAAGAGTTATGCGGACAGGCGCCGGTCCGAGCTCGAATTTTTGGTCGGTGACTTTGTACTCCTGAAGGTCTCTCCTTGGAAAGGAGTGATCCGATTCGGGAAAAGGGGCAAGTTGGGGCCCCAATATATCGGTCCTTTTCGGGTGATCACGAGGGTAGGCAGGGTAGCCTACCGGTTGGAGCTACCTGCAGAGCTAGGTCACATTCACGACACTTTTCATGTGACGCAACTGAGGAAATGTATAGCCGATGTGTCGGCAGTGGTTCCATTAGAGGATATTCAGGTGGATGCGAACCTGAATTATGCTGAGAGACCAGTGGAAATCAGAGATCGGAAAATCAAGGTTCTGAGGAACAAGGAGATACCCTTGGTTTTGGTTCAGTGGCGGCATCGTAAGGGGTCCAAGATGACTTGGGAGCCGGAGCTTGAGATGCGTGAGCAGCATCCGGAGTTGTTTGTAGAGCGAGACTTCGAGGGCGAAGTCTAGTTCTAGTGGGGGAGAATTGTAACAGCCCGGATTCCCAGGTATTATTTATTCTTCTTAATTTTGGTGTTTTGTGAGGAGACTCGGCGAGTTGGAGCTCAAACTCGCCGAGTATGATCGCGGTTTGGGAAAGGTTTCGCGTCCGGAATCGGCGAGTCCAAAAGGTGGACTCGGCGAGTCCATGCTGTTTAATGAAACCCTAAATTTCAGGGTATGAGACCTATTTAAGGGGGCTTATGGCCGTCATTTGCGGCCACCAACCCCAGAGAGAACCCTAAAAGAGTCCTTGAGCGTTTTGTGAGAGAAAAGAGGAGGATCCTTGATTATTTGTGGGTAATTTGGCATGTAGAAGAGGATCAAGGCAAGAAGAGACCATAGGAGGTGCTAATCCAGTGATTCCTGAGTCCAGAGACTTCATTTGAGGTAACCATTCGTTCCTTTCTCAGCCCTTGGTGTAAATCTTAGAGTTAGGGCTTCTTTGTGGAATGATTCATGGAGTAATTGGCCTCTTTTTGTGTTGATGCTTTAGATCTGGACCCAAAGAGGTCCAGAGACACTTTTCCCTCAAGCTTTATGAGTGTTAATGGAGGCCATGAGCTTAGAATAGAATTCTAGAGACCATATCATCAAATAAGGCCTTTGGACCTTTGCATGAGCACCAAGATTGTAACTTTACGTGATAAATGTGCTTGGAAGGACTGGATCTATGAGTTACTGGAACGGATCTGACCTCAAGAGTGAGTTTGAGTTCATGCATGGCTTAGACTCGCCGAGTCCGAAGAACAGACTCGGCGAGTAGCATGAAGATTGTCCATAACCACTCAGCGAGTGGTCTTACCGAGTTAAGGGTTGACTCAGTGAGTCAGGGAGAGTCAGATAGGGTTGACAGGTGGACTGAGTCAAGCTAGAACTCACCAAGTTGTTCTTGAGACTCGGTGAGTTGAGTCGTGGTGGCCCCGCGATTCATGCCAGGTGGAACTCGTCGAGTCAGGGAAGCACTCGATGTGACAAGAGAGGATCCTAGGGAGTCAGTAAACACGTATAGACTTGCCGAGTCGCTGTAGTGCACTCGTCGAGTCCGGTCAAAGTTGACCGTTGACCAGATTTGACCAGTGTTGACTTGATAGGGGTAGCCAACCTTAGTTGTGAAAGTGTTAATTAGAGATATATTGTGTTATAGGAGGATTATAGCCCGGAGGATCGAGCGCGAGTGATTTCCGGGATTTGCGAGTTATCGAGATACGCGAGGTGAGTCTTCTCACTATATTTTACCTTGAGTAGGTAACCAGAGTTATGTGACAGAGTATTTGTATGCTATGTATGTTATGCGTTGTACTGCATTATTTCTATGTGATTTATGTTGTGCATGTTTACAGAGTTAGAACCGGAAGGTTCCTAAAGTTAGAACCGGAGTGTTCACAGAGTTAGAACCGGAAGGTTCACAGAGTAGGGTCCACGGACCCACAGAGTTATAGCCTCGAGTGGCTAATATGTGTTATGTGTGGTATTTTGGGGAGCTCACTAAGCTTCGTGCTTACAGTGTTTTGTGTTATGTGTTTCAGGTTTCTCTCAGGATCACGGGACGGCACCGGCTTGATTGTACACACCAGAGAAAGAGTCATGTTTTGACGATCCTGGTTTATTATGCAAGTGAAAATGAAGTTATGTTTTTGTAATTCGATTATGAATGAGATTTTAAGAAAAGTGTTTTTTTAAGAATTAAATGATTATTTTTAAATGAAAAATTGTTTTGAAATTTACGGTGTTATAGCTCAGGCCCCCAACGAAACACCACCGACTTCTTGGTCAGTCGGGTGAGCGGCACTGCTATCTTGGAGAAATCCTGAATGAATCTCCTGTAATACCCTGCCAACCCTATGAAGCTCCGAATCTCGGATGGAGACTTCGGGACCTCCCACCGCATCACGGCCTCTATCTTGGCCGGATCTACTAAAATACCCTTCTGGTTGTCGAGGTGACCAAGGAACTGCACCTCGCGCAACCAGAACTCACACTGGGATAACTTTGCGAAAAGTCTCTCATTCCTTAAAACTTCTAGCACCTCCCTCAGGTGCTCCTCGTGCTGCTCCTGCGTCTTGGAATACACCAAGATATCATCTATGAATATTATCACAGACCGGTCCAGCATCGGCCTGCACACATGATTCATGAGGTCCATGAACGCGGCTGGGGCATTGGTGAGCCCAAATGGCATCACCACAAACTCATAATGACCATACCTGGTCCTGAAAGCAGTCTTCTGCACATCCTCATTTCTGACTCGCATCTGATGATACCTGGAATGTAAATCGATCTTGGAAAACCAAGACGCTCCCTGAAGCTGGTCAAACAAATCATCTATCCTCGGGAGTGGGTAACGCTCCCTGAAGATGGTCAAACCGACCTTGCCCTAACAAATCGGGGTCTTGCACTTCCTCCCATAAAGCATCTCAAAGGGAGGTCGATCAATGCTCGCATGATAACTGTTGTTATACGAAAATTTCGCTAACGGAAGATACGTATTCCAGCTGCCACCGAAGTCTAGGACACATGCCCGGAGCATGTCCTCGAGAGTCTGAATCGTCCTCTCGCTCTGCTCGTCCGTATGAGGGTGGAAAGCGGTGCTGAAATGGAGACGAGTACCCATCTCGTCGTGAAACCGCTTCCAGAATCTGGATGTAAAACGGACGTCTCGGTCTGACACCACCGATACCGGCACTCCATGACGTGCCACTACCTCCCGCACATAAATATCGGCTAACTTTTCCGCCGATATGCTCTCCTAGATCGGTATGAAATGAGCACTCTTCGTCAACCGATCCACTATTACCCAAATCAAATCTACCCCACGTGCTGTCCTGGGAAGCTTGGTGATAAAATCCATGGTGATGTCCTCCCATTTCCACACGGGAATGTCTAACGACTGCATCTTACCGTGAGGTCTTTGGTGTTCTTCCTTGACCTTCCTACAGGTCAGGCGCCTCTCTACATACCAGGCGACATCCCGCTTCATGCAGGGCACTAGTAATCGGGTCGAAGATCTCTATACATCTTCATCGCCCCTGGGTGGATAGAAAATCGAGACTTATGGGCCTCGTCCATCAACACTTGTCGTACTCCGCCCCAGTACGGTACCCACACTCTCCCATAAAGGGTCAACAACCCCCGACTATCATAATCAAACGAAGCTACTCGGCCCACTATCCTCTCACACTTCTGCCTCTCCTCCTTGAGGCCCTCAACCTGAGCCTCCCTGATCCGTTCCAACAACGGAGTAATCACTGTCATCCTTAGACATAAGTCTCTAATAGGGGCTGATGTCACCTTGCGGCTTAGGGCGTCAGCCACTACGTTGGCCTTCCCTGGATGGTAAAGTATTTCACAATCATAATCCTTCAGCACATCCAACCACCTCCTCTGTCTCATGTTTAGATTCGGCTGATCCATAAGGTACCTCAAACTCTTGTGATCCGTGTAGATGGTACAACGGATCCCATAAAGGTAATGTCTCCAAATCTTGAGGGCAAACACAACCGCCCCCAGCTCTAAATCATGGGTAGGATAGTTAGCCTCGTGAGGCTTCAACTGTCTCGACGCGTAAGCTATCACATCGCCTCGTTGCATCAATACTGCTCCCATACCTGTGATCGAGGCATCACAGTAGACTACAAAATCCTCTACTCCCTCTGGCAGGGTAAGGATCGGAGCCTCGCACAACCTCCGCCTGAGGGTCTCAAATGCTGCCTGCTGCTCAGGCCCTCAACGAAACACCACTGACTTCTTAGTCAGTCGGGTGAGCGGCACTGCTATCTTGGAGAAATCCTGAATGAATCTCCGGTAATACCCTGCCAACCCTAGGAAGCTCCGAATCTCGGATGGAGACTTCGGGACCTCCCACCGCATCACGGCCTCTATCTTGGCCGGATCTACTAAAATACCCTTCTAGTTGACGAGGTGACCAAGGAACTGCACCTCGCGCAACCAGAACTCGCAGTTGGAGAACTTTGCGAAAAGTCTCTCCTTCCTCAAAACTTCTAGCACCTCCCTCAGGTGCTCCTTGTGCTGCTCCTGCGTCTTGGAATACACCAAGATATCATCTATGAATACTATCACAGACCGGTCCAGCATCGGCCTGCACACACGACTCATGAGGTCCATGAACGCGGCTGGGGCGTTGGTGAGCCCAAATGGCATCACCACAAACTCATAATGACCATACCTGGTCCTGAAAGCAGTCTTCTGCACATCCTCATTTCTGACTCGCATCTGATGATACCTGGAACATAAATCGATCTTGGAAAACCAAGACGCTCCCTGAAGCTGGTCAAACAAATCATCTATCCTCGGGAGTGGGTAACGGTTCTTCACCATTACCTTATTCAACTCCCGGTAATCTATATACATACGGTGCGACCCGTCCTTTTTCTTCACAAACAAAATCGGAGCTCCCCAAGGCGAACTACTCGGTCTGATTAAACCTTTGTCTAGCAGCTCCTGCAACTGCATAGAAAACTCCTGCATCTCAGGGGGAGCTAACCGATAGGTGCCTTAGCTATCGGCGCCGCACCCGGAATCAGATCAATCCCGAACTCTACCTGTCTCTCTGGAGGTATTCCAGGCAAATCCTCTGGGAATACATCAGGGTAGTCTCGCACTACCGGAACATCATTTACTGCCACCTTACCCTTCTCCCGGGCATCCAAAACATAAGCTATATTTCCGGCGCAACCCTGCTGAAAATAGCGCCTCGCTCTCGCGACTGAACAAAAAGCTGGTCCGCACTGTGGCCTCTCGCCCTGAATCACTAACTCTCCCCCACTGGGAGTGCGAACCCTCACTGGCTGCAGCTCGCAATCAATCATCGTCCCATTGGGACTCAACCAATCCATGCCTACTATAACCTTATTCCCTCGCAGGGGAATAGGGACCAAGTCCACCGGAAACTGCTCGTCGAACAACTGAAGAGAACATCCTCTATGCACTCTGGCGACCCTCACGGTCCTGTCATCTGCTATCTCAACCTCTAATAGACAATCCAGCTCCCCTGGAGCTCTACTAAATCTCTTGCTAAGTGCTAGCGATACAAACGATCGGGTAGCCCCCGAATCAAATAATACTGTAGCAGAAATGCCGTTCACAGAGAACGACCCTATACAAAACATATAACCATAAGCAATAATCAATCAATAATAATATAGAGATGAAGGGAAGATACATACCCATCACCACATCAGGAGTCGCTCGTGCCTCCTCTGCTGTCATCTGAAAAGCTCTACTCTTCGCCACTGGCACCTCGGCTCGGCCCTGCCGGCCATTTATAATCCTCAAAGTAGCAGGGGCAGGTGCAACCACCTTCCCTGCTGCAGCTAAACTCGGACACTGGGACTTTTTATGTCCCCTCTGATTGCACTGAAAGCAAATCAGATCTGATGTTGCAATGGCGGTAGCAGGGGCCGTACAATCCCTGCTCAAATGCCCAGTCCGACCTCACTTGTATCAGCCGGAACTCCCTGCCTTGCACACCCCATCGTGCAATCTCCCACACTTGCCACATCGACCGTGGCTCTGCTGACTCCTGGATCTGTGATCTGAAACCTTGGGCTTTTTGCCCGAATTACCTGTACCCGAAACCGCCTCCGGTTTCCTCTTCTTCTCCATCTCAAGGTCAATCTCCCTCTCCCGAGCCCTAGCAATCATGTCATCCAGCGTTTTACAGCTGGACCGGCTCACAAACTGGCGGATATCACTCCGCAACATCTCATGATAACGGGCCTTCTTCATTTCCTCATCGGCTGCATACTGAGGAACGAGAAGAGCCCTCTCCCTGAACTTGGTGGTGATCTCCGCCACGGTCTCTGTAGTCTGGGTGAGGTCCTAAAACTCTCTGGCTAACTGCTACACCTCAATAACCGGTGCAAACTCCGCCCTGAACCTGGTAGAGAAATCAGCCCAGGTCATAGCATCTAGCGCTGCATCATCTCCAATGGTATGTCCAACCTCTTCCCACCAATCCCGTGCCCTGTCCTTCAGAAGACAGGACGCCAATCTAACCTTGTTCCCCTCGGGACACCTGCTCATGCGAAAAGCGTTGGCCACATTCGCCAACCATCTAGTACTCGCTATGGGGTCCCGCGCCCCGTGGTAATCTGGAGCTCCACATGCCCTGAACTCCCTGAACGTAAGTGTGCGCGACCCCATCATGGCCGCCACCTCGGCACGGAAGGTGCCCAACCTCTCATCCATCAGCTCTAGAATACCCTCCTTGATCGAACCGAAGATCACATGAGTCTGCTCTAGTATGATACGAGTAATCTCTGAAGAAAGAAACTCTCTGGTCTGCTCATCCATACGCTCGACCCCCGAGCCTGATCCTGATCCCTCCCCGGCACCGACACTGCCGTCTGCTAGCCTCAAACGCAAAACCACCATTCTGAAACACATCATGGCAACATCAGAATACTGAAATATCTCCAGGGATCATTGATACTACTACTAGCTTCCTGGTCTTGCCTCAGCCTTCCTTTATTCGAGTACGGATCCTCTGCTTTCAGTAGTACGGGCCCATACTACCTTCCACATCTATCCGTACTTTCCTCATGAACTGCCTTGACTCCACCAAGTCACTACTACTACTGATCTCTGCTACTCTCATCCTAGGCTTGCCCTAGGGAAATCTCTGACTCCACTCAAACCAGTCCTCAGTTGCCGAAGGCCTCCTCGTAATGCTAATTAGCCATCACCTGAATACCATCACATGTGATGAGGCTCAGATAATCCTTCGAGTAAAAGACTCGTCCCTACAACGGTTGGACTCAAACAAGAGCTGCGCAATAGGGCCAAATCCAACACTCTGAGATTATTCAACCCTGATCACATGTGACGTGTCGTATTCACCTAACGGCTAACTCCCATCACCAAGAGTCTTACAAAGCAAAAAGCAAGCAGCATTCGGACACAGGAAACTACTCAAGCAAATCTATTCTCATAACGAGAAACTGTACTAGCATACAATGCTAAGCTCATACTATCAGGCATAACCTAAACAGGCTATCCTACTATTGTCTACTCAATACTAGCATGCAAATCTTGTAAAGCTGAAACACATATAGCAGGCACATAAGGCATCCTCCTAGATCGTTAGTCCTATTCTAGCATGTTGTTCTACTGAAACTGACAATCATAACATAACTTGTATGGGTAATTTGGTAGTACTTACTTGAGCTCGACTGATCGCATGCACCACACCCTTATCTTGTTTAAAAAAATTTATTTCCTTCTAAGTGCTTTTCAAAATTTCTTTTGAAAACATTGTTCCTTTTGAAAATCTTTTTATCTTTTCCCTTAGTTTGAGTTCAGATACACCCGGAAGTGTATCCGAATCCCTCAAACCAAGGCTCTGATACCAACTTGAAACATCCCAAAAATACGACCCGAAAATTTCATTTTTAATATAACAAAGATCATAAAACTGAGTATCACATAATAAAACCATACGTTGCGTATCTCAAAACCATACTAAAATACTGTGAGAAAAACTGTGTCACAACTGTATCAAAACATATCTAAGAAACTGAATCAACTCCCAGGACAAAAACTGAAGATGTGGTGTGTGCAATGCCATCATCCCGATCTCTTCCCTTTACTTGCGGAAGTACCTGAAACCAAAACTGAAACTGTAAGCACGAAGCTTAGTGAGCTCCCCCAAACTACCACATACCACACAATAACAAATAAAGCACATACTGGGCCTTGCCCAATGCATCAGACCGAAGTCCGGAACTAGCTGCATCGGACCGTAGTCTGGAACTGACTGCATCGGACCAAAGTCCGGAACTGACAGCATCAGACCGAAGTCCGAAACTGACTGGGACCTTGTCCCCTGCATCAGACCGGAGTCGGGAACTAGCTGCATCGGACCGAAATCCGGAACTGTCTGAACATAGCATAACATAACACATATCTGCTAACATAACACATATACTGCATCGGATTAATGTCCGAAACACATAACACAAAACATGCCTGAATCAAAAAGACATCATGCACTCTAACTACTGCATCGGACTGAAGTCCGGAACTACTGCTAACTAAACGGGTCGGCATTGTGGCCGTAGACCCGTTCCTACTGGAAGGAAACTCACCTCGTGAACTGGATGCTGAGTGTATGGCTCTGGAAGCTATCTGCTGCTGCTTCGGTATCTCCCCGACTACAATTCCATAAACACACTCAATCAAATACTAATAACTGAATTGGGGTAAAATGACTCTTTTACCCCTGGTCAAAGTCAACTCTCCTGGTCAAACTCAACCTACAGTTGACCTGACTCGCCGAGTTGGGCCGCCAACTCGCCGAGTCTCTATTCTCACTTCTCAATCCTACTCGCGGGTACTCGTCGAGTATGGCATCAACTCGACGAGTTCCCTTTCGATTCTAGAACTCAGGCTATCTGCATCCGACTCGCCGAGTTGTATGAACAACTCGACGAGTTGTTCTTGAGCTAAGAAGATTGCCTTGGACTCGCCGAGTTGTATGAACAACTCGTCGAGTCCCTCCATTACTGAGTCTGACCTCCAACTCACTGAGTCCACTCTACTACTCACTAGTCCCCACTCGGCGTCACTCAAAAGGGAAAAAATCGGGGACTCGCGACTCGACTCGCCGATTCGTTCTTCCGACTCGCCGAGTCGCATGCATGCAGCTACTCTAAACTTGATTCTGCTTGAATCCAGCGCATAAAACTTATAGATCTGGGCTCCCTAAGCTTGATTAACACGTAAAGCTTCTATCTTTACGTGCCCATATGCACCCATGAAGATTAAGAGGCTCAAAAAGCATAATAAAGGCTAGATCTAGGGTTCTCAAGCAAAGAAACTTCGAAAAGGCACTAGATCAGGGCTCTAACACTCCTAAATGAACAGATCTAGGGATATCTCGACCCAACAAGGCATCCATACAACTAATAAGCTTGGAAAATACATTAAACTAGCCTTAGAGGTATTCTAATGGAGGTTTTAAGCACAAAACAGAATAATTCCGAGACATACCTCAATGAACTACGACTTTGGCCTTGGATCTTTGCTCTACACTTCCTCTTCTTGGTCCTTTCTTCTTTTTCTTCTTTAATCCTTCAAGAATCCACACAAAAACACTTTAATCATACAAGGAATGATTTAGGGTTTCTCACAACCTCTCTGAGGGTGAAGGAGGCGAGTTTGGGGCACATAACATTGCTTAAATCGTGAGCAAACCCGGGGATTTAAGGTTTCTTCCTGGAAGGCGGACTCGCAGAGTCCCGAATATGGACTCGCCGAGTCGCCGACTTACACGTGCTCGAAATCCCGTCCCTACTCGACGAGTCGGGCTATAGACTCGCCGAGTCCCTCTTGAAAACTTCTAAATAAATACCATGGAAGCAACATACCAGAGACGGGTCGTTACACCATAAGTGTGTATGAATCATGTCGGCGCCTTCCCGCGCTCATCACTAGTACCTGAAACACATAACACAACAATTGTAAGCAATAATGTTTAGTGAGTTCCCCAAAATACCGCATACAACATATACGCCACTCGAGGCTATAATACGACCTTCTGGTCGATGTGTCTCAGCGGGACCCTCCAGTCTCGTAGCTCGTTGGACCCTCTGGTCCGGTCATAGCTCGTTGGACCCTCCGGTCCGGTCCATAACGTCATACACATACATATATCACATAGCACATAAACTCATACGTAACACATAAGACCCTCTGGTCAACACATAATACCACTCTAGGTAACGTATAGTGAGAAGACTCACCTCGATGTCTCGGTAAGTATCTGACTCGGTAGAAATGTGATCTAGCCTCCGCCTAATCACATAAAGTAAATACTCTCATAAATACACTGTACTCAACCCTAAAAGTCAACAAGGTCAACAGTCAAACTTTGACCCGACTCGTCGAGTGCACTAGGGTGACTCGGCGAGTCCACACGTGTCCATTAACTCTCTTAGTCCCTCTCTTGGCACGTCGAGTACTTCCCCTGACTCGACGAGTTCCACCTGGCAAGAATCGCAGGGCCACCCCAAATCAACTCGCCGAGTCTCAAGAACAACTCGGCGAGTTCCAACTTGAACTTAGACTCCCCTGAATCTCCCTGACTCACCGAGTTATTCCCCAACTCGGCAAGTCCACTCACTGAGTGATTAACGGGCAACCTTCATACTACTCTCCGAGTCTGTTCTTCGGACTCGGCGAGTTCATGCCATGCACAAACTCTATACAACTCCTGAGGTCAGATCTGTTCCATACAATCATAGATCTGGCCTCCCCAAGTATGATAATCACGTAAAGTTCGGACCTTGGCCCTCATATAACATCTAAATGGTCCAAAATGGTGATTTAGCCCCAAAAATGACATTCCTAGCTCATGGCTCCCAAAAGGACTCATAAAGCTCCAAGGGTTAAGGCCTCTGGACCGCTTTGGATCCAGATCCAAAACACAAACTCGAGAAGGGACCAAATGCTCCACTTAATCAACCTCTAAAAGGGTTAGAAATCCCTAACACTAAGAATCAACACCAAAAACTGAAGAAGGTCCGAGAATAATACCTCAATACAATCTCTATGAGCTCAAAAACCACCAAAATCGCACCTCCTTCAGCCTCCTCTTGCCTTGAACACTTCCTTCTTGCAAAAACACCCACAAAAGGTTCAAGAATAGCCTCTCCTTCCTCACAAATGCTCTAGATCTCTTAGGGTTTCTCTCTGGGGGTTGGTGGCTGCAAATGACGGCCCTAAGACCCTTTAAATAGGTCTCAAACCCTGGAAATTAGGGTTTCATTAAACAGCGTGGATTCGCCGAGTCCACTCATGAACTCGTCGAATCCAACTGTGAACTCACATACGAATTCGCGATCATACTCGGCGAGTCTAGATGCCAACTCGCCGAGTCTCCCCTCAACACCCAAAAAATAAAAGAACAAAAATTAATACCTGGGAAATCGGATGTTACACTTTTTTTCGTCCATATTTACCCCCTTCAACTTGTTAAACTGTACACATTCAGTCCTTATGACCGGTTACTCCAGGTTAGCCGGAAAAAATGACTTAATAAGGTAATATATTTCTCATTTTGTATACATTTAGTCCTAAATATTTTTGTACACATTTAGTCCTTATTATATTTTTTTTCAAAATAAGTCGTTTTTGTTTTTGTACTAATTTAGTACTTATGAATAATTTCTTTAGGTTTTCTCACGACATCTTACATGGGACAATCATTGATGAAGTGTGTGAGGCTGTTGATGTTTATGTGTAATGTATCATTTTCACAACCAAAAAATTTCATTTTAAAATAAGGCAAAAGTCTCTAATTATAAATTCATTACTAAGAAAAATGTTTATTTCAAAATACATTTATCGAAAATCAGAGTAATATAAGAAACGCGGAATCCTCAATACTGTTGATGAGTGTGTACAGTCATGCTTTCGCCTTCCTACGATCAACGATATAACCTGTAAACATAAACAACTAGGTAAGCACAAATTTTAGTGAGTTTTCTCCAAAATATTCGATACAACAAACGTATTATCATGCATAACGAGCCCACACTCATCAGATTGGAATACCTTGGCCTAATCAGTCATCGGACTGGAATGCTAACATTCAACAGGTCCAATCAGTAATCAAACTGGAATACCCAGGGTTTGTTGGCATGCCGCCTTAACCCAACCGCTCTTCTCGAGCCTCACTGCCTACAGTTTACAGCCGACCCGCACCAGGTATCTTGGCCTACAACATATAGCAGGACCACCTCAACCTATCCCACCACCATATGGTTATCCCACATAAGATGTCGTGAGAAAAACCTAAAGAAATCATTAATAAGTACTGAATGAGTACAAAAAAGTGACTTATTTTGCAACAAAAAATATTAAGGACTAAATGTGTACAAAAATATTAAGGACTAAATGTGTACAAAGTGAGAAATATATTACCCTACTAAGTCATTTTTACCGGCTAACCTGGAGTAACCGGTTATAAGAACTAAATGTGTACAGTTTAAAAGGTTGAAAGGGTAAATATGGACGAAAAAAAATCAGTGACTAAATGTGTGCAAATCAAAAAATACATTACCCTTTTAAGTTATTATCCCTTCGGAATATCCAAGGTTTCATACCTAGGTAGTTATTTTGTTAGTTTACATAAATTCCAAAATATGAATACGTATCCAAAATTTCAAATACGAATTCAATTAGAATCGCTTTTTTTGCTTTATCTTCTAGTTTTAGGTGACAATACGAATTCAAATACGAATTCAAATTAAATTGCATATATAAGATCTAAAGCTGTTAAAAGGAGACAATAATTAGCTAGTCTTTTATTTATCATGATATATATTTACAGAGAATATAAGCATCCCAAAATCATATCTATTCTTGCATATTTGACATTCCTCCCCCAATTTAAAAGGTTGACATACATTATGTGTTCTTGTCTCAATATAAAAAATTATATCTCACCAATTGCTCATAGAATCTTTAAATTTGTGTACCGGAGAACCCAAAAAAAAAATAGAAAACTTCAATGCTTGCATATATTTTCTAATACCCGCCTCACATACATAAAGAAATGAAAAAATGAATACCTTATAATAGACCTTAATTTGACACTTATAAATAACTTATATCATGATTTAAATTTAACGTGAAGATTAATTTGTTAGTCAATTATTTCACCTTTAAAGTAACTATATATTAACATAGTAACTATTCAACTTTGGAGTCTTACAAGTACTATCTTAATAATAACTATCAAAGAGTGGGGAAATGAGTTATCAAAGTAACTAACTCATGTCTTTGTTTGCGTTTAATTGTTTTTTTGTATGCTATTTACTATTTAACTTATTTGTGTTGTTTAAAAAGTACCATTATAATTTGTCATTCAAGGTTTTTGGTGTCTCTCATTTCCGAAGAGACTCTTCAGTTATCTTCTCCAACCAAATATGAATATTCCAGTTTTCTGATTTCAATCTTTCTTAATATCGATTTTGATTATCTGATTTCACACCTCCTATAAAAACTCGATCTTGTATTTGTGTCAATCTGATTTTAGGCAGCCTTAACGATTCTGATTTATGATTTATGATTCGTGTTATTTAGATTTATGATTCATCTAAATTGTAAGATTTAGTTATTGTTCTTTACTTCTTTAATGTTAGTTTTCTGATACAAAGTTAATTTATGTGTTTTCTTTCTGATTTTTAGTTGATAACTTAAACTCCAACATCACAAGTTTTGAAATCCTTGTTGTTGGAGTCTAGAAAACGATTCAAAAAATGTTATCCTTGTTGGAAAAAAATTCTGGAAACTATTCAACATCACAAGTTTACAACAAGATGTTTTCGTTTTAGTGAGAAAATTAATATATATATATATATATATATATATATATATATATATATATATATATATATATATATATTACAAAAGCGATTGAATGATAAATTTATAACAAGAGCATCGTTTAATATAAAAAAACAAAAACAAAAAAGCTATCCTCGTGTACTATTATTTATTATAAGGGTCTTGTTTTTATTTTTATTTTTTTAATTTTTTTTTTTTGCCTAAGGCCTCAAATTGGTTTAGATCGATCATCGTTCTTGGAAAATTTCTTGAATATTACCAAATCAGATTTCTCACACACAAATTGATTTCAACCACTAGTTTTCCATTTCTCATCATTAGATTTGAAATTGTTCCTAAAATGGTTTGTATCTTTGAAGATTAGTGTGTAAAGCAAAACGTTTCCGAAATTTTTTCACAAATGAAGACGAGTTCATCAGATTTCTGGTCTTGTTTTAGCTCAACAGATTTTTTATCTTATCTTGTTTGAGTTGATCAAATTTATGGTTTTTGAGTTGAGTTCATCAATATGCGTTGTTGAACAGATAAAGAGGAAAAACACACAAACATGTATGAGCCTTTGAATCTACATTTGGTCGGCCTCTAAATCTACATTTGGCCGGAGACTGGTTAGAAAACTCATGGTGGCTGGAAACTCATCGAAGACGATGAACGGAATGACATATTCATCGGAAACCTTCAATACCTGGTAATAATGGTATTTTTTGAACACCTATAATAAATTTAATGGTAAATAGTGTACAGAAAAAAGTGAAAATGACTAATCGTGAGCAATATTGAGAGTTCGTTACCCTTATAAGTCATTTCTCAATCAAAGTGTGTGTGTGTCTATATATATATATATATATATATATATATATATATATATATATATATATATATATATATATATATATATTCAAACACTGTTTCTAGGCATATATGCTTCCTTTGAGTTCATGGCATTTGAGACTTCAAATTTTGAGGTTTTGGGTGGCCACGACGTGGTGGGAAAGGCACTATGACATGGCCTCACCCGATGAGAACGTACATCTTTTTGGATGATATGATGTGGGGGCGTGTAACGCCCGGGTTTCAGGGCTAAGCATTTTGTCAATGTAATAGTCTAGGTCAACTATTGTAACTCTTTTTGAAGTAATAAAGATGAAATATTTGAGTATTATGTGAATTATGTGTATTTATGAGCTTATAATTTAATTATAAATGTATAATTAATAAAGAATAAAAATAAACGTCAAAATTAAAGTATGAGATAAGCCCGATATCTCTACATAAAGTTGTAGAATATGTCTCAAGGTTTCCGTACATATAAAGAACGCCGAAATCCGAGTTATAACGAAGAAGTTATGGCCCGTCGAAGTTTTACGGCAAAACCGGCACGGTACCGGGAAGCGTAAATAGTGACTTTACGATAGAGCGAGTTTTAGCCTTAACGATATAAACGAAAATCGTAGATTATGTTAAACTAAGAACATCGATAAAAAGAACTCCCAAATCTGACTTCGTATGAAGAAGTTATGACTTTTCGAAGTTTCGGATTAGCGGTGTACAGCCCGAAATTCGAATTTTAGTTCGAGCGGTTTTTGGCTTACGCGACCTAAATGAGAGTTGAAGATCTCATTAATAGGAACTCAACGGTAAAAAGACAGACGAAAACGGAGTCCATATGAAGGAGTTACGAATTCTTCGCGGTCATTTAGCAGTCTAACCTCCTCCTACTGTTGAATTTAAGATCGGTCAAGAATTAGCCGACGGAGTCTAAATGAAAGTTGTAGATCTTGTTTTACCTACGCGTGGAAAAAAAAAGAACGTCAAAAACGGAGTTCGTATGCGAGAGTTATGATTTTTCTAAGTCGGGAGGTTGCTGTGCGAAATCGGGTGACGTGGCGCAATCCTGGCCGTTGCTTCCTCCCCAAGGCTAGCCACCAGATGGTGACACCTGGCCATAAAAATCAACGAGTTTGAGGTAAACTCGACGAGTTTTGGTGATTTCCAGCCTATAAAAAGAGTGTCGGGGGCATCCTCATTTCTCACACCTTCCAACTTCTCTTTCTCTCTCTAAGCCCCCTAAAGTCTAGGAAAACCCCCTAGCACCCGAAGGAAGCCCCGAGGCTCCCGGAGTCCCGAGAAAAGGGGTCTTTCGACTCGGGACGCTGCTCCAGCGAAGCCAGGTTTTCGAGAAAACTCGCTGTAAGTGAGCTACGCCTAACCTATCTTTAGTTTAACTTACGTTTTAATATAGTAATGTTATTAGGAGCTTATAATAAGTACTTGGGCTATTGTTATGGGTTATATAAGTATCGTTTAACGCTTATATAATAATAATAATAGCTGGACTATTAATTAATCGCGGTTATCGTTAGACTAAACCCTAGTGGCAATGATACTAGGTTTTGCCAAAGGAAAAGTGTGTTAAGAGTAACGAAGTGTTGTCCAAGCGCCGAGTCACCACCTACTCATGTGAGTGCATAGTTACTTTCAGCTTACACATAGATATGAAGTATTTTATATAAATTACGTGCTATGTGTGCATATTATCTGAATACTTGCTATCTATGCTGGATGAACATTGTTATACATGTTTTCAATGATTTAAACTGTATATGTATTTTATATCTACAAAATGTGTTGGGTAAAACATGGGTAGATGTAATAGTTGCTGTGTGACGAAATAAAATAATGAGAGGCCTCGTTATAGATGTTATTGATGAATCAGTCATCTAGCGGAGTATAGATGACGACACCGGACTATTCTAGACAGTCCAGTGGAACACTAGCAGGATCGCAACCTGTAGGTGTTTATTCGAACTGTGTGTTTATTTGAACTGTGTGCTCACCAGATGTACTCCATCCCCCACATGGTTGCCTCAAGGACATTTATTGCTGAGGAATCCCCTTAGGAGTAGTGTCCGTCCCGATGATAATCCTTAGGGTAGGTCCCTTATGATAGATGCTTAGGGACGTAATGTGAGGATAACGGGAACGGGTAATCGGGTTTGTTTAATTTAATGAAGTTAATAAACTTATTTATTGTGGGTTGAAAACCCTATGTGCTCACCGGGCTCCCAAGCCTGACCCACTCAGTTTCTTGTATTACAGGTAGTGGCGCATGAGCATAGATGTGATGTCTTGGGATGAGAGATTAATCGGATATAGGCCTGTAGATATGAAATAATGTAGTAAGCCTTATATTGTACTGTTTATGCTTTTGATCTGTATGAACATGACATCCCAAGTCTTTTAATGAAATACATTTCTATGGAAATGCTTTTGATAAATCTTTATCATATTTTGTTTTGGGACAAATCCGCAACACTTTTATTTAAAATGTTACTCTGATTTTTAAACAAAGCATAAACAAACCGGTCTTTTCTGGCCGTGATTTTGGGGATGTCACAGTTGGTATCAGAGCATTAGTTTAAGCGAACTAGGAATATGGATTTATTTCTAGACTTAAACTTAGAATGCTAAGCGATGATTGTGAGGTGTGAGCACTAGATTATTTTAGGAATTATGCCTAAAATGCTTTATGTGCTAAATGCTTTGTGCTTGATATGCTATTATTTGTTCGGATCTATGGTCTGTTGCCGACCGGATCTGGAAACCTTATGTGTTTAGGATTCTAAACGTACGACTACGATATTAGAACTAGCATGTAAACGTTTCGGGGTGATAAGGACAATTTGAACATCAGTCCTAAATAAAGATCTAAATTCACCTTATTCGGTGTATAGATCAAGATGGAAAGGACCCGTAGCGGAAACGTGAATGCAAATGGGAACAGAAACCAACCCTAAGTGATTGAGCAAATACCAGTGATGGAAGCCGCTGCTGAGCCAGTCACGATGGCCGGTCTGCAAGCGATGATCCAAGCGATGTTGGATCGTCAAATGGAGGAAACTAGACGTTTGCTCCAGCAAAATCGAGAGGAAGCCACTATTCAGATCGAACAGCCCGAGTTGAACGAAGGGCAGACTGAGGAAGGAGACTACAGTGGAACTGTTGGTCAAGTCCACCCACCAATAGTTCAACAAAATAACCAAGATGACGGGTTCGAGAGAAATGGATGCAAGTACAAGGATTTTCAGACTTGCAAGCCATCGACTTTCACGGGAAAGGAAGATCCAATCAGGGTCATGGATTGGATCTCGGAAATGGAGTTAGCTTTCATAACATGCGTTGCAGAGGGAAGCTACAGACCACATTTGCAGTGCGTCAGTTTCGAGGAGGCGTTGTATGCTGGTGGAATACCTTGGGGAAGACTTTAAGCCCTAATAAGCCCCTGCAACTGACATGGGCATAATTTCTGGTGCAATTCAAACGAAAGTACTGCTCAGCTCAAAACCTGCTCGAGCTAGAGAACCAGTTTCTAACCCTGAAGAAGGGGAGCATGTCAATCGATGAATACACGAACAACTTCACAGAAAAGATGGAATTTGCCTTGCGTCTTGTTCCGGATGAGCTGACGAAAATTGATAAGTACGCAAAGGGATTACCATGGGAGTACGCGGTGCCAGTGCATCAGGCACCTACTTTGGAGGCAGCTATCTGGGCTGCCAAGTCTGTGGAGGATATGATTAAGGGA
Source organism: Lactuca serriola (assembly GCF_051521515.1). NCBI lineage: Eukaryota > Viridiplantae > Streptophyta > Magnoliopsida > Asterales > Asteraceae > Lactuca > Lactuca serriola. Next base: position 144,161,697 of record NC_136413.1, read on the forward strand.
AGAGCTGCCAACAAAGTCGAGGTTGGCGAGAAGAGGAAATTTGAAGGGTCTGCTAAACCCAACAAAAAGAAGAGCAAGTTCGGTTCAAAGAAGTTCGGGGGAGGAAATGAATTGAAATGGTGCGAGAAGTGCAAGAAGAAGCACTCGGGAAAATGTGGTGAGGAAGTAACCTGCTACAAGTATGGGAAAACGGGGCACTATGCCAATGAGTGCACCACCAACAAGAGGGTGTGCTATGAGTGTCGTGAAGAAGGGCATATTGCTAAGGATTGCCCAAAGAAGAAAGATACGGGAAGGCCCAACATACCACCGAAGCCGAAGGCGAGAGCCTTCCAGATGACGCTCGAGGCTGCGAAGGAGGCAGCAGACGTCGCTTCAGGTACCTTTCTTGTAAATGGTTTGCCTGTAAATATACTATTTGATTTCGGAGCCAACTACTCTTTTGTGTCTCACCAATTTGGTGGGAAATTAGCATTGCCTGCAGAAAAACTTGATAATGTCCTGATTGTAGAAGTTGCCAGTGGCAAATTCGTACCTGTTAGTAATCGTATTAGGAACAACGTCATCAACCTAAACGGAAACGAATTCCACGAAGAGCTATTACCCATAGAGTTAAACGGTTTCGACATCGTTTTGGGTATGGATTGGCTTAGCGCCAACGATGCTGAGATTCAATGCCGAAAGAAGATAGTAAGGGTGAACCCACCCGGAAAGGAATCATTTATGGTGTATGGGGACAAACGCAGAGTGAATTCTGGAATCATCTCCCTGATGAAAGCCAAGAAATGTTTGTCCAAGGGATGTGCATCATACTTGGCATTCGTAATCGATGCTAAGAAAGAAAAGAAAGAGGTGCAGAATATACCGGTTGCATGTGATTATCCGAAAGTCTTTCCAGAAGATCTTCCCGGATTACCACCTGATAGGCAAGTGGAGTTTCGTATAGATTTGTTACCAGGAACAACACCGATAGCAAAAGCACCATACCGATTAGCACCGGTGGAGATGAAGGAGCTTATGACGCAGCTTCAGGAGCTGTTGGACAACGGTTTCATTCGACCTAGTTCATCACCCTGGGGAGCTCCTGTGTTATTCGTGAAGAAGAAGGATGGAAGCATGAGAATGTGTATAGACTACCGAGAGCTAAACAAGGCAACGGTGAAGAACAAGTATCCATTGCCGAGGATTGACGACCTATTCAATCAGCTGCAAGGTTCGAGCTACTTCTCAAAGATCGATCTTAGGTCAGGATATCATCAGCTGAAAGTGAGAGATCAGGATATCGAGAAGGCTGCATTCAGAACGAGATATGGACACTACGAGTTCTTGGTTATGTCGTTTGGACTAACCAATGCTCCAGTAGCATTCATGGATTTGATGAATAGGGTTTGTAAACCATTCCTCGATAAATCTGTGATAGTGTTCATTGACAACATTCTCATCTACTCGAAAATTCAGGAGGAGCATGGCAAGCATCTACGAGAAGTGTTGGAAGTATTAAAGAAGGAGAAGCTTTACGCTAAGTTCTCCAAATGCGACTTTTGGATACGAGAGATCCAGTTCTTGGGTCACGTGGTTAAACAGGAAGGGATAATGGTTGATACCTCAAAGATCGAGGCTGTAATGAAGTGGGAACGTCCAAAGAGTCCCACGGAGATTCCAAGCTTTCTAGGATTAGCCAGATATTATCGACGATTTATCCAAGGCTTTTCTTCGATAGCTGCTCCATTAACAGTGTTGACCCATAAAGGAGCTACGTATACGTGGAGTGAGAAGCACGATGAGGCATTCGAGAAGCTAAAGAAGAAGTTATGTGAAGCACCGATACTTTCTCTACCCGATGGAGTTGAAGACTTTGCGGTTTATAGTGATGCATCTGGATTCAGGTTGGGTTGTGTTCTGACCCAAAGATAAAAGGTGATAGCATACGCATCTCGACAATTGAAAGAGCACAAAAAGAACTACCCCACTCATGATCTGGAGTTGGCAGCGGTAGTATTTGCCCTAAAGATATGGAAGCACTACCTCTACGGCATGAAGTGCAAGCTCTTCATTGATCATAAGAGTCTCCAGTATCTCTTTAATCCGAGGGAGTTGAACATGAGGCAACGACGCTGGCTAGAACTACTCAAGGACTACGACTGTGAGAAACTTTACCACCCAGGTAAAGCAAATATTGTTGCTGATGCTCTCAGTCGGAAAGTCAATCTTGAAAGGAAAAGGCCAAGAGCGTTAAGAATTGAAGTCATCTCGACGATTATGGAAAGTATCAGGAGAGCTCAAGAAGAAGCTTTAGAGAAGAATGACCGAAAGAAAGAACGTTTGGGAAAAACGTTAGCGTTCGGTACAAACAGTAGAGGACTGAAGGTATTCCAAGATCGAATTTGGGTTCCTAAGACGGGAGGAATAAGAGATCTTCTGATGGAAGAAGCACATAAGACCATGTACTCAATTCATCCCGGTAGCAGTAAAATGTATAGGGACCTAAAACCCTACTACTGGTGGCCGACGATGAAGCTCAATGTTGCGAAGTATGTGGCCGAGTGCGTAACACGTGCGAGAGTTAAGGCACAACATCAAAAACCGTATGGGAGTTTAGAACCTTTACCTGTACCCATGGGTAAATGGGAAGACATCACCATGGATTTTGTGACTAAACTACCCAGGACGAAGAGCGGACACGACATGATTTGGGTAGTCGTGGATCGTTTCACCAAGAGTGCACACTTCATAGCAGCCAACGAGAAGTGGTGTATGGATAAGCTCGCAAATGCTTACGTGAAGGAAATTGTAAGACTTCACGGTGTTCCTCTTATGATTGTATCGGATCGTGATAGTTGTTTCACGTCGAGGTTTTGGAGAAGTCTACAAGAGGAGTTGGGTACAAAGTTGTGCTTAAGTACTGCTTACCATCCGCAAACCAATGGTCAGAGCGAAAGAACGATTCAAACACTGGAAGATATGTTGAGAGCATGTACCCTCGAATTCCAAGGGAATTGGGACGAGCACTTACCTCTGGTAGAATTTTCCTACAACAATAGTTTTCACTCGAGCATCAAGATGGCACCTTATCAAGCATTGTATGGACATAAGTTTCGTACGCCGTCTTGTTGGCTTGAAGCCGGAGAGAAGCAGTTTATGGGCCCCGAGATAGTCCATGAGACTGCTGAGAAGTTGAAGGTGATTAGGGAAAGAATGTTAGCAGCTCAGGATCGACAGAAGAGCTATGCTAACAAGAAAAGACGACCAATGACTTTTGAAGTTGGGGATTCCGTTTTGCTTAAAGTCTCACCGTGGAAGGGACTTATAAGATTCGGAAAACGAGGGAAGTTGAGTCCAAGGTTTATTGGACCGTTCAAAGTTCTTCAGAAGATAGGGATCCAAGCTTACAAGTTGGAATTGCCCGAAGAACTCAATGGTATTCATAACACCTTCCATGTGTGTTATTTGAGGAAATTCACGGGAGATGTTCCCGATATAATTCCAATCTCATAGTTAAGGATGGATGAGAATAAGAGGCTGATCGAAGAGCCCGAGGCAATTGTTGACCGTAAGACTAAGAAGTTACGACACAAGATGGTCGACTTAGTGATAGTCTGATGGAAACATTCGAATGGGCCAAATCTCACTTAGGAAACAGAGGATGACATGATGAGTCGCTATCCACATCTGTTTGCTGATGCATGATTCCAGGACGGAATCATCCTAAGGGGGAGAGAATTGTAACGCCCGGGTTTCAGGGCTAAGCATATTTGTCAATGTAATAGTATATGTCAACTATTGTAACTCTTTTTGAAGTAATAAAGATGAAATATTTGAGTATTATGTGAATTATGTGTATTTATGAGCTTATAATTTAATTATAAATGTATAATTAATAAAGAATAAAAATAAACGTCAAAATTAAAGTATGAGATAAGCCCGATATCTCTACATAAATTTGTAGAATATGTCTCAAGGTTTCCGTACATATAAAGAACGCCGAAATCCGAGTTATAACGAAGAAGTTATGGCCCGTCGAAGTTTTACGGCAAAACCGGCACGGTACCGGGAAGCGTAAATAGTGACTTTACGATAGAGCGAGTTTTAGCCTTAACGATATAAACGAAAATCGTAGATTATGTTAAACTAAGAATATCGATAAAAAGAACTCCCAAATCTGACTTCGTATGAAGAAGTTATGACTTTTCGAAGTTTCGGATTAGCGGTGTACAGCCCGAAATTCGAATTTTAGTTCGAGCGGTTTTTGGCTTACGCGACCTAAATGAGAGTTGAAGATCTCATTAATAGGAACTCAACGGTAAAAAGACAGACGAAAACGGAGTCCGTATGAAGGAGTTACGAATTCTTCGCGGTCATTTAGCAGTCTAACCTCCTCCTACTGTTGAATTTAAGATCGATCAAGAATTAGCCGACAGAGTCTAAATGAAAGTTGTAGATCTTGTTTTACCTACGCGTGAAAAAAAAGAACGTCAAAAACGGAGCTCGTATGCGAGAGTTATGATTTTTCTAAGTTGGGAGGTTGTTGTGCGAAATCGGGTGACATGACGCAATCCTGGTCGTTGCTTCCTCCCCAAGGCTAGCCACCAGATGGTGACACCTGGCCATAAAAATCAACGAGTTTGAGGTAAACTCGACGAGTTTTGGTGATTTCCATCCTATAAAAAGGGTGTCGGGGCATCCTCATTTCTCACACCTTGCAACTTCTCTTTCTCTCTCTAGAATCTCTCTCTAAGCCTCCTTAAGCCCCCTAAAGTCTAGGAAATCCCCCTAGCACCCGAAGGAAGCCCCGAGGCTCCCGGAGTCCCGAGAAAAGGGGTCTTTCGACTCAGGAACGCTGCTCCAGGGAAGCCCGGTTTTCGAGAAAACCCAATGTAAGTGAGCTACGCCTAACCTATCTTTAGTTTAGCTTACGTTTTAATATAGTAATGTTATTAGAACCTTATAATAAGTACTTGGGCTATTATTATGGGTTATATAAGTATCATTTAACGCTTATATAATAATAATAATAATAGCTAGACTATTAATTAATCGCGGTTATCGTTAGACTAAACCCTAGTGGCAATGATACTAGGTTTTGCCAAAGGAAAAGTGTGTTAAGAGTAACGAAGTGTTGTCCAAGTGCCTGTAGGTGTTTATTCGAACTGTGTGTTTATTTGAACTGTGTGCTCACCAGATGTACTCCATCCCCCACATGGTTTCCTCAAGGACATTTATTGCTGAGGAATCCCCTTAGCAGTAGTGTCCGTCCCGATGATAATCCTTAGGGTAGGTCCCTTATGATAGATGCTTAGGGATGTAATGTGAGGATAACGGGAATGGGTAATCGGGTTTGTTTAATTTAATGAAGTTAATAAACTTATTTATTGTGGGTTGAAAACCCTATGTGCTCACCGGGCTCCCAAGCCTGACCCACTCAGTTTCTTGTATTACAGGTAGTGGCGCATGAGCATAGATGTGATGTCTTGGGATGAGATATTAATCGGATATAGGCCTGTAGATATGAAATAATGTAGTAAGGCTTATATTGTACTGTTTATGCTTTTGATCTGTACGAACATGACATCCCAAGTCTTTTAATGAAATACATTTCTATGGAAATGCTTTTGATAAATCTTTATCATATTTTGTTTTAGGACAAATCCGCAACACTTTTATTTAAAATGTTACTCTGATTTTTAAACAAAGCTTAAACAAACCGGTCTTTTCTGGGCGTGATTTTGGGGATGTCACCGAGCGCCCATCACTCCTACCCTAATTTTTTCGGGTTTTAAGCCCAATTTATGGGTTGTGATGGCTAGGGTTTGCTCACCCTCAGCCTCCATCACCTCCCTTCGACCTAAAGTAAACCCTAGCCTCCAATGTTGACATTTTGAAGCTTTTGTGGTGTATTGTGGTGCTTTGAAGAAGAAGAAGAAGAAGAAGAATGTGCTCTTGGTGCATAGATCCAACAAGAAAATCTCCTCATCATTTTCTTGCACATTTTTGGACTTTTTTAAGTCCTTAAGTTTCTATCCTTTGTGTGTTATTCTTCTAAATCTAGGCTTAGAAGCTTGTTCTTCAAGTTCTTGATGATTTAGGTGGATGGATTCCATAAACCTAGCACGATGTGGTTGTCTGATCCCCACAATGTGGTGATAGGCAGTCTTGTGGCTATTATGTCGTGAGGCTACCACATCGTTGCCTATGCTTGGACACGACATAGAGGTCAATTGATGTCGAATTTGACCATTGAGTTTTGACCAAGAGGGTTTTTAGTCTATGGGTTGAGAATGTACCTTTGATTTTCGTATAAGTGGCTTGTAGGACCAGTCTTTGTTTCGTGTGAGCTACGTGGATTCTTTACTAGTCTGTGATATGAGTTTTCTCACTATACTTTGTAATGCAATATGTATCCTTTGTGTGTAGGATGCTAATATGTTGTATTTGTCTGTTAGATTGGTAGATCTATTATGATTACCTGTGTTTACTGGTTATTATTTGTTTATTTATTTGTTTGTATATGTAGACATATTATGGTCGGGTTGAGGCAGGCCTGCACTGTGGTGTAGGCCAGGCCCAAAGAGAATGGTTCAACCCCCTGTTGTAGGCTCAGGAGAGAAATCTACCTATATCTTGTAGACTCAGGAGAGTGGTCCAGGTGTATTGTAGGCTAGGCGGTCCAGTCGGACTGAAGGCTCATGTATGCATGCATTGTATGTGTATTGTTGTGTGGGGTATTTCGGGGAACTTGCTAAGCTTTGGCTTATAGTTGTGGATTTAAGTGTTTTAGGTACTTCAGAGGATCGGGGGAAGGCTAATTCTTGACGGTACACCTCATCCAGTGGTTGATATGTTTTTAAGAGATACTATGTTTTGATAGTCTGATTATATAATATGGTTGTGAAACAATATTGTGATGACTTATGTTTATGGAAAAATGGTTTATTCCCTTTTAAAAATGAAAATATTTTACTATGGTGTTTGGGATGTTACAAGTTGGTATAAGAGCCCTAGTTTGAGTGATTTGGATGAACACTCGTGTGATTCCAGACTCAAACTATGGATCTGCAAAAGATTTTTTCACAATGTTTTTTTAAAAAAATTATAACGGAAGGATGCGACGTGTACAGTCAGCCGAAGCTCAAGAAAAAGTTATCCCCCAAGATAACCACACTTGTTTTATATATATTGGTGATATATTAAGTGTTAGAACTTCATGCTAATGCATAGGCTAGAGATCTTTAGGAATTGCATGATAGGATTATTTGATTTGTGATGCATGATAGCCTAGGAGATTACTTGTTTATGCTATATGAAACTGACATTATTATTAGAGTTGATAAGTGTATGCACCATGATTATACATAACTAGGATTTTATAGACTTAGAATGCTTGATTTAGCCTTACTTTATGTTCCCTGTTTGGTTTTAGGCTTAGGGTAGACTTATTCGACTGTCTATCGAATCTGATGTTATGTATGATCATCATACACGAGGTGACCGCAGTGATAGTGAATGTTTCATGAGTTGGGGGCGTGGTTGATAGAGTTCTAGAAGAAGCAAGGAATTAATAGTTACTCTTGAGAGAATGTATGTGTAGGCTGTATGCGTACCTTAATTATTTTGGGCATAGTGGTCTAGGAATTTCACGGCGATCCTTGATACAAATACTGGTATGTGTAGAAGGTAGTATGTGCTCGTCCTACTGGAAGAACAAGACTCGTATTAGTGTCAATGAAGTCGCGGGTTCCATGGGGTAAGTAGTTAAGTAGTGGTGTGATATGGTATAATGTGATTTTCTGGCATGTTCCCGGTTTATTTTCAATATTGTGGTTACAAGAGGTTCCAGTTCGGGTGTTGATGGGTCGGAGAGTCCAATATTGAGCGATGATGAGATTCGAGAGTTGATCACTACTAAGGTGACCTTAGTAGTTAAAGAAGTGATTCCAGAGGTGTTCGGGTCTATTAAGACCATGCTAATTAAGATTTTTGATGAGTGTTATGTTGCCGTCACTGAGTTTTCCACCACCACAACCATTATAGTCTTTTTTGTTGTAGGATTTAGGGAAGAGGGACGATATAGTACCAGAAGTTCAACAACATGAAGCCCTGACGGGTTCAAGGACACGATTGTGGCCATGAGATGAATATTTGATGTTGAGGGGTGTTTTTAGATGTGTTCTTGTCCTGAGAACCAGAATGTGAAGTTTGCGTTGAACCTAATTTGATTGAGGGAAAAGGAATGGTGGAAGTTTGCTACTCAAACTTTTTCGATTGTCGAGCAGGCCGTAGTGACTTGGTAGCAGTTTATAGAGATGTTTCATACTGAGTATGTTCCACTAGTAGAGAGAGAGAGAGAGAGCTTTGCTCAGGATTATCTATCGCTTAAGCAGACGACGGAGTCGGTGGCAGAGATCACACCATGAGGTAGTATAGGTGGCTTGACGTCGTAAGGATTGTGATTGTGAGATCCTGTACCACCCATAGAAGACCAATGTGGTCGTTGATGCCTTAAGTCGCAAGCCAATTAGTACTTCTATTTGGGGCTTGTGTTTGAGGATAACCATCATTTTACCACTTCTAGATTTATCAGGAAGGCTCGTGCAGATGGGATTAAGAAGGATAACTGGAAGGAAGAGAAAATCAAGGGTCAGATTGCTAGCTTTACCACCGATAGTTAGGGGTTTTTGACACAGTATGGATGGGTTTGGGTTCCAGTTTCCGGTGGGGTTCGCCAGACATTATAGGAAGCTCATAAGTCCAAGTTATCGATTCTCCCTTAAGCCACCAAAATGTATCGAGACTTGAGGCTTATCTACTGATGGCCTTGCATGAAGAGAGATAGTGCTTGGTTTGTTAAGAGGTGCTTGACTGGTCAGAATGTCAAGGCCGAACATCAGAGACCACATGGAAATTTGCAACCTTCAGAGATTCCCATGTGGAAATTGGAGTACATCACCATAGATTTTATCATAAAACTTCCAAGGATAGCTAAGGGATTCAACGTTATGTGGATGATTGTCGACCGCCTGACTAACAATCCTATTTCCTTGCAATTTAGGAGAGTTCCTTGGCCAAGAAATTGGTTGATATCTACGTGCAAGAGATCATTGTTCACCATGATTTGCCTATTTCCAATGTATCTGATTGAGATGTTCGATTCACTTCCTGGTTTTGGAAGAGGTTCCATAATGAGTTGGGTACTCGTTTGCTTTTCAACATGACATATCATCCACAGACAGATGGGCATACTGAGTGGGCCATTTAGACGTTCGAGGATATGTTGAGGGCTTGTGTTATCGATTTTGGTGGGATATGGGACTCCTACCTGTAACATCCCAAAAAACAAGGTAAAATTTTCATTTTTCAAAACCAAACCAAAAACCATAAATGTTTATAAAACATAGTTTTCGAAAGTCAAAATCACAAATCAGAGTATCCCAAAATCAAATCTCATAAGATTCAAAAGATGTGTATGATCAAGCCTTCACCCTGCCCTAATCATCTGAAGTACCTGAAACAAAACATTTAAACTGTAAGCCAAAGCTTAGTGAGTTCCCCCAAAGTACCACACACAACCATACAGATAATAACATGCATAATGAGCCTTCAACATGGTTGGACCGCCTCACGGGTACTGCAACCTAACTAGACTTCTCTCCGAGCCTTCGACCTGACTATATTGCCTCACTAGGACTACACCCTATCCGGACCGCTCTTCGGGCCCTTAGCCTAACTGGACCGCCTTGCAGGTCCTACAGCCTATCCGAATAGCCATGAGTACCTTAGTCTTCAGCACAAAGCAGGACCACCTCAACCCAACAACCAATAACATGTCGACATATACAATAACAATCAATAACCAGCAAGTATAGGTAATCATACTGATTTACCAGTCTAACATATAATCAATGAACATAGGTAATAATTGAAATTCACCAGTCCAACACATAACCAATGAACATAGGTAATCATACATATCTACCAGTCTAACACATATCAACATAATATCATCCAATATACCATAATACATAATCCATTGGTCGAAATTTATGCCTTCGACCCATGAGTATAATGAGGAAAACTCACCTGAACAACTCAACAGAATCCCAATAGCTACCTCAGCAAGAACACAACCAACCCAAGCTTCCAAAAACCAAATTAAGACCAATCCTTAGCCAAATATTTAATTCTACCCAAGTTTGAACAAAAGTCAAACTGGTCAAAAAGTCAATAGTCAGATTCAAAGTAAAAAATAGTCAATCAATATCCCTCAACGTCGTGATCTTCCTTGGCCACACCGTAGGCACTAAACGCCAACATAGTCGTTGACTCCCCAGTCTCCACATCGTGGCAACCTAAAGACACGTCGTGGGGACCGGTCTAAACAACTCAAACGAGATTAATCCATTTTCTCTGGATTTCAAGAGCTCCAAAGTCAAAATTGATTCTTTCCAAGGTCATAATGGATACAATTTCTAACTTTATCCATTAGGAAGGTCCAAACCGCCAAGATCTATACTTTAAGTCTCAAAGGGATCCAAAAGTGCATCTTTCTCAACTTAATCCATTAAGTCCAAGTCCCCCACTTTAAGATATGAATCAACAAGATGTGTGGAGGGATAAAGTTTCCAACTTTATTCATAGTAATGCCATAATCATTCAAGATCTAAACTTTATACACCAAAATGGCCTAAAGGGCCAAGATAACTTGCATGGCTATAAGGGAAGGCAAAAGATCACAACTATCTTAGTCCATGAGGTCCAAGAAGCATTCTAATCTGATTAAAAGATTTTGGAGTCCACTCAACTCCAAGATCACTCACAAAATGGACCAAAAGTGCCAAAAAAAACCCCAAATGACAAGATCTAAATGAAATAAGTATCAAGATTGAAACTTTATACTTACAATAGCGTAGAAATGTAATGCCTTTGATGTATCTAAACTTGAAGCATCAATCCTTGCAACCAAAAAAACCTTCTTGGCCTTTAAGCTCCCTCAAAATAGCATAAAAATCATCCAAAAGAGGAGAGAATAGAGGGGAGAAGCTCAAATCATGAAGATGGAGGCTAAGGTTTATCCCAAAGGGTTCTAGTGGTGATGGAGACTGATAAAATACCCAAAAATGCAAAAAATTAAGATTAAGTACATTGAAAACCCTAATAATCATGGGCTTCGCCTGACTGATCCCCACGTCGTGGGCTCTGATTCCCACGTCGTGACCATGACTCTTAACCCAAATCCACCTCAACTTTAAACAACCATAACTTCTTCGTTTCAACTCCGTTTTTTATGATCTTTATATCCACAAAAAGGTAATTGATGAGCCCTACACTTATATCTAGTTACTTTTAGCTTCACACATGTCGATATAAAAGCCATAATCCATGCAAGACGCTTAACAATTAACTTTTCCCATTTCACCCTTTTTCTTCCAAGCACAAATCGAAGGCTTTAATGACTTAACCAACATTATAATCATCCATCAAGGTCTAAATCCCGTTCTATGATGCACAATGCCTTTACTCAATCCATTTATAGCCCGCAAATCCTGAATTAAGAAACTTCTCAAAACATGATGTTACACTAGCTCCCTTTAGCTGAGTTTTCGTATAACAACAACTATCATTCTAGAATTTGTTCACTTCATTATGAGCTTCTTTATTGGAGGAGGTGTCAGACCCTAGTTCGTTGGGGAGAGGTTGGCCACACGGTCATGGGGAGCACTAAGGTAGTGATCCAGACGACAGAGATCATCCAATAGATTAGACAGAGATTACAAATGTTGTAGAGCAGACAAAAGAGTTATCCTGATAGGCGAAGTTCAGATCTGGAGTTTTAGGTTGGGAATATATTATTGCTCAAGGTATCACCCTCGAAGGGTGTTATACGCTTCAGGAAGCGGGGCAATTTATGTCACACCCCCAAACCAGAACGGCGGAAATGTTCGGGGGCGGAGGACGTCATGTACATTATCACAAAAATGCATAATAGTAAACAAGCAACAACATCATCCATTGCATTAATAATATAATTTTAATACAAGTGTGTTCTGTGGTTTATAAGACACCAAAAATGAATAATCAAAATAAATACGAGTCTTGAAAGCTCCTTCTTCTTAAAACCTGGTCATCGGTACCTGTCTACTGGTGACTTGAGAATACAAGTTATTTTGAAAGCGTAGATCATCATTAAAGCTGGTGAGTTCATAAGTATTTTAGTGTCATTGTTTGTATGAAAGTAGTTGTAAATGTTTGATGTAAATGTTTGTATCTCCTAGAAAATCCTATATTTCCTACTAAAAAGTAACCTTCTACTAAGGCCTGAATGTTCTGTATGTTTATTCCCTTGTAAAAGTGAGTGTTTTCCCAAAGACAGACTATCATTTACCAAAAATATAATTTACATTACCGCTTATGTGAGAAGATCACAATTTGAATGTAATGGGAAAATAATAAAGATGTACTTGTAGTATTGTATCAGTCCTAAGTCCACAACCAAACAAGGAACAAGAAATAAAGTGAGTTATTAGTCCTAAGTCCTTTCAACCTTACTCATATAACTATATCTATATAGACATGATTTTGACAACTTATAACTTTAAAAGATTTGAATAAAGAGTTTGACATATAAAAGAGTTTTAAACATTTGAATGGCTATAGATGACTTGATGTCAGTTTTATAAAATGTTTTGAAAAGTTTGTTTGATAAACAATTTGAAGTATATGAAATCCATTTGATTGATAGTTATTAATCACATGTGATTGACATAATAACTATAAAGTTTCTACTTGTATTCTCCCCCATGAAAGCATTTAAAATCATTTAAAAGATAAGTTAAGGGGTATGAACTCACCTGTAGTGAGTGGTATGAATGAAAGATCGATACAGGATGCTAAGTGTCAAGTGAAACCTCGAGCACAAACGGATCCTAATAAGCATATAATGACACATATATGGACATAATTAGTGTTTATACAACTAATTATGAAAGGAAAACACCCTATGAACTAGGAAACACTTATATTGAAGTGTTAGAAGCACAAAAGGAGTGCATAAAATAGGTGTACGGCCACACAAGTGTGTGTACGGCCATGGAGTGTACGGCCACTTGTGTGTACGGCCAGGTGTGTACGGACATAGAATGTATGGCCGTACACCCCTTGAAGAACTTGCCAAAAACTGTGGTCCAAGGCTCTATCTAGCATCCTCTAAGAGTTATTGATCTTGTGTTGGAGTATAACATGAGTTTTAGGCCATTTATACACTAAAGAAGGGGTGTACGGCCACATGAAGGGTGTACGGCCATACACTCTTTGGGTTCATACATTATATGATGTTTTAAGGCTAGAAAAGGAGTGATTCACAAGCCTAACTAGAAGATGGAAGATATACTTACGAATTAGAAGCCTTTAGGGGTGTTTTAAGGTCCAAGAACTAGTGTGTGTTCTTGGTGTTCTTGAAGATCTAACCCAAAAGAAGTAATTTCAAGGATGAAATCATGGATCTTCACTAGATAGTGTAAAGAATCAACTAATCAAAGGAAGAAACACTTACATTTTGAAGATCTAGATCAAAAACCCAATGATAGTTGAGAGAGAATCGATTTCTTGGCTTGAAGGAGTGAAAACTGATTAAAAATGGCTAAGACCCACATATATATGTGAGATTGTGCAGCCAGGAGGGGGTGTACAGCCGCACACTCAATTGTACGGCCGTACACTCCTCATGAAGGAGTGTTTGGCCCTTTTGAAAAGTGATGAACTTAAGGAACACAATTCTAAACCATAACTTTGAAGGTACTAGGCTTAGAACACTCAAACAGACTCTAAACAATGCTAACAGATAGCAGAAACGAGGATGACTTTGATTGAATTGAACGGTTGTACAAGATAGAAATTTCGGGTTGTCACAAGTTGGGCCCTAAATTTTTCAGGCCATTACTGATGGGTTTTGAGCATTCTAACACTTCCTAAGTGTACATGCAACCCTAATAACCTTGGATCTATGTTTGTCTAATTATAATGCAAAGTTGAATTCCAAGGTTATATTCCTACCTAGCATACATGGGGAACATTTTTTAACTTGAATGAAAGATAGAATAACTTACCTTGTTGTTGATTATGATCCTTGAAACCTTGTGAGCCTAGCACCCCAAGTTTGATGCCTCAAATGCTTCACAAAACACCAAATGAAAAGGAGTAAACTTTGAAAGAATCTTACACTTGCAAAAATCGGCCTAGCCCTCACTTGTTCATATGTAGCCGATTTTGGTGGAGAATGGGTTCCTTATATAGTGTTGACACATCTAGGGTTACACCATGTAAACCATAATGTGTCATGACTCTTCATTTCCATGACCCATGGGTTTGTAACTCCCATGGAGCATCCTATGGGTTTAACCTAACTTGATAATCCATGGAGCCTCTTAGCCCACTATACAAGTTATGGATGATTTACATAATCATCCCATATATTTAATTAGTTATCTTTTGATCACTTAATTAATTCCAAATTAATTTTTGATCAATACTGATTAAATAATACTATTAATATATTAGAACTTATAATATATTAATAAACCACAAGTGTTATTTCTCTCATTTAGTCTATCCAATTGTATGGTGCCATGCAACCCAAATGGACCATGTCGGGTCGGGTCAAGTACATACCAGAAATAGTTATGGACTTAGACACCTTGTCCAACAGTCTCCCACTTGGATAAGTCTAATAACTATAACTGCAAGTACGACTTCAAGAACCAATCGGTAATCATATCTCTTTCAAGGTCTCTCGGAACTGAGAAGATGATGATATGCCATTTAAGATAAGTGATCATATAATCCTCTGTTCTAGATATCAGTCGGACAAATACATGGAACAATGTCTTACTTATTGTCCAACAATTTGTTTCCCGATTTCCGATTTGTTTGACAAAGAACTTAATTGAACACATCAACTTAGTTCTGACCGGGCCCGGTACATAGGTCAAAACAAAATCATCGAGGGGCCCATATATCAGCATCTAATCCAAGAAGGAACATATAAACTTCGACTCATATGTTTGTTCTACTACTTATTGAATTATACATAAAAGCACATTTTATAACATCGAGTTACCAATTCATTTACGTACAATCAATGCATAACCAACTCATAAGTAACAAATCATATCTCTTGGTTTGAAGACTTATATGATATTACTGTCTCACGATCACTCGGGATAAATTCCATGAAGTGATTCCAGTGAGCGTGGGTTGAGTCCAATGCTCAGAACTTATGAGCACTCATGATTGTTGTAGCCATGTCCAACACCTTAGACCTCTGCAACCAATCATGACAGTCTTGATTCATACCTACTTCCGACATATGACCGACTGTGGAGGTTCGAATAATATGATATACCAAACATAATTATTCTGGAAGTCAAAACATGCAAAAGAAATATAGTAAACGATCGAAAAGAGATAGCAACACTTTACTCATAAATAAAACACCTTTTATTCATCATCTAATGTCAATTACACTTTACAAATTTCATGGTTATCTAACTACTAAATCTAATATCATCCTTCAGCCCTATGCTCCGAGCATGCTGGAGATGCTTAACCCGAGTCAGTCCCTTCGTGAGGGGATCAGCTGGATTCTCATCCGATGATACCCTCTTTGCCACGAGGAGTCCTTTTTCTATTCGATGTCTGGTGAAATGGTATTTTCTGTCGATGTGTCTGGATCTCCCGTGATCCCTTGGTTCCTTGGCTAAGGCAACTACACTTTCACTATCACAGAAAATTTTCATTGGCTCCTTAATAGCTGGTACAACTCCAAGTTCTCCAATGAAGTTCTTCAGCCATATCGCCTCCTTTGCTGCCTCGCTCGCTGCAATATACTCTGATTCACAAGTTGAATCAGCCACTGTCTCTTGCTTGGAACTCTTCCAAGAAATTGCTCCTCCGTTTAAGGTAAAGACCCAGCCTGACTGAGAGCGTAAAGTATCCCTATCAGTCTGAAAGCTAGCATCACTATACCCTACAACTCTCAAGTCATCACTCCCACCGAGGTTAAGGACCCAGTCCTTAGTCCTTCGTAGGTACTTGAGGATATTCTTTACCGCAGTCCAGTGTGACTTTCCAGGGTTCCCCTGATACCTGCTAACCATGCTCAAGGAAAAGGCTACATCAGGTCGAGTACACGTTATAGCATACATGATCGATCCTACAGCCGAAGCATAAGGTATTCGACTCATTTATGCTATCTCAGCCTCAATACTAGGGCGTTGTGTCTTACTCAATCTGGCGTTACTCTGGATGGGTAACTCTCCTTTCTTGGAGTCCTGCATGTCGAATCTCTTCAGCACCTTATCCAAGTAGGTACTCTGACTAAGTCCAATTAGTCTTTTACTCCGGTCTCTCAAGATCCTTATCCCTAGAATATAGGCAGCTTCTCCTAGGTCCTTCATAGAGAAACACTTCCCAAGCCAGGACTTAACTTCCTGCAGAGTTGGGATGTCATTTCCTATGAGTAGTATGTCATCCACATACAATACCAAAAAGCTAACTATACTCCCACTAGCCTTGACATATACACAAGATTCATCTTCACTCCTTGAAAAGCCAAATTCCTTGACTTTCTCATCAAAGCAAAGATTCCATCTGCGAGGTGCTTGCTTTAACCCATAAATGGATTTCTCAAGCTTACACACTCTATTAGGGTACTCCTTATTGACAAAACCCTCTGGCTAACTCATGTAAACATCCTCAGCCAACTTTCCATTAAGGAAAGTGGTTTTGACATCCATTTTCCATATTCCATAGTCATGAAATGCGGCTATGGCTAACAGAACCCTAATAGACTTAATCCATTTGTGAGAAACCCTTTGCAACCAGTCGTGCCTTATAAGTGTGTACCTTACCATCCATGTCGGTCTTCTTCTTGAAGATCCATTTGCACCCTACAGTCTTACGACCTGGTACATTCTCAACCAAGTTCCAAACTTGATTGTCATACATGGACTGTATCTCGCTGTCCATTGCCTCTTTCCACTTGGCTGACTCAGGGCCTGCCATGGCTTTCGCGTAACTGTTAGGTTCATCCAGACCTATCATTGTCTCATCACTGATAAGTGTATCACCTTTCTCGGTAATATGGAATCCATAGTAATGCTCAGGTGCATTCATAACCCTTGTGGAACGCCTCAGAGGTACAGACTTGTCAATTGGCTCAACAGGAGTTTCCTCCTCAAGTTGAGTGCTAGGGTTTGAAGTTCCGTCACCACTTGACTCTTGAATTTCTTCAAGGTCAACTTGCCTTCCACTGTCTCCTTGGCTTTTGAACTCTCTCTCTCTCTCTCTCTCTCTCTCTCTCTCAAGACAGCCCTCCTAGCTACAAAGACCACATTTTCACTAGGTCTGTAGAAGAGGTAACCAAAGGATTGTTGTGGGTAGCCAATGAAAATACACCTCTCGCTTCGAGGTTCAAGCTTATCATGAGTCTCGCATCTCACAAAAGCCTCGCAACCCCAAATCTTGATGTGGTCTAGTTTGGGTACTTTACCAGTCCACATCTCATGAGGAGTTTTGGCAACTTTCTTTGTAGGGACTAGATTAAGGATATGGGTGGCATTCTCTAAGGCATACCCCCAAATGATATTGGTAGCAAAGCTAGATTCATCATGGAACGAACCATATCCAACAAGGTTCGATTACGCCTCTCAGCCACACTATTCAACTGTGGTGTCTTGGGAGGTGTCAATTGTGAGACAATCCCACATTCCCTAAGATAGTCGAGGAACTCTGAACTAAGATACTCACCACCTTGATCGGATCGAAACATCTTAATGTTCCTGCCCAATTGATTCTTGACTTCCTGTTTAAATTCTTTAAACCTTTCGAAAGTCTCTGACTTATGCATGATTAAGTTGACATATCCATATCGACTGTAATCATCAGTAAAAGTCAAATAATAATGATTAGCATCTCTTGTGGCATGTTTGAAGGGTCCACACACATTCATGTGTATAAGATCCAACAAACCTTCACCCCTCTCACAAGAACCTGTGAAGGGTGACTTTGTCATTTTTCAAAGTAAGCATGACTCGCAACTATCATCTGACTTTAGGTCAAATGACTCCAAGACTCCATCCTTTTGGAGTTGGCCTATGCGTTTCTTGCTTATATGTCCAAGACGACAATGCCATAATGACGCTTTATCCAAGTTATTATCATTAACAAAATCAATACACAATACATTATTTCCTAAGTTATCAACCACAGATACAGTTTCATACACACCATCACAAGGTAATGCTTTAAAATAAAGAACATTATTAAAGAAAGCATTAATCGAACCAACTTCATTATCAAATGAAAAGGTGAAACCTTGTTTATACAATACATGAAAAGAAATAGTGTTTCTTTCCATTTTTGGCGAATAACAACATTTATTCAAATCTAAACTAAACCCACTACTTAGCGATAAATTATAAACTCCAATCTTGGTGACAGGTAAAGCTTTCCTATTCCCCATGATTAAGTTTATTCTTCCATGCTCCACATTCTCACTTCTTCTTAGTCCCTGCAAATCAGAACAAATATGAATACCACAACCGGTATCAAGGACCCAAGAATTTAAATGGGGTGAGTTATTAGATAAGATAGTGTAAATACCTGTATGGTTGGGTTTAACTTTCCCATCCTTCACATCTTGCTGGTATTTTGGGCAGTTCCGCTTCCAATGTGATTTTTCATGGCAATAGAAGCATTCAGCCTCTTTTGGTTCAGAAGAAGGAGTGATGAAACCTTTCTTGGTTCCACTTGAAGAAGAGCCATCAAGGGTCCTAGCCTTGGTACCCTTCGAAGAGCTCTTCCTCTTCTTCCCTCGACCTTTCCCGATTGCCAAAACCGGGGCGGAGTTTGGAGTAGGAGTGTTAACAACCAACTTACCCTTAAGACCTGTTTCTGCGGTCTTGAGGAGTCCCTGAAGTTTGCTGAGTGTGACCTCTTCCTTATTCATGTGATATGTCATGCGGAATTGATCATAGCACGATGGTAAGGAGTGCAAAATGATATCTATTGCAAGCTCCTCGGGGAAGTTCACATTAAGCTTCAACAACCGATCCACATACCTTTGCATTTTTTGCATGTGGCTCGTGACGGATTCTCCGTCCTTCATCATGGTTGTTATCATGGAGCAAATGATTTCATACCTCTCTTGTCGTGCACTTTGATGGTATCTTTCCATCAGATCTTGTTGCATTTCAAAAGGGTAGAAGTCCTTATAGGACTTTTGGAGTTCCGCTGTCATGGTGGCCAACATGATGCATGCTACTTTGGTAGCATCCCTTTCATGTGCCTGGAAGTCAGTGATCTCATGGGGAGTTGCAGTGGTCTCATCAATCTCCTTAAGCTCCTTATCGAGGACATATTCTTTTTCCTCATAGCGGGTAATCATCTTGATGTTTCTGATCCATTCATTGAAGTTGGATCCATAAAAAGTGACTTTCCCACACAAATTCATAAGGGTAAAGGAGCCATTGGGATTAGAGCCAAAAGCAGCGTTGTTTGAAGACATATGAAAGAAGAGGACGAGATTAGTTTAGATATTAAGAGAGTCCTTAATAAAACACCCAAATGTAATATTAAGGCTAGGATCCAATCACAATATATTATAACTTAGAAGAGGTATGCCGTAATCCAAGCTATAACATATTTGAAAGGTAGGTGAATGACGATTCACCAATTTCCACCATGAAAAACGAAATATAAATATTAGGTTTTTAATTGGTTCTTAGAAATTCCTAGATTCTTTTGAGATTCAATGAACTTTTCAAAGGCATGTTTCAATCTCGAGTGTGCCCTCCAAGTTTTGTGACTGGGATACCGAGGATCACAAAACGAGGTGTGAAGTAACCATGCAAATCACTTGGTACCCTTAAAGTTTATCACTCAATCGATGTGCCGGTAAACCACACACACACCACCGATACTATGATAAACCTTAAGTTACCCTTTACCTACATTGTTATGTCCAAGTTAGTGTGTCGGTTAACCACACACGCTCCACCAACGACTTAAACAAAGTGTAAAGTGTAATTTCATGGATTAGCACCTTATTCACATTTTTCCTAAAGTAAATAAGATTGGGAATTTAATAAAAGCATTTAGTTACTTTATAATATTCATCATACTTTTAATGAGAATTTATAAGTCCTTGTCTTACCCGTTCGGCTAACGACCCTCCACCGATCAAGGAAGCGGTGGGTGAGAGTGGACACCCATTAAGTTTCCATTTTATAGGCAACAACCTTATACCCCCCCCCCCTTATAGACCGGCTTCGTGAATGAAGCATACTAGCGGTAAGACGACTTGATCTTATACATATATATATTATTAACTTATAATATTTAAAAGTATAAGGGTTGAATTTTAACTTTTAAAATTCTAAGGGTTGGAACTAAAGTTTTAATCAAGACTTTACTTGTTCCAAAACTTGAGGGCAAGTTTTGTAAACTTTCAAAACTTTTCATTTCTTATAACTTATGAGTTAATTGAGTAATAAAAATGAAGACTCTTCATTTTTATAACTCTTGTGTTCTTTTAATGGCTTTAATAAAAGTGTGACTTTTGATTTTCCATAACTTGAGGACAAGTTATGGACTCCATTAAAACACATTATAATCATGAATTAAACTACCATGAAGGTTACAATCAATTCCTATGATCATCTAATCTTCATAAGTTCAAGAACATGAATATGAACACTTTCAAGAATCAAAAATTACACTTAAGAACTTGTAATTTTGATAATTGCCATTGTAAATGGGTTATCATAAACATTACACCATCTAAAACAAGTTTTAAAACACCAAAACAGTTTAGGGTAATGTTTCTAGTCCATTCCAGCAAAAAAAAAAGTTGAAAATCTGCATTCTGAGGCTCCTACTCGTCGAGCGCACGAACCTACTCGGCGAGTAGGATGAATTTACACATGAACTCGACAAGTCCCCCCATGGACTCGGCGAGTTCAGCAGGTAGACAGTACAAAATCGACTTTTTTCAACAATTTTGCACAAATAACAAACAAAAAAGCCTAGGCTCTAATACCACTGATGGGTTTTGAGCATTCTAACACTTCCTAAGTGTACATGCAACCCTAATAACCTTGGATCTATGTTTGTCTAATTATAATGCAAAGTTGAATTCCAAGGTTATATTCCTATCTAGCATACATGGGGAACAATTTTTAACTTGAATGAAAGATAGAATAACTTACCTTATTGTTGATTATGATCCTTGAAACCTTGTGAGCCTAGCACCCCAAGTGTGATGCCTCAAATGCTTCACACAACACCAAATGCAAAGGAGTAAACTTTGAAAGAATCTTACACTTGCAAAAATCAGCCTAGCCCTCACTTGTTCATATGTACCCGATTTTGGTAGAGAATGAGTTCCTTATATAGTGTTGACACATCTAGGGTTACACCATGTAAACCCTAATATGTCATGACTCTTCATTTCCATGACCCATGGGTTTGTAACTCCCATGGAGCATCCTATGGGTTTAACCCAACTTGATATTCCATGGAGCCTCTTAGCCCACTATACAAGTTATGGATGATTTACATAATCAACCCATATATTTAATTAGTAATCTTTTGATCAATTAATTAATTCCAAATTAATTCTTGATGAATACTAAGTAAATAATACTATTAATATATTAGAACTTATAATATATTAATAAACCACAAGTGTTATTTCTCTCATTTAGTCTATCCAATTGCGTGGTGCCATGCAACCCAAATGGACCATGCCGGGTCGGGTCAAGTACATACCAGAAATAGTTATGGACTTAGACACCTTTAAATTTTGAGGTTTTGGGTAGACACGATGTGGTAGGAAAGGCACCATGATGTGGCCTCACCTGATGAGAACGTGCATCTTTTTGGACGTCGCAATGTGGCAAGGTCCATGTCACGAAGTGGTAGTGGCCAACATGTAAACCCACACTTTTTCAGGTTTTAAGCCTTATTTAATGGATGTGATGGCTAAGGTTTGCTCACCCTCAACCTCCATCACCTTCCTTTGACCTTAAACAAACGCTAGGCTTCATTATTGACATTTAGAAGATTTTATGGTGTTTTGTGGTGCTTTGGTGACCTTGAAGAAGAATAAGGTGTTGTTGGTGCATAGATCCATCAAGCAAATCTCCTCATCATCTTCTTTCTCACTTTCTAGACTTTTGTAAGTCCTCAAATTTCTATCTTTTGTGTGCCATTCTTTTAGAACCAGGCTTAAAAGCTTGATCTTCATGCTCTTGATGATTTGGATGGATGGATTCCATAAAGTTGGAAACTTTATAGATCCTTAAGATCCCTATGTGGTCATAAGTTCCAGATCTAGTGTCTTATAAAGTCCTTGATCTCATAAATGAGTTTTGAGTTTATTTCTTTCATTTTTGACCTAACATGGAAAGGACATGTATTTGACATGCATCTCCATAAATTAAATATTTTTATGATGTATTTGGGTGTAAGAAAGCCTCCTATAAAGTGTAGATGAATGAATTAAGGGATTAAGAGCTTAATCTGTTTAGTTGGCCAGAACAGATGTGATGGCATGGTGGTCTGATCCACACAGCGTAGCAATAGGTGGTCTTGCGACTGTTTTGTCGTGAGGCTACCACGTCGTGTCCTATGCTTTACCATGACGTAGTGGTCAGCTGATGTGACTTTAAGGTAAGTTTTATCACTATAATTGTACTGCAGTATGAATTCGTGTGTAGGATATTCATATGATGTAGTGGTTTATTAGATTGTCTGTTAGTGTAACACCCTCTTTCGAGAAGTTTCTTAATTTGGGAATTACGGACAATAAATGGATCAAATAGAGGCCTTGGGCTTCAAGGGAATAATGTTTAGACCCTATTGGATGTTGATAATATTGGTTATATTATCTAAGTCCTTGGTTTGTGTTTTGGAGCCAAAATGTAATATGAGAATTTTATATCTTAGGCTTCTTGAATTGATTATGGTTTTTAGTTCGACATGAGTTAAGCCAAAATCAACTAGATAGAAGTGTGGGGCTCGTCAATACCTTTCCTTGGATATAAATATCGCCAGAAACAGAGTTGAAATGAAGAAGTTATGGTTGTTTGAAGTTGCAGTGGATTTGTATCAAAATCGTCACCATGAAGTGAAGATCAAAGCCAAAAGTGTGGCAGTCGCCATGACATGGTGGTCTGTCACCACAACACAACGATCAATCAGAACCAAGACCATGACCTTAGGGTTTTCAACGTATTTAAGCATAAGGTTCCGACTTTTTGACCATTTTATCAGCCTCCATCACCTTTAGAACCCCTTAGTAGAAGCCGTAGACTCCACCGTCAAGATTTGAGCTTCTCATCTCTCATCTCTCGTCTTTTAGATGCTTTTTATGTTATTTTGATGAAATTTGAACATCAAGAAGGTTATTTTGGTTGCAAAGAATGATGCTTCAAGTTTGGATCTATCAAAGACACTACATTTCTGGACTATTGTAAGTATAAAGTTCCAATATTGTTATCTAGTTCTTTGGATCTTGTTATTTGTGGTTTTTGGCACTTTTGGTCCATTTTATGGGTGATCTTGGAGTTGAGTGGACTCCAATATCTTTTGATCAGTTTAGAATGCTTCATGGACCTCATGGACTAGGAAAGTTATGATATTTTGCCTTCCCTTTTAGCCATGCAAGTTATCTTGGTCATTTAGGTCATTTTGGTGTATTAAAGTTTAGATCATGGAATATTGTCGCATTATTATAGATAAATTTGGAAACTTTATCTATCTAGACATCTTGTCGATTTAGATTTGAAAGTTGGAGAACTAGACTTAATGGATTAAGTTGATAAAGATGCATTTTTGGGTCCCTTTGAGACCTAAAGTCTAGATCTTGGTGGTTTGGACCTTCCTAATGGATAAAGTTATAAGCTTTATCCATTAGGACCTTGGAAACGATCAGATCTGAGCTTTGGAGCTCATGGAATCGGAAGAAATTGGATGAAGCTCATTTGGGTTGTTCAGACCAGCCCCCACAATGTGGCCTTAGGTTGCCACGGCGTGGCAACAACTGTTTTAGCATTTTGTGCCCATGAAGTGGCCAAGGAAGGTCACGACATAGAGGCCTGCTGATTGGCAATTTTGACTTTGCATTTGACCGTTAACTTGTTGACCAGTTTGACTTTTGGTCAAACTTGAGTTGAACTGAGCATTTGGATAAGGATTAGTTTTCGTTTGGCTTTAGGAAGCTTGGGTTGGATGGTCTGTTTCTGAGGTAGCTGTTGGGCTTCTATTGAATAGTTCAGGTGAGTCTCTTCATTGTACTTGCGGGTCAAAGGCACTAATGTTGGTCCATTGGATTATGTTTGTAGGATGATAGTTGTCTTTGTGACACTTACTGACATGCCTATATGTGCTTTTTATCTTTTTAACTATTGGTAATACGACTGTATACTTAGATATAGCGGTGAAATAGACCTATACCGGTTGAAAAATATTGAGGGAGTCGGAAGGGACTTGGAGAGTCGAAAGGGACTCGTGGGTGAAATATACTTGTTACAGCTTTACACTGATATGTATGTATGTATGTGGTATTTTGGGGAACCCGTTAAGCTTTATGATTTCGGTTTACGTTTAAAATGTTTTCAGGTACTTCTGGTTTCAAAAGGAATGGCCCAGCTTGATCGCACTGCATCTCCTGGAGATTTATCTCCCTTTGACGGTTTATGATTTTTCTCAGATGTTTTAAGAATACTTTGACTCTGAACGTCTTTCGAAATAATGAATGAATAGTTTTGAATTATTTAAAATGAAACTTTACTCGTTATTTTTTGGACGTTACAGTTAGATGGTCAGTTGGTGGTCGGCTGATGTTAACTTCATGTGAGCTGTGTGGATTGTCTACTAGTTTGTGGGGCGAGTTTTCTCACTATACTTTGTGATGTAGTAGGTATTCTTTGTATGGATGATGTTGATATGATGTCGTGGTCTATTAGATTGTTGGATCTGTTATGATTACTTGTGCATGTTGGTTATTGTTTGTTTGTTTGTTCGCACATGTCAACATATTGTGGTTGGGTTGAGGCGGTCCTACTCTGTGCTGTTGTAACGTCCCAAAAATAAGACCCAAAAATTTTCATTTTTAAATTAATAAAACATTAAATCAAATCATTTTCATCAAACCAGGGTAATCAAAGTTTTATCAATACATCATGATTATCAGAGTAAATCACAGAATGCAGAATCAAGTGATGTGTCCTCTACAATCATCCCAAGCTCTTCCCTTCGAAAATAGAAGTACTTTAAAAATAAATTGAAAACCGTTAGCACAAAGTTTAGTGAGTTCCCCAAAAATACCACATACCATACATACATAAATAAACACATAATGGGCCCCACCTACGACTGTCAAATCGGGCCATCGTGTCGTGTTTTTGTCTGACACGACACGACACGACAAGGTTTTTTGTAACACGAACACGACACGACACGAAAAAGATAATATTACATAACTATTATTTTATTTAATTCATATTTAATCATATATAACACGATAAAAATGAAAAACACGAAAAACACATGCTCAATCATGTCAATTTCGTGTGGATTTGAAAACACGAACATGACATGACACGACATTGTGTTTTTTATACTTGACACAAACACGACACGAAAACGAATTCTAATTTTGATTTTGTCCCAATTTCGTTTCGTGTCGTGTATTTTTGTCGTGTCGTGTCATAAATTGACACCCCTAGCCCCACCCGACATCCGGACCCGTCCGACATCGAACCCTGCTTGGTATATAGATCTGTTAGTCATCAGGCCCCGCCGAGTAAACATATAAAACATATAATCATATAAACATACAAACACATGCGAAAATCACAAAGATAATAGCATACCATACAATCATCAGGCCTCCCCCACTGAGTATAACGGGCCCCGCCCAAACTCGCATAACGGGCCACACCTACAAGAAAATCGTATACGCAAAACCAAATACTAGCATACAGGATAACCATCGGGCCCCGCCCAATAAGAATACAAGCATATACATATGCAAGAGTCACGCATACCTCTAACACCTTACATAACAAACCATGAACCGACATTGGTGCCTTTGACCCACTAAACACAGTGAGGAAACTCACCTCGCACTGTCGAATCTCATAGAAAGAATCACTGGCTGCTGGCCCGCTAAAATCCCTATGTTAACAATCACAAAATAATCATCATGTCAATAATCGGATACCGACCCATGCTAAGTGTCCAAAATAGGGTAAAAGACCTTTTTACCCTTTCCATAACTTAGCCCAAGGCCAAGGCCCAATCCAACAATCCAAAGGCCCAAATTCCAAATAAACACCCATGGCCTAAATATGGCCCAATTTTCCAAATTCGGCCCAATCCCTTCAATGCGCCTTCTGATGGGTTTTGAGCATTCTAACACTCTATGATGTACATGCAACCCAAGAAACCTTGGATCTATGTTTGTCTAAGATACATGCAAATAATTATTTTTCCAAGGTTCTTATCCTATCTAGCATGGCATGGGGAACTTGAATCAAATAAAGCTAGTAGAATTACTTACCTTGTAGTAGTAGTTGATTGCTTGGAGTTTTAGAGCCTAGCACCAATAGTGTGGATGTCTCAAATGGAAATCACAATTCACCACAAACTTGGAACTTTGAGAGAATAGTAATCACCTTCTTGAAATCGACCCTCTTCAATTACTCACCAATACTAGTGTGATTTCAAGAACCAAAGCCTCCTTTATATAGTGTGGGGGATTAGGGTTACATCCATGTAAACCCTAATACCCATGTCTTTTCATTTCCATGAGATCCATGGTTTAAAGCTCCATGGAGTATCCATGGACTTTCCATGCAAGCCTAGCCCATTCCAAATAAGCATTAGCCCACACTATATAAATACAATAGCCCATATTTAATTAGTCATACTTTTGATCTCTAAATTAATTCTAGATTAATTATAGACCAACACAAATTAAATAATATGATCTTATATTAATATATTAGAACTTATAATATATTAATAAATCATAACTTATACTATTCTCAAAAGATTATCCATAATTGTTCGGGTGAAGTGCAACCCAAATGGACCATGTCGAGTCGGGTCAAGTACATACCAAATATAGTTATGGACTTAGACACTATATCCAACACCTTCTCCCAATAGAGTCCAACAAAATCTCCATAGCCCAACCATGGAATTTTTATGGCCCAACATGGCCTAAAAAAACCAAGCCCACCCTAGCCCAAAACCAAAGTCCAAAACAACGAAACCCAACCTGCTGAGTACGCAGGGCGTACTTAGCTTGTACGCTCACCGTACTACTCAAGGAGCTTGTACATGCAGCGTACATGCTTGTATACCCCGCATACTCACCAACTTTGGCCAACTTTCCAATTTAGCTCTTAATCAATTAAGACAGTGGCCCAAGCTCAGATTTGACTTCCTTAAGGTGGTTAATCACATAAAGTTACCAACTTTATATGCATGCATGGCTTCATGAAAAGAGCTTAATAAATGACTTAATGCATGCATGAAACCAAAACCACCATAAAGTTTGCACCTTTATGCTTATAAAACCCTTAACATGACCATATCTACAACGATAAGCTACAAAAACAACCTTAGCTCACAACCACCAACCAAAGGGACCTAAAAGACCAAAAACAAGTCAAAGAATAGATCTAAGAAATGAGATGACAAGCTTTGAACTTTATACCTCATAAACCATGAAATGAAGGTCCTAAAGTTGGATCTCAAGGCCCTCCTCCAAAGAATGAGTCTTCGAGCTTCTTCTTCCCCCTCTAGATGCACAAAGTCCCCCACAAAAGCCTCACAAGAGCTCAAGGGCACTACACAATGGCTAAGGAATGAATTAGGGTTTTCAAGGGTGAGTAGGCTGGTTAAACGAGGCAAAAAGAGGCTATATTATGGCTTATATAGGGTACAAACTCGAAAAATAGGGTTTCTAAGCAGCTTACGTACGCTAAGAGTACTCCACGTACGCCCAACATACGTGGACGAGCTCCACGATCCACCTTCAAGAGTACACCCAGCGTGCTCCGACTTTCCTAACATTGACACTTTTGCTCCATAGGGACCAAATCCACCAAATCTTCCACCCCTAAGGGTGTAGAATGAAAAGCACAAAGAGCAAGTGCTACAACTCTCCCCCACTTAAATTAGATTTTGTCCTCGAAATCACCCCTTACCATCCTAGGCACGCCAGACATCCTTAGCAACATGGCCACAACCCCAAGCATACCACAGCCTTCCCAAAGGCAACCAAAAGCAACCGTAGCATGGCTCTCCAAACCCAAAGATGAACAAATCCTTTCTTAGCCTAAAACAATCCCATGCAGAATAACCACATCTTCTCAACCTAAAATTTGAAGTCTCGAATTGGTTTGACCCCTCGACAGACCGCCTATACTGAACCATTGTTGATTCCATTCCACTTATCTTCCAAACTGACTGCTCAAATTTTGATTACTTGAGGTTCCCACTAGAAAGTAGAATCACAGACCATAAGTTGTTGCTGACAGCCTTTCACTTGGCCAAAAGGATTAGATATTCCTTCAAGGAAAGGCTCATCCTGATGTTAACAGTTCCATGAATATAATGAACAACGCGAGAAAAACTGGGAGATAAACCTTCTGGTGTTGAACAAGAAACTACTTCCTTTAACTGCCAAACTAAAACATCGTTGCTAAAATCTTGAACTCCCATACTTTTCTATCCCCCTCGGAGATAGATCCAATCCAAAACAAAATCACAAGAGCCTAATCTCAACCATCCTTTAAACCTGAACCCTTCAACTGATGCCCTTGGCATACAGATACCCTATTTCATATCCTACTGAAATGAAGACCTTACACAAAACAATTGTGATTCCTAACACAAGTTCCCACCAAAAACCAACTCGGTACATAATTCACAACCAAAGATCCAAGGACCTACACTTGCATTACATCCGAAATCTTCTGATTCACAGCAACCCCTCACTAAACCGGGATATAAAGATTCCCAAACCAACGCTGAATGTTCCAGACTCACACCTGGTCCAGCCACCAGGTTCCCAAGATTCCAAATGACAAGTCTATCCTAGCCTAAGCATCTGTAACGCCCATAGATCAGGGCTAGTCAATTTAGAGACAATAAGCGTCAAAAATGACTTTTTGATAGAATATTATTTAGGATGAATAATCCTAACTAAGTTGTAGTATATGTTACAAGGTTTCCGTGCATATAAAGAACGCCAAAATCCGAGTTATAACGAAGAAGTTTTGACTTGTTGAAGTTTCGCGACAGAACCGGCACAACGCTGAATGACGTAAAAAGTGAATTTACGTTAGAGTGATATTTAGCCTTAGCGATCTAAACGAGAATCGAAGATCTCGTTGTTGGTAGCGAAACGACGAAAAGTTAGGCAAGAACAGACGTCAAACGAAGAAGTTATGAATTTATAACGAAATTTTTTGTCCTGGCCTATTAAAAATAAATAATAAAAATAAAATCAAAATTAGCCGACAGAGTCTAAACGAAAGTCGTAGAGTGTAGTCTCACCGACGTGTGGATATAAAGAACGTCGAAAACGGAGTTCGTATGAAGAAGATATGAATTTTCGAAGTTTATTAAATAATTAATAATTAAATTTAATTATTAACTCCTGATATTATCCGAAGACGAGTCATCGGACTCATCCGAAGTACGCCCCGCGTACAGCGAAGCATGACGACCTTCGCACTCGAGTTCTTCGGATGACGCATGCAGTGACGTTTCGGACGTGTACGCCCCGCGTACGCCTGTACGCCCCGCGTACTCCGATGCTCCAGCCTCCTATAAATAGGATGCGAGGGCAGCCGACTTATTTGCTCTTTTTCTCTCTTCTCTCTACCGTTTTTCATCGTTTTGCGTGCCCGAAGTGTCCCGAAGCCCCGGTATCAATCCCGAGTCCCGAAGCAAGATCCGAAGCCCCAAGAATCCCGAAGAGCGTGATTCCCGAGCCGAAGCTCTGCCCGCGAGAAGTTCAATTTTTGTGAAGATCTTCCAGATCTGCGGAGATATACTACTTCTGCAAGTCGTAGTGTTGTCTGATCATCTTCTGATCAAGTGAGTGTATACTACCTTTCATAAACACGATAATAATACAAGTATGGTTTGAGTGTATTAAGTATATTGTTGTTTATATGTGTGAGAGTGTAGTTACTTTCTTCTAACACATAAATATGAAGTATTTGCTATGAAATACGTGCTATGTGTTTATGCATTATTTGTCTATTTGAGATGGGCATGGAATTGATGTTTTATACAAGTGTTAAATGATTTAAACTGTGTAAGTATTTATATCTACGAAAATGTTGGGTAGAACTTGGGTAGATGGGATAGTTGGTGACTATGGAGTTAGCGCCTATTGTATAAACCTTGGCGACGATGTGACTTCGTGCCTATTTGATGAACCTTGGCGACTATGGAGTTAGCGTTTGTTGAGTAAACCTTGGCGACTATGGAGTTAGCGCTTGTTGAGTAAGCCTTGGCGACTATGGAGTTAGCGCTTGTTGAGTAAGCCTTGGCGACTATGGAGTTAGCGCTTGTTAAGTGAACCTTGGTGACTATGGAGTTAGCACCTGATAACTATGGATTTAGTACTTGATAAATAAACTTTGGCAGCAATGGATTTTGTGCCAATTCCTTAGGAATAAAGGAATGAAGGATAGTTGGTTCTTAGGGTAAAACCTTAAGAAGATAATGGGGATGGGTAATTGGGTTGATTGTTTGCTGATTAAATATAATAATTATATTATTGTGGGTTGAAAACCCTATATGCTCACCAGGCTCCCAAGCCTGACCCACTCAGTTTTCTTTTCATTACAGGTAATGGCACAAGGGTATAAGTTGGTGGACTTGACGAGAGATTTTGGATTATAGATCAGTAGTTATAAATAACTATTGTAAGATCTATTTTATATTGTTTATGCTTTTGGTCTGTAACGAACATGACATCCCGAGGTTATATTATTTAATGAAAATACATTCCCTTTGAGAAATGTTTTGATAAATGGTTATCATATTTTATTTTGGGAACAAATTCCGCAACCGTTTTCTTTAAACGATCACTCTAATTTATAAAACAAAGCATAAACAAATCGGTCTTTTCTGGCCGTGAAATTGGGGATGTCACAGCATCCTTCCGTGCCACTCACTGACCACATACTCAATCTTGCAAACCAAAATCCAATACTTCGACCCAACGGTCTTTATCAGGTTCCACCTGCATTGTCATAACCACACGGGTCTCACTCTCGGGTCCCACCCAAACTATACCACAGAGTGGTCCTCGCCCACGGGTCCCACCCATCTAAAGTTACACAGGCCCGAGTCCGCCTCGAACCCTAATGGTCGTCATCCTAAAACAGAGAAATGCACCCCGACACTCCTATTCTTGTTGCCCAAGGCACGAACTAGTCCTCCTTTATACTCATGACCACCTCAACGATGGTTTGCCTCAAACCGGTGAATGTTATGATCCCATCATAGTCTTACAGCACTTCTAACCAACCATAGTTACCACCCATGGTATTACCACATCCAATCCATCACATCCTCAATTATCTTGAGTCGAACCCACATCCGACTGAACTACAGTCAGGTGTTCGGATCATGCTTCTAACCCCAAATCCTTCATCAAACAAGAACATGCAACGAGGCTCTAACACAACCCTCAACATGGATCCATCCAAAACCCTGCTATACCTCACAAAGAATACGTCGACTAGCTGTTGGAAGTTTCCCAACTTACACAACTTAGATCCATACGGTCACATGGGTCATCTCTCCTCCTGACTGGGATATGAAACTTGCGCTAGTTCCATACCCGATCCAACTCCCAGAAATTCTTATCGATTCTCTTCCACTTGGATTCATTGAAGCTCTCCCATCCCACAAAATTCGATGGATCCCCAACCCATCTTATCTTCTTATTACATGACCTGACTATGTTTTGAGCTTACTAATACTAGTGTTCCATTACTAGCCGATCTCGATGATCGCCTAACTCCTGGAATCCAAATAGATATTCCCAAAGATCCCAACAACCCAATAACCCCAAACGATTCCCATGATAAAGCACCAAACCCTGAAGTCCTTTATGCCGGCAAATAAAGACCATAACCCTTGCTCTGAACTGGAGAATCTTCAACCCAACTTCCCATCCTCAAAAGAATATCTGAATTCTAACCGTCTACAACTCTTATGATTATAAAATTCCCTTGGCACTTCCAATGACCAAACAACTCATGCAATTGTCACCACCATCTTCTTGCTACCGCTCCTTATCTAGCAACAGTAGTGATTGAACCCAAGGTTCTTCCATGGATAACTGTCGATTATACTAGAACAAATGCTAATACAAATGAACTCTAACTTCATTGGAGAACTAACCAGCAAATCCGATCATAAACCTCCCAAACGATACCCCCTAAATTAATCCCACCAACGAATTGGAACATCCACCGAACGAACTGAAACCCGCTTAGTAAGATACAACTCACTAATGACTCTTGGCATGCAAAATGGCGTATAACAATTCTTGATGATATAACCCAGACAATAGCATAGAACCAAATAGGATATAATGCTTACCCAAACCAATAAAAAATTTCCAAGCAATATAAATTTTGACAATAAACAAGAAGAAAGAAAAATATGGCATACCCGCAAAAGCACTTGTTGGAATCCTGACCTCCTCTTCCTGCCGAGGTACCCACGATGGAACCTCAGCTGCCCTAACCACTAAGCATGGGAAATTTTCCCCGATATGACCCGGTTGATGAAAATGATGGCACAAATCTACCACTAGTGTGCATTCTTGGCGGAAGTGACCCTTCTGTCCGCACCTGCCGCACTTAGACCTGCTGTGCACATCCTCATGTGCCCCTTCATCCTACGTGCAACCACCAAGGCCCCTCGGGTCTCTAACACTAGCTACCACAACATCCAACTGCTTAGATTGCCAAGCCAGACCATGAATCTGCTTCCTCTTCCCCAATTGCCTATCCGAACCAATCTCCTGCTCATGGTTTACCTCGAACATCCCATCAACTGCCTGAACAACCGAGGTCCAACCCTCAAACATGACGACCAATCTATCAGTGACGCGCCCAATGATGTTGGGTAACTCCTCGAGTAGGGCTCGCGAAACCTCCGCGACAATCCAATCATGTGATAGACTCCCCTAAAAACATGGTACATAACCCACCTCCGATCCCAAATTACAAGAACTAACAATAGGATCCTCCTTCCTGAAGGATTCAAGGGATCCACAAGCTTTGGGCTCCAGATGAGCCTCCAAATGCCCCACTACGATCTCGGCTTGAAAGACCCCGAGATGACCATCTAAGAGCTCCAAAATCCCTTCCTTGACTGAAGCAAAGATCACAGGTGTCCATTTCAAAATACCATAGGTAATCTTCGATGAGATGAACTCCCACATCCTCTCATCGGTCGGCTAAACACCTGCACCTGAGCCTAAATCTGAACCCGAACCTCCTTCCTGAGTGCTCATCACCATACTGAAAAAGAAATAGGCAAATGATCAGAACATACCCAAGAATCCACATCCCGCAGGCTCCCAAGATTCTTCGAAACTTTCCCCGATCCGAGTATGGATCCTGTGCTTTCAGTAGTATGGGCCCAATACTACCTTCCACACCTATCCATACTTCCCTCGAGAATCATACCAAATCCTCTAAGTCACCTTCTTAAACCGATACCCAAATACTCGCTACACAGCGCGACCAAACCCACTGAAGCACTACCTAGACTTTCCTAGGTTCCTGACCTCACCTTGTCATCAGCTGCTGAAGAACTCCCCATAATTTCAGTTGCCCACCTCATGAATACAATCACATGGAACAAAGCTTAGCTAATCCTTCGAGTAACATACTCATCCCTACAATGGTTAGACTCAAATGAGAGTTGCGCAATAGGGTCAAATCCATCACTCTGAGATTATTCAACATTTGTCACATGTGACTTAACATATTCACTTAGCAGCCAACTCCCATTATATAAGAGTCCCATAAAGCACAAAGCAATGAGAATTCACGCAGTAACATTCCAACCCATAGGATAATCAAGAACATCCAATCTCACACACCCGTTAGGAACTTTCACTCTCGTTGTTGATTGCCTTACGCATACAAATTATACCCAGTCTACCATCCCATGCTTGCTAGGCTACAAGGCATCATATATCAGGCCAAACTATCACTGACTAATCAGAACTAGCATGCAAGGCTACAAGATCATACAATAGACATACAAGGAATCTCTCATATCATTCTATCATGCAAACACTAAGCAAATCCTTGGCCCTAACTAGCATGCGACTCACAGATTCATAAATCAAATCATATCAGATAACAACTATGGGTATTTTGGGAGAACTTACTCGAGCTCGGCTGATTGCACGCACCACACCCTTTCTTATTTTAGAAAACTCTTTTCTTAAAAATATTTTTTTTATTGAAAACTTTACAAAATCCTCAATTTGAGTTCAGACACACCCGAGAGTATGCCTGAATCCCTCAAACCACGGCTTTGATACCAACTTGTAACGTCCCAAAAATAAGACCCGAAAAATTTCTTTTTTTAAATTAATAAAACAGTAAATCAGATCATTTTCATAAAACTAGGGTAATCTAATTTTATCAATACATCATCATTATTGGAGTAATCATAAAATGCGGAATCGAGTGGTGTGTGCTCTATAATCATCCTGAGATCTTCCCTATGAAAACAGAAGTACCTGAAAAAAAAACTAAAAACCATAAGCACAAATCTTAGTGACTTCCCAAAAAATACCACGTATCATACATACATAAATACACCCATGACGGGCCCTGCCCAACATCGAGCCCCGCTCGGTATACAGATCTGTCAGTCATCGGGCCCCGTCCAGTAAACATATAAAACATATAATCATATAAACATACAAACACATGCGAAAATCACAAAGATAATAGCATATCGTACAATCATTGGGCCCCCGCCCACTGAGTATAACGGTCCACGCCCACATACAAACCATATATGCAAAACCAGATACTAGCATACAGAATAACCATCGGACCCCACCCAGTAAGCGTACAAGCATGTACACATGTAAGAGTCACACATACATCTAACACCTTTCATAAAAAAAAAAAACCATGAGCCGACATTGGTGTCTTTCACCCGTTAAACACAGTGAGGAAACTCACCTCGCACTGCCGAATCTCACAGAAAGAATCTCTGGCTGTTGGCCCGCTAAAATCCATGTGCTAACAATCACAAAATACTCATCCAGTCAATAATCGGATCCCGACCCACACTAAGTGTCCAAACTAGGGTAAAAGACCTTTTTACCCTTTCCATAACTTGTCCCAAGGCCCAAATATGGCCCAATTTTCCAAATTGGGACCAATCCCTTTCATGGGCCTTCTCCCAAGAGAGTCGAATAAAATCTCAATAGCCCAACCATGGAATTCTGATGGCCTAACATGGCCCAAAACAACCAAGCATACCCTAGCCCAAAACTGAAGCCCAAAACAACGAAACCCAACCAGTTGAGTACGATGTACGCTCAACGTATTGCTAAAAGATCTTGTACACGCCACGTACAGGGTTGTACGCCCCGCGTACTCACCAACTTTGGTCAACTTTCCAATTTAGCTCTTAATCAATTAAGACCACGACCCAAGCTCACATTTGACTCCCTTATGGTGGTTAATCACATAAAGTTGCAAACTTTATGTGCATGCATGGCTTAATCGAGCTCTGGAGCTCAAAAGAGCTTAATAGATGACTTAATACATGCATGAGACCAAAACCACCATAAAGTTTGCACCTTTCTGCTTATAAAACCCTTAACATGACCAAATCTACAAGGATAAGGTCCAAAAACGACCTTAGCTCACAACCACCAACCAAAGGGACCTAAAAGATCAAAAACAAGCCAAAGAATAGATCTAAGAAATGAGATGACAAGCTTTGAAATTTATACCTCACAAGCCATGATATGAAGGTGCTAAAGCTGGATCTCAAGGACCTCCTCCAAAGAATGAGTCTTCAAGCTTCTTCTTCTCCCTCTAGATTCACAAAATCCCCCACAAAAGCCTCACAAGAGCTCAAGAGCACCACACAATGCCTAAGGAACGAATTAGGGTTTTCAAGGGTGAGGAGGCTGGTTAAAAAAGGCAAAAGAGGCTATCTTATGGCTTATATAGGGTACAACCTCAAAAAATAGGGTTCATAAGAAGCTTACGAACACTAAGTGTACTCCACGTACGCCCAACGTACGTTGATGAACTCCGCGATCCACCTTAAAGAGTACGCCCAACTTTCAAGGAGTACGCTTAGCGTACTCCGACTTTCCCAAAATTGAGACTTTTGCCCCTTAGGGACCAAATCCACCAAATCTTCCATCCCCCAAGGGTCTATACTAAAAAGCACAAAGAACCAAGTGCTACAGTTATAGGCCAAGTTACCTGGGCGGTCCAGCTGATACTATAGACCCAAGGAGAACGGTCCAGTCTCGTATTGTAGGCTGCGGAGAGCGGTCCAGCTATATGATATAGGCTCAGGAGATTGGTCCAAGTGTACCGTAGGCCTTGCAAGGTGGTCCAATTATACTAAATGATCATGTGTGCATGCATTGTATGTGTGTTGTTGTGTTGGGTATTTTGGGGAACTCACTAAGCTTTGGCTTATAGTTGTAGATTTAAATGTTTCGGGTACTTCAAAGGATTGAGTGAAGGGGAAGGCTTGACTGTACACCTCATCTAGTGGTTGATATGTTTTTTAGAGATACTTTATTTTGATAATATGATTTTATAATATGGTTGTGAAAAAATATTTGGATGACTTATGTTTATGGAAATATCGTTTATTCCCTTAAAAATGCAAAAAAAAATTACTAAGGTTTTTGAGAGGAGAGTTCAATTGAGAAAAAAATGTTTGAGAATGAGGCAATGTATTTATCCCTTTTCTTTTATCAAAATGAGCAATGTACCATAGTTTTAACAGATGTAGTGATGTATGATTATACTTGTCAGTAGAAACATATTAGATTTATAAGCAAAAATAGCAACCTACTTTTTATCTTTTATTCGAAATAGCACTATACTTATCATTTGTAACTAAAATTAACACTTTTAACTTATTTAGGAACATACTTGTCAGTTTCAATCAGTAAAAACATCCAATCTCAGTTTTAACCAATAAAAGCATCCAACTTTCATTTTTAACGAATTATAGCATCCAACTTTCACTTTTAACCCAAAATAACATCATACTTTCATTTTTATAGAACATTAACATCATATTTCTGTTTTTAATCCATATTAGCATCATACTTTCATTTTATCTCAAAATAGCATCATACTTTCATTTTTATCACAAAATGACAACCTACTTCTGTTTTAGTCCACAATTGTAGAAAAGTTTCATTTTTAACCTAAAATGATAGCCTACTTTCATTTTAACCCACAATTGCAATAAAGTTTTGATTTTAACCTAAACTGACAGCCTGCTTTCATTTTTAACCCACAATTGCAACAAAGTTTCATTTTTAACCCAAAATGACAACCTACTTTCATTTTTAACCCACAATTGCAACAAAGTTTCATTTTTAACCCATAAAAGTTTAATTTATAACCCAAAATAACATCTACTTTTATTTTTAACCCACAAAATAGCATCATACGTTCATTTTTATCACAAAATAGCATCATATTTTTTTAGAAAATAGCATCATACTTTTTTTTATCACAAAATAGCATCATCATTTTGTTGTTATCACAAAATAGCATCATACTTTCGTTTTTATCACAAAATAGCATCACACTTTCGTTTTTATCACAAAATAGCATCATACTTTCATTTTTATCATAAAATGACAACCTACTTTTTTTTAACCCGAAATGGCGACCTACTTCCATTTTTAGCCCATAATTGCAACAAAGTTACATTTTAAACCCAAAATGACAACATTTTCATTTTTAACCCATAATTGCAGCAAAGTTACATATTTAATCCAAAATGACATCATTCTTTCGCTTGAAATATATAGTGGCTGTTAAATTTCAAAATGACAACATATTTTCATTTTTAACCCATAATTGCAGCAAAGTTACATATTTAACCCTAAATGACATCATTTTTTCGTTTGAAACATATAGTGGCTGTCAAATTTCAATTTTAAACACAAGTCATAAAACAATCAACAAATTTCATTCAAAAAATCAAAAAATTGTTAAGAATCATCAATGACTTTAGATTATTCGTACATCGTTTGTTTCCAAAACATGCAAAAGGTGTAGTTAACCAAAAAATAATGTTAACAATCATCTAGTTTTTCTTTTGCTCATTGAAACAACACATCTCATCATTATTTCTCTTGCAACAATTCATTTGCTTGATAGATGAAAAAATAAAAAATTGTTAATATAATTATTAGAGTTCTAAATCATGAAAATTCAATTATTATTATTATTACTATTATTATAAGTACAGTTCTTTTTGAACAACTAGTATCGTAATGACATAATCCCTGACAGTAAGAACATGTTCGTTTTTTAGGGTTTTAAAGAAGACTTAATTGTACTAGCAAATTTAGAATGCCCTTTTGTAGTAGTTGGACGAAGAGGATCATGGACAGAAAACTTTGGCATTATATTTATTTCCGAAACTCCTATACGAAAACCTTGAGATGTACTCTCCAAAGACATAGATTTCTTTCGAATTGCTTGATCATCTAAAAGACTTATCAATAGCGTATTGAGTTTTTATATCTCCGAAGGGGAGCCCCTTTCTTGTTAAATTAGTTTAGTAAAATTTGAACAGACATACCATAGTATGAAGGCACTAACTCCATTTTCATTATTTATTTCTCCAAGTCCAATACTAACACTGCCTAGTTTGTACCAAACGTTAAGGGTCCATCGTGGTAAAATATAGTGACTCAGGAGTTCTTTAACATGTTTATTCTTCATTACATATAGACTATGTTTGCATAAAATCCCATTTATTTAATATATGACACACGAACATGTGATGCTCACTTGATCCAATGACCGAAAGTTAACAATGAGCCAATATTTTTTTATTAACATCCAGTCGCCCAACTCGATATGTGTTGTATTTTGTAATTATTCTTAGAGTCTGGTGAGTTAAATTGGTAATAGATTTGGTATATTCTTTTTTGAAACAATCAAACATCTTTCTAGTATAACATTCACTAACTTTTGCTTTAGTTGGATGCACTGAAGAAAGAACTGGCCTCAGGTTTATAGTCTTGAAGTCTTTATCTTCTTCAGCGACCCTTCGAGACTCAACTTATTTGTTGTATCGTACAACAAATTAATTCAACATAGTCCTCGAGTAAACAAATCCATCAAAAAAAGGAATTGATACTCTCAATTTTTCCGATTGTGGTCATACCAACATAGAAAATATCCTTTAAAAAAGGTTTAGCCCAATGTATACATTGGTTATACATGTCACTAATCCAAAAATTTCTTTAAAGTTTATACTTAATACGCATAACTTCCCATGTTGCATCAAATTCTTCAATGTTGTCACTATTTTTCCATTCTTTATATGTTTCTTGAAAATCACTGTAACGGGAAACATACGATCGAAGGTGTTCAGTTTCATGTTTCATGATATGCCATTATCTTCATCGAGTTAAATTCAATGTTTATGTCGAAATCGTTAACTTCTTCAGATTCATATGTTGCTTCCACGAAGTCATTTGTATCAACATCTTCATTTATATATATATGGTTCTATAGCCTAATCAGTTGCTTCAATTTCAAACATCATGGCATGTACGAAAACACATGTTCCCATATAAAAGATTAACAACAAAATTCTTTTCTATTAGATACAATTGAAACATTATAAGTAATAATTAAAATGAGAACCAAGAATAAAAAACTGCAAAATTAGATACATTGGTGCAACATTAATGAGTAGTAAAAGTGGTGAAAGTATTTGAAGATTGTAGACAGACTCTAGATTATATATGTAATCATATTTATTATATTAATTTGTAACATATGTCACATATTTGGTGTTTATTTTTACATTTTATGATTAGTCTATAATGAATTGATAGTAATTCACCCAAATATAAGCCAGACAACTGTTTTTATATAGAAAAATGACATTGCAAATAAGCCCAAAACATGTAATACACAAGTGATTGCATGATTTGTGTTTGTTGCATTAATTGATGAAAGAAAGTAAAACATTGTTGCATAAATTTGATAAAAGAAAGGAACATTGGTGCATAAACAAGACATGTTCAACCAAGTTCCATATGATTGCATAATTCATACCCAAACTAGTAAAAGAAAGTGAACATTGTTGCATAAACTCGGATTAATGCCACATACCACATCATGAGGTAGCCGATCTATGGTTGCATATTATGTCTAAAAACCATTATCTTCTCGAAACAATAAAACTTACATGGAAGTGCTCTAAAATACAAAAACAGATAGCAGGCAAAGTGAACCTTCTTTGTTTTTCCTTGTGAATTGCGATTTATGTAAAGTCGGATTTGTATGACATCCTCTTTTTTGTGAATTTTGATTTATATGAAATCGTTTTTTGGTTAATTCTGGTTTTCCAATTGGGATTTCTGTGAACTCATATTTGTATGAAATCCTTTTTCATGAATTTCGATTTATATGAAATATTTTAAGGGTACTTTTAATATATATATATATATATATATATATATATATATATATATATATATATATATATAGGGCTAGGTTTAAATGTGGATAAACATCTATTGTGCGGACGTATGGACAATGCTATTCTGTGAGAATTACTAAGAAAATATGTTGTGTGGTAATGTGAATACGTTCAATATCACATAAGTATTGTCATTATCATGCATTCTCACTAATTAAATCGTCTAAAAAGGGTATTATCAATTTTTTTATGATTCTCATTTTGTCAGAATGTGTTATTGATAATTATATTCTGTAAGAATGAAAATGAGTGAAAAACGAGACGTGAGAACAAAAACAAATAACAATTAGTGAGAATTCATGATAATGACGATAGTTATATGAGGTTGAACGTATTCACATTACCAAACAACTTATTCTCTTAGTTATTCTCATAGAATAACATTATCCATACATATTCACACAGTAGATGCCATCCACATTTTAACCTAGCTATATATATATATATATATATATATATATATATATATATATATATATATATATATATATACACACACATTTGCAGAAAGACCAATGAATAATATGAAACTAACATAGCCCAAGAAAAGTATATGTATGCATCTCCTTGGAAATAATATTCCTACTGGAGATGTTTCAAGAATATTTGATGTTTAACGGTATAACTGAGTTGGTTATAACTTTCCTATGATAAAGTATAAATATAGGGATTTTGATATAAAACCAGCATGTAAATGAGTGAATGAGCGGAGTTGACCTTGAACCTAGAAAAATTTAATTCTGCATGGTTAGATTTGAAAGGCCCAAGCTCTACTCATAAACATTTATAAAGCTCGAACTCTAATTGTTTATCTTGCAAGCCTAAACAAGCTTAAGCTCGAATAAATATTAACTTCGATGTCGGTGAAATGTATCCATCCTTTCATCTATCCAAACCCATTTGTTATATCGTTACCATTTACTATCTCCTTTCTATTTCATATTTCTCATCTCATTATCCCATAACACATGATGTATAAATAACTAAAGCATGAAAGGTAGAGAGAGTCTAAAGAGAAAGAAAGGAAGTGAGGTATCTAACCTGTTCAAAGTATAACTCCACCTCCTTCTATCGACACCCTGCAACTTAGGGTTTTTCCATTTGAACTTCCATTATCAAACAAATGAATGAAGAAATGATACTTCTCAAATTCTATTGAATCAAAAACAGAGTACACATACAAGAGATAAAGAAATGTCTAACTAACATATCACATAATTACATCTTAACCCTTATACTATGACTATTTAAAATTCTAACCCTCTAATATTCCCCCTCAAGTTGGAGCTGAAGAATAAATATTCTTTAGACCCAACTTGCTTATAAAAGGTAAAAGCTTCGAACTTGGCAACGGTTTGGTAAACATATCAGCTAACTGCATAGCTGATCAAATTGGAAGCAACTTTATAGTTATATTTTCAACTTTCTCAGGCACGAAATGGCAGTCAACTTCTATATGTTTGGTGCGTTCATGAAATGTAGGATTTGTAGCTATTTGGATTGCAGCTTCATTATCACAAAATAATAACGTAGAATCAACATTTTTCATGCCAAAATCTTTAAGTAATTGTCGAAGCCAAACAAGTTCAGAAGTAGTGGTAGCCATGGCTCTGTATTCAGCTTCAGCCGAAGATCTTGAAACAGTCGGTTGATTCTTTTGAGAAAAATAAACCTTGCCCAATCGGATTGATTTTCTTGTGTCTTTACACGTGGCCCAATCGGAATCACAAAATCCTTTTAGTTGTAAAGAAGATTCTTTTGAGAAAAATAAACCTTGCCCATGTGATGCTTTTAGATACTTACTCAGATGACAA
The DNA here is from genome assembly GCF_051521515.1 of Lactuca serriola. Classification (NCBI taxonomy): domain Eukaryota; kingdom Viridiplantae; phylum Streptophyta; class Magnoliopsida; order Asterales; family Asteraceae; genus Lactuca; species Lactuca serriola. The sequence continues at coordinate 144,204,383 of NC_136413.1, forward strand.
GCTGCTTCAAAGTGAGGAACACATGGATTGGACATGAATTGTGATAAATATTGGATTGCAAAAGATATATCTAGACGTGTGATATTTAAGTATAATAATCTTCTAATAAGTCGTCTGTAATGTAAAGGATCGGAATAAGGTGCACCAAAATTCTTTTGAAGACGAATTTTAGGATCCATGGGAGTGTTTTTAGGCTTAGCAGCTAAAAAACATGCATCTTCAATGAGCTGTAATGTGTAATTTCGTTGAGAGACAAATATACCCTTATGAGATTTTGCAATTTCTAACCCCAAGAAATATCCCAAAGAACCCAAGTCTTTTAATTTGAATTGATTACTCAATTGTTGTTTCAAAAATTGTATGCCTTGTTTATTTGGACCAATGATGATTATATCATCAACATAAACAAGTAATGTCACATAGTCATCTCCAGTACCTTTGTAAAACAAAGAGTAATCAGATTTGGATTGAAGGTACCCCAAAACTAGCATGAATTGAGAAAACTTGTTGAAACATTGTCTTGAAGCTTGCTTAAGTCCATAAATGGATTTGTTCAACTTACATACCATCTTTGAACCATTGTGTTCCCCCTGAATTTGAAAACCAGGTGGTATGTCCATAAAAACTTCTTCTTGCAATTCTCCATTGAGAAAAGCATGATTCACATCAAGTTAAACCATGTCCCACTGTTGAATAGTTGAAATGGCTAAAAGCATTTTTATAGTTACAATTTTAGCCACTGGAGAATATGTTTCAAAAAAATCAACTCCTTCTTTCTGGTTAAAACCTTTAGCCACGAGTCTAGCCTTGTGTCTTTCTATGATGTCATTGCTTCCATATTTGAGTTTGTATACCCATCAGTAGCCAACAATATTCTTATTATGTGGTAAGGGCATTATGGTCCAGGTATTGTTTGCTTGCATGGCTGCTAATTCGGAGTCCATTGCATCACACCACTCCCTGTATTGTGAGGCTTCTTTATAGGTTTTGGGTTCAAAATTTGTTGAAATGTTCATAGTAAAAACTCTATGAGAAGGAGAAAGAGAGTCATATGACAAATAATTGCCTAATGAATATGGAGTTTTTGAATTTGTGGCTTTGGCAAATTTACAATGATAATCTCTCAAATAAGATGGAGGGTTACGATTTCTTGTAGGTCTAGAATGAATTGGCTGTGAAGAGGAATTAGAATCATCAAGAACAGAAGAAGTTTCTTGATTTTGGGACAAATTTGTTGTAGGGGTATTTGTGGAAATTTCATTATCAGACAATGAAATTGGCAGCACAATGTGATTAAAAGGATCATTATCAATCAAGACATCATTGGTTTGAAATGGAAAGATGTTTTCATGAAAGATAACATCTCTAGAAGTGAAAATTTGTTTTGTCTCAAGATCAAACAACTTGTATGCTTTCATATTGCGAGGATATCCTGGAAACAAACAAGCTCATGCTCTAGGATGAAATTTTGATCTAGATGTTGCTAGAGTAGAAGCATATGCTAAACACCCAAAAGATCTTAAGTGTTTATATATGGGAACATTACCATACAATTGTTGATAAGGAGTTTGATAAGATAGAACTTTGGAAGGGGTTCTATTAATCAAATAAGCAGCTGTCAAAACACAATCTCCCCAAAAATGAATTGGAACTTTGGATTGAAATAACAATGGGTTCTAAAAGCCTTAATAGACTTATTAAACTGAGTTTGAATGTATGAATAAAACTTTGGAATAATGTCTTGAATATCCGATTTATGCTTCAACATATAAATCCAGGTATATTTACTTTTGTCATCAACTATGGTAGCAAAAAATCTATGTCCTGTATGAGTTGATTGTTGATATGGACCCCAAATATCACAATGAACCAAAGAAAATATATCATCACACATATTGCTCAGATTTTCAAAGGGAAATTGTTTTTGTTTAGCCAAAGGACACATAGAACAATGATTATTACAACTGTTTTGAGAAATAGAAACACCTAGAATGCTCTTAATTGGAACAAGAACATTGTTAGAAGGGTGTCCTAATCTCTTATGTCATAACTCCATAAAATCAAAATTCACTCTATTTGCAACAACTTCTTCCTTTTGATTGTTAAGCACATAAAGATCTTGAATGTTGTCATCTTTGCCAATCATCCTATTGTGGATAACATCCTGGATATAAGCATGATGACATGTGAATTGTACTATAAATTGTTGAGATTTAGTGAGAGCACTAACAAATATAAGATTGAGATCAAAGTCAGGAACATAAAGAACATTTCTCAAGGTAAAGAGAAAGTCAATTTTAATGTCCCCAACTAAATGAACAGGTAAGATAACCTTGTTTGGAAGAGTAACAGTGTGATGATAAACTTTTCTTGTGTTGATAAACAAATTAATGTCATGACACACATGTTGAGATGCACCTGAATAAAGAATCCACATGCAAGATTTCAATCCACTTTTTATCGTTAGAGAATAACATTTACCTGTTGTAGTATTCTCATTTGGATTCACAGAAATCATGTGGTTGGTTAATGCAGACATCACTTGTTGACATTGTGCTTGAGAAAATCCTCTGAACATGTTACTCAGGCCATCATTCACAGAAGAATCAACAATGATATTGTCTTTTATGACAACATTGACTTGATTATTCTTTGTCTTGGGTTTGTATCATGGTGGGTATCTATGAAGTTTGTAACATTTCTCAGCCGTATGTCCTTGAAAATTACAATGAGTACAGAAAGGCCTGTCTCTATTGAATTTCTTGTTCTGATTGTTATTGGCATTAGAAAATCTATTGTTATTGGATTTTGCTGTAAATGCGACTGATGAAGTATGTTGATTATCAATCAAAATATTCTTTTGTTTCTCCTCTTGTGCAACTAAAGAGAATACGTGATTGATAGCAGGCAATGGATCCATAAGAAGAATTTGACCACGAGTTGTAGAAAATGAATCGTTTAGCCCCATTAGGAAGTTCATGATTTGTTCAGATTGAAAATATTTTTCAATTTTGTTTATGCCATCGCATTCGCACTTTCCACATGAACATCTTGGTCTGAAATTCTCAAGTTCTTCAGATAACAACTTCAATTTTGTGAAATATACTCCAATCGAATCTTGATTTTGATTGAGATTCACGATTTCTCTTCGAATTTGAAAAATTCGAGGTCCGTTGCTCTGTTGATAACGATCTTTGAGATCATCCCAAATTTTCTGAGCAGAATCAGTGAACATACTACTTGTTGAGATTTCTTTAGAAACCGAGTTGAGAATCCATGAAATAACGAGCTGATCATTTCGCATCCATGAACTGTGATTGACAATTTGAGAAGACGGAGGTTCAGGCAAAGATCCATCAATGAATCCGACCTTATTCTTGACAGAAAGAGTGATAATCATCGATCTACTCCATGACGGATAATTCTCACCGGTTAATGGTTGAGAAACGAGGACAAAACCTGGATTATCCGAATGATGGATGAAATAATGAGACATCCTATCATCAATCGGAGAGATATGAACATTTTGTGAACTTTCAGGCTGAAATCTAGACATGATGACTTGATCAAAAATTCGAAATGAAGAATCAAACAGATCAAGAAAAATCAAAACGAAGAAATAAACAGAAATGAAATCAATTTCAAACGAAAATGAAATAAAAAACAAATGAGAGTTGAGCGGAAACAAGGAATTCGCTCCGATAACATATCAAACAAATGAATGAAGAAATAATACTTCTCAAATTCTATTGAATAAAAAAGAGAGTACATATAGAGGAGATAAAGAAATGTCTAACTAACATAACACATAATTACATCTCAACCCTTATACTATGACTATTTACAATTCTAACCCTTTAATATCCACCAATGTGGGATACTACTGAAATAAGCGTTGCTATTGAAATAAGCGTTGCAAAGTAATCTATGGTCTCACTTTTATACATGCTAATCTTTGTTTATATTTTAACCACCAAGCGATGTGGGATGATTAGATATGCTCATCCTGCTTTCTTTTATATATCCTTTTCCCATGAAAGATTAACTCCCCGATATTTGATCATCAAAATCACCGAGTAGACCAAATTGTTCCACTACTGCAATAATAAATTATTTGCTATTCTTTATAATTCGTGGCCTTCAAGCAACTAATGATTTTAGGCATATTTAATCTATTTTAGTTTATATGATTTAAGTGACGATTAAATTATATATTTTGCAATTAAAAACAAATTTATTAAGCACGCTTTATCTACAATAATGATATGAAAATTAAAGATTATTATATTATTGAGACTCGTTTAGGCTTGGAGTTTGTGTAGGCTTGTTTAAGTTCAAGTTAGTTTTGGCTCGTGAGCCTAATTAACCTCACTCACAAATTCTCAAGCTCGAGCTCGAGCTTGGTGTATCCCAAAGTAAACCCGAGCCAACTCAAACTCAAGTCAATCTTTTAACGAGTCGATCCTAAATAGTTTATAAGTAGCTATGTGTATGTTCCTATGGATAATGTATTGAATTTCAAAGTCATATTGAGTTTAGTTTTACAAAATAGTGGAAGGTCTAGGGACATTTTGTAAATAAGGGTTAATCTAGGGCCTTAAAAAGAGAGTTTTGACCGTGGTTAAATCAAAAACCTTGAGCTTTCAATTGGGCTAAACAAGCTCTCATTGTAAGCCCATACAAGCCCTTTCTCTCTTGCTGTCGACCCGGCCGATGTCATTTGGCGCGAATAAGTACACACGCCTGAGTTTCGCGTAATTCAATCTGGAAAATGGCTCCAAAACGCCGGCGAACGACGGAGAGTGAAAACAAACCAGTAGTACAAAATTGTTCTTCAAGGAGCACAAGGGCTCGGAGGTCGTCGGTGAAGTTAAATAATTATAATTCGCCGGTGGTTGTCTTCGCTCATGGCGCTGGTGCTCCTTCATCTTCTGAGTGGATGATTAGGTTAGAACTTTTAACTCTCTCTCTCTCTCTCTCTCTCTCTCTCTCTCTCTCTCAATATCTATGCACATTCATGTTATCCTTCGTGAATATAGGTTGAATAAGAGCTATCAGATCTTCTATTGTTGTTGGTTGTTTGTTAGTTTTTGATGCATTCTCACATCATTGCCATTTTTCGACGTAAAATCTGAGACTTATTAGGAACAAATTAGTATAAGATTCAATCCGATTAGGAACAAATTAGATTGCCACAAACCCTAACGAGGGAAAATTGGTTATGCTGGCTACAATAATCCGATGTTTGGTTTTATGCAGATGGAAGAACTTGTTGGCGGATGCACTAAAAGCTATCGAAGTTGTAACTTTCGATTATCCATGTGAGTTTCCTCATAAATCAAATTCATTTAGGGCTTTTTACAACTTTGAATGCTTATGAAATTATGAGGTTGTCTCTCAGATATTGCTGGAAGAAAGCCTCCTCCCAAAGCAGAAAAACTAGTTGAATTTCACACAGATGTTGTCAAAAAGATTGCTGACAAATACCCAAAACATCCTCTTATTTTGATCGGAAAATCCATGGGTTCAAGGTAAAAATTATTCAACTAAGCTGATATGCAATTCAAGGAAATTCAATATCTCAACAGATTCACATAAAACATCAAACTTAATAAACCAATAAAATCTTGAGGATTTTTTTTTTTTTTTTTGAAAACACAACATCAAACAAAACTAAAAGCCTTCATTGTTACATGCAGAGTGAGTTGTATGGTGGCTGCTGACACTGATATCAAGGCTTCTGCTGTGGTTTGCCTTGGGTACCCTTTAAAGGTAAATATGAGGGCATTTACGTCTTTTCCTCTAACAAGAAATCAGGAACAAGCCTCTGTTACATCTTGTTTTTTTTGCTATGATAATAAATTTTTAAAATATAATATTTTGCAGGGCACAAAAGGAGCCATTCGAGATGAACCCCTATTGCAACTTTCAGTTCCTACCATGTTTGTACAGGTGACTAATGAGTGTCGATTCATAATAAATAAGGGCAAATTTGTAAAAGTTAGGATTTAACTAAGAAAGGGTATTTTTGTCACTTAAACTTTTTATCAATGCTTTTTCTTTGAAGGGTACCAAAGATGGGCTATGTCCATTGGCATCTTTAGAAGCTGTTAGAAAGAAGATGAAAGCTTTGAATACAGTTTATGTGGTTGAAAATGGCGATCACTCTTTCAAAATTGGAAAAAAGAATCTTGAAATGGCGGGAATCACTCATGAAGAAGTAGAAAGACTTGCTGTTCAAGCAATTGCAACATTTGTTTCTCAAGTTATTGTTGCAAAGTGATTACTATTCATTGCTAACCTTTTTTTTGTTAGTATATTACATTATTGCCCTTGTAAGTTGTAAGTTGTAGACCCTATCTTTTTGTGAAGATTTTGAACTTATGGCGTAGACTTTATTTGTACAGTAAAGTCGTCGTTAGTTTTGACAATTTTGCCCTCCATGAAATGACAACTTTATCAATGGACTTAATAGGAAAAACCATGTCTTAATTTGATAAGTTATGGGTTTTTTTTTTCATTAAGTCATGATTTTTCTTTTCCAATTTTACCCTTGGCAACTTGTCTCTCCTAATTCTTTACATCCATACTTGTATAAAAACTCTCTGGGTCTTGATTGTTATTAGTTAACGTTGTTAATTCTTGATTTGTGTCAATATGTTATATCAAGTATTTTTTTTTATTAAAATATTTAATATATTTGTTTTATTAATGTAATTTAGAATTTCCTTTACTTAGTAAACAGACACTTTTCATTCCCAACTAATCTAGACATAAGGGTAAAATAGTCATTTAGTGTTTCTATAGGCTGGCAATGGATAAACACATTGATCCAAAGGGTATTTTGGGTATTTGGTTACATTTTTTTGTCAGTCAATGTTGATGCTTGATTTTCTTGTTGAAAAGAAATATTATTTTTGTAGTTTGGATTCTGGAAAGATGACATAGTTGACTAATTAAAGGCAAATTTGAATTCTAGAAGGATATATAGAGTCCAAAATTAAGTTGGTATTTGTTTGTCAATGTCGACTTATTATTTTCCAAGTCTTTTTTTACCTTAATGATATTCTTTTGCATGCATTTGGATTAAATAATGTTTCGAGGAAGTAGACTTTAGAGAATGTTTTATATCAAATATGACAACAATACATCGTCCTTTCTGTAATTGTTTTATTTAGAGAAACAAGCTAATGGAACAAACACGAATTTGATTATCAAGTATTCCAAATTTGGTTTTTATCAAACAAAAATTCTAATAGTATTTTCAAGATCTTGGATCGATTTGCTTCATCGAGTATATTTTGTATATATTTTTTCAAACTATTTGAACTTTTGAATCAAGTCTTAGTCATTTTTATATAAGAAAGATTCATCGAGTAATCAAAATCAAGATCAAACTTATCATAAAATTGATGGACAAAAGATATAAATTTCATTATATTTTGGTAATTTTTGTGGTTTAAAACACTATTTTAGTTTCGTCATTAAAAATCATCCAAATTTGATAAAATTTTCTACGTAGGGGTATTTGGAATTGTTTTTTAGCCTAAAAAGCCATTTTCAACAAGATGATTTTTTGTCTTGTAACTTTTTTTAAAAGAATGTTTTAAAATATGTCTGGATTATCTTTTGAGAGAGTAAAGGCTAAAAAGTCATAAGTCATAATTTTTTGCTTTTAAAATCATTCATTTTTTTTCTTGCCAAAAAGTCATTTTAAAATTGTCAAACATCTTTTCAAACTTTTAATTTTTTGGAAAAACTAAAAGTTTAAAAGTCATTTTGAAAAGTAATCACAAACACCCTCGTAGACCACTTTTACATGCTATATTACAGGCTAATTTTGTTACAAAAGAAAATTTGGTTAGAATTTTCACTAGAACTACTAGATTTAACAAAATATTCTATTTTATCCATTTTAACCATCAAAATTATCAACATAAAAAAGGACAAACCTCATAAAAAAAACTCAACATATTTTCATTTAATTTTTAAGAAACCATTATATTTTTTTTAATGCATTAAAACCTTTATATTCTTTGAAATTCTTATCTAAGACTTTTTTATCTTAAATTAATCCAACCTATTTTCATCTAAGCATTAAAAAAACCATTATATTATTTTTATAGTGCATTAAAACTCATATATTTATAAAACTTTTTAATCTAATAGATTATAACCAAAAAACACTTGAGAGTCGATTACCTAGCACCTGTGGCTATCAAGGGTTTTCTAATCTCAAAACCTTAAACTATATAGTTTTAAAAGTAAGGGTTTAATGTACTAAAAAATAATATAATGGTTATTTTAAAATTTGATGAAAAAGGTTGAGTTTTTCTAAGGTTTTCCCTAAAAAAGTTGTCAAAGTCCTTTATTAATGAAACATTAAAACCATGGCTGTCAAAATCGCGATCCTAATCGTAGGATCGTACGAACCTACGATCATAGGTATGAAAAACGATCCGGATCATAAAAGGATCATATTTGAGGTAGGATCGCAGGTAGAATCGTAAGATCGTAGGTAGGATCGTAGGATCGAGATCTGATCCGATCCTACCTTTCATTGATTTTTTTTTTGCAAATGAATTTTTTTTTATCGCTTTATGTCTTTTATCCTTTAGCAATCTATCATTTATCATTTTTTATTGTGACTTATAACTAATATTTTGAAGTTTTATTAACTTTTGAACGAAAAATTAAATGTTTGAAATATTTTTCATGATTAAATATTATAAATTTAAATTATATTTTATTTTGTGGGATCTTAGGATCTCGATCCCGATCTTACGATCCCGATCTTGCAAACTTAAAAATGATCTTAGGTAGGATCCCGATCTTGACAAACTTGGTTAAAACCACAAAAAATAGCAAAAATGTTTTTTTAAGTATTATACTTTTACCTTAAAAATGTATAATATTTAATTTACTATTCAAATAAAACTATGATATCGTGAGACGCAGATTCTCATATATTTTGTTTTGTTGTAGCTTTTTATTTGTTGTCAATAATGAAACTTAATCTTATAGATAAGTAATGAGAAAGAAACTTAATCTTATAGATAAGTAATGAGAAAGAAGAAAAAAAAATAGGATTTTGGAAGCATACCATATTGGAAGATGCATAAGAAGTGGAGGTGTTTATTAAAGGAAGAGTGGAGAGAATAAAATGTGTTTGTAAGGAGAGATGGTTGGCATCTCCCCTGATAGGGACGTGAGCGGCCTTCGGGCTTACTTGTTACCACACATCCGGTTAAGGCTATCCACTTATGTGGATCTCTAACCCATTTTTTTTAATTTTTTTTAAATAACTTTACACAGGAGTCTATAATCATGAAATTAATATTGGCTTTTTCATGATAGATCTTCATTTTTTTAGTTATTTTAGTGATCGATCCATATACAAAAATGTTAATTGCATTAATTTTGTTTAATTTATTAAACCATTTATATTATAAACGAGAAGAATATCCATGTATTTTGAGATTAAAATTAGGTAGTTAAAACTTTGATATATCAATCACAAAACTATGTCATTGACATTAGATATAAAATAATAAATTTTACTCTAATTGATATATAAAACTAAAATTATTTCGAACAATATTGATGATATAAATATATATTATAATTACATCACTTAATAACATATATTATTTAAAATAATTTTTGATTTAGTGTTATTTAAAAAAAATGTTATGTTTAATTAATTTAATATTTATTTATTTGATTTTTTTTAAATTTCAATAATGATTATTTGAAATATAAACTGATATTTGTAAGGCAGCATAAGTTAAATTATGATTGTATTTTACTATTAGTTATCATTATTATTAGAGGAATTTACAAACATATCTGGGTGGTGGTGGTGTTGAAGCAGTGTTTTAAAAACTAGTTTGAACCGGTTGAACGAATCGGTTGGTTTGGAAATCAGAGAAGGGAGCGGTTCAACTAGCACCGATTTTATGTTTATTTTTTAACAGGAATGAACCGGCCAATTTTTATAAAAATTGGTTGAACCTGTTAAGTTAAACCGGTTGAACTGGTTAAATTAAATAAAAACACATGAAAATGAATAATTTTCATAACAAATTTTAGTTTTTTTCACATCTATTTATATTTTTTTGAATAAAAACACATGATAATGTTATAAAGTTTTTTTTTAATGTGTTTGTATTTATCTAAAACTATATTTTGTTTATGTATTATACTTTAATTTATTTTTGATATACATTGATTGATGTAAAACTCACATTTATGTGTTTTTAATGTATTTATATTGATCTTCAACTTGTATTTATGTATATTTTTTATGTTTAAACTTGTGGATGTCTATGTGTGTATAGGAAAATAGAAAATAAAATGAAAATTATAGAAATCAGTTAAACCGACGGTTGAATCGGTTGAACCGAAAACCAATCATCATACCCGGTTCAACTAAAATACCAAATTTTTAAAACATTGTGTTGAAAGACAGAGGGTGAAGGGAAGGGAAAAATGGAGTGTGTGAGGTGGTGGGACCACTAATCTATAAATCATATTGATTCATTTTTTTAAAATTGTAAATAATAACCAAATACTAAAAAAATAAAAATAAAATAAAAGATAAAAGGCAATATAGTCATTTTATGTTTAAGAGGATAAACTCTGTAACATTTAGTGATATTAGGGGCATTCATTGTAGTTTTTTAAAATATCAAGTTTAGTCTTTAATTTTTTGGTCTCATAAAAGGTCCATATGGTTTTAATTTCTATCATGGTTAGTCCCCCACCCATATAAAAAGACTTTTATATCCATTTTTATTTATTTTATATACATTTTTAAATAAAATTATTTGAAAATAAATAAATAAATAAATAAATATCACCCATTTCTCCCCCCCCCCCCCCCCCCCCCCCGATCACGTCTTCTTCCCAACCACCGATACCCCCCCCCCCCCCTATTTCTTCACTAATACACCATTGCCACTATCAAAAACTTCTCCAAAACCACCAGTAATCGCTGATCATCCACCATCAATTCACCGCATCTCGTCGCTTCGGTTTTTGGAAAATCTATCATTGTTGGAGAAAAGCTCTCAACCATTGAGTTTCGGCCATCGTCGAACAATGTCTCATTCACGTCCGGTGACCACCATCCATCGATTTCATTCATTTTTATTCTTGGATTCCTAGGTAAGTTTTGATTTCATGGATTTCATGATTTCATCAGGAATATGCTTCATTCTTTAGGTTTGAATTTATTTCAGTTTTGATATGTTTTAATCTGCTTCAATTAGTTTTAACAAGTATTTATGTTTTATCATTTTCCACGTAAGAGATAAAGAAAGGAGAAGAAGGTTTCATGGTGACGAATGTTCTACTAGTTACCGGTAGTGAGAATGGGTGGTGAAGAAGATGGGGTGGCGAAGCAAAGAAGCCATTCCATATGATATCAAAAGGGCATAAGAATTACAAATTGATGCTCAATCCCCAATTGTATATCAGGTATAAAACATAATCCGGTCATCATTCCATAAATAACTGTAACGCCCGTAGATCCGGGCTAGTCAATTTAGAGACGATAAGCGTCAAAAATGACTTTTTGATAGAAGAGTGTTTAGAATAAATAATCTTAACTAAGTTGTAGTATATGTCATAAGGTTATCGTATATATAAAGAACACTGGAATCTGAGTTATAACGAAGAAGTTATGACCTATCGAAGTTTCGTGACAGAACTGGTACGAAACTGCATGACGTAAATAGTGAATTTACGATAGAGCGATATTTAGCCTTAGTGATCTAAACGAAAGTCGTAGAATACGTTAAACCGAGAGCGTGCATAAAAAGAAAGTCTAAATCTGACTTCGTATGAGGAAGTTATGATTTTTCGAAGTTTCAACTTAGCTGTATGCAGCCCAAAGTTCGAATATGAGATCAAGTGGTTTCTATCCGAAACAATCTAAACGAGAATCGAAGATCTCGTCAATAGTAGTCCAACGGTAAAAAGACAGACGAAAACGAACGTCAGATGAATGAGTTGTGAATTCCTAATGGAGTTTTCCTGTCTCGACCTACTAAAAATAATATAATAAAATTTAAAGTCAAAATTAGCCGACGGAGTCTAAACGAGAGTTATAAAGCATAATCTCACCTTCGCGTGGATATAAAGAACGTCGAAAACGTAGCTCGTATGCGAAAGATATGAATTTCTAAAGTTTGAGGCACGCACACCGAGGGTGGAACGCCCCGTGTTCGGAGCCCAGAGCCTGTCCCGTCACATGTCAAGTCCGAAGTTTGTAAGCCATGATGCACGACGGAACGCGCTGCGTTCGGCAACGTGATGCGTTTGGAGGCCAACCTCACCCTATAAATAGAATACGAGGCCATCCGAAGTTGTTTGCTAATTTCGTTCCTTTCGCCCCCTTAAACTTTCTTTTACTTGGCAAGTTATACCCCGAAGCCCCGGTATCATCCCGACCCCTGAAGCAAGTCCCGACACTCTGAAGATCCCGAGAAAAAGAGTTTTTGAGCCGAAACTCTGTCCGTGAGAAGTCCGATTTTGGAGAAAACATCTTGGTTTTATAGGAAACGATTGTTTTAAGAGACGAGGTGTTGTCCGATAATTGTCTTATCAAGTGAGTGTGTAGTTACTTTCTTCTACCGCATAAATATGAAGTATTTGCTATGAAATACGTGCTATGTGTTTATACATTGTTTGTTTACTTGAGATGGTTGTTGAATGAAGGTTTTATATAGGTTTTTAAATTATTTAGAGTATATATTTAATTTATATCTACAAATATGTTGAGTAGAACATGGGTAGATGATATAGTTGGTGTGTGATGAAAGATGAGTTTGAGGTGATGGGTATTCAAAGCTTCTCGGGTTTGTCGAATATTCATTTGCGGATTTGAAGACCAGTGTTACTTCGAAGGGGAGTTTGGTCTTGATCGCGCTAGCTCGTTGGAGATTAAAGCCGGACATCCAATCCTAACTTTGAGGGGGAGAATGTTAGGGTGCAAAGTCACTCTTGGATGTAGTGTTTTAGGCTTTCCTCTTTGTATGTGTAAATGGGTTGAGTGTTTCCTATAAATAGGAAGTGAGTGACTCCCATTATAAAAGTAAACCATTTTGGAGTGTTAGACTAGAGAGAGAAATTGTGTACAAACCTATTTGTATATCCTTTCTAGATCTAATATGTCACACCCCCGAACCAGACGGTGGAAACGTCCGGGGGCTTGTGCGTGACTTCATCTTGAAATATCATTACAGTGAATATAATTGAAACATAACATCATCATCATCACACATGTAATATTACAACATTCATTGTTTACATCGAGTATTGTATTTGAATATTACATGCCAAGATAGTAAGAGTATGATGAAACAAAATATAACACAATATCCATTAGTTTGTTTTGTTCATCCCGCTTCAACGATTTTCTGAGAATACAAGTTATTTTGAAAATGGTCAACATAAAAATGTTGGTGAGTTCATAAGCATGTTTGTGAAAATGATTTGTATAACTTTGAAAACCACCAGAAAATCCGATATTTTCTGAAAACTGTTTAGTGTGTTTGTGTTAGATCTTGTATTAATGCATGTATGTTATTGTTTACTTGACTAAAACGGTAAAGAAAATGTAGAGAGAATGTAAGAGCATGTAAAGAGAATGTTCCCAGACAACCCGATGTTGCCTATAAAAGAAAACGGTCTTCCGTAAACTTCATAACGTTAATTCCTCTAAGCGAGCCGTCATAGCCATACTAAATAATGACAATTTCACCTGTCTTGGCGTCGTTGGACGCTGGTTTTGACTTTGACTATAAGGTTTTCGTCACCCTAGACTGAGTTAGTCTAACTGTAGCGAACAGCTGAGGTGTGGGGTGTCAACCCCGTATAGATCTATACACAAATCCTCGTTCTCCTTCTAAGAGACTTTGGTTATAACTACAGGCTACGATCGTACACTTAATAGGTGCCAACCGACAAAAACTTGCTAGATCCTTAATCGAATTTACGCAAAGAGAAAAGGTATAAACTCATTCCAGGACCAATGATCCATGTAAGCGAACCACTAAGGCATTGCTAAACATGTAAATCATTTCAAGACCTAAAGGGAATGAGATTATATAACATGGGCCCGAAATATATATGAAAGGACAACTAAGGCCCATTTCACATGTAAAGTATTTACAGGCCCAATTGGCACACGAATAGTATCCAAGGTCCGTCGCACATGTTAATGGGTCAATGAGGCCCAACAACATATACAGGACCTCTCACACATAAAAAATGGGTCACTAAGGCCCAATAACCTAGAAATGATCAAATTAAATCCATTTGTTGGTTTATCATTGGTTTTAGTTCAAGTGTTCACTAAACTAGCATAAAAAGAAGAACGCATATAAAACCCATTCTCAGGCCCAATAAACATGTAAGTGGACCACTAAGGCCCACTATACGTGTCTATTATTTCCAGGCTCAAAGGAATGTGAATGTCTATCCTAAGCCCAATATACATGTAAAAGGACACTAAGGCCCACTAAACAAGTATATTATTTTCAGGCCCAATAAGGATATGAATACCTATCCCGAGCCCAATATACATGTAAAAGGACACTAAGGCCCACTAAACAAGTATATTATTTCCAGGCCCAATAAGGATATGAATATCGTTTTTAACCCGTTTGTTATTGTTTTGTTTATTTTAGCTTGATTATTTACATAATTGATATCTAAAGCCCACTTTTTGTAAAAATGACGTTCTTGGCCCAATAAGCCAAAAGTTTACAATTAAGGCCCAATTTTTGTAAGAATAACACTTTAATCTCCAACTTTGTTAAAAATTGTGTTGATGACTACTTTGTGATAAAAATAGCATTTTAAACCCATTTTTTTCAAAAATATCATTTTTGTCTTGGTTTTGTGAAAATACATATTTTTCTGGTTTTTGGCCTTTCCGAACTAGTTTTTAGAAAATTTGTAGAAAATTCATCGTAAGTCGAAATCTGGATCCGTAAATTTTGGAAGTTTGTAAATTTTGTCTACTTTGTTCACGATTTTTCTCATAATTTTTGATGGCTTCAAACTAGTGTGAAATTACTCATCTTCACAGGTTGGTCCGAAATTATTTCAAATATGATAGGCAGTTTTGTAAAATTCGCCAAAAATTGTAGAAAAATCGTATGAAAACGTGAGAGTAGTCATTTTAAAGGTATAAATCTGACCTTTACCCATGTAAAACAGTTTTGAAAAATACTTCCATTTGGATGGTCAAAACAGTCCGATATTGGACCAAAAGTTTTCTGTCAATGGCTGTTTTGTGAGTTTAGTTTATAGATCTTTGAACACAACACTTATTTTTGCTATATCAAGTATAAAAATCCCAGATCTACATGTTTACATGTAATACTTGTTATAAAACATACTTTTATCAAGATTCATATGAAGATCCTAGTGATAAACTTCAAGTTTCTTAACATAGTTTTAGATTAGTGAAGAAATCAACTCATAATCACCAAATGTTTCAAGAAAACACACATAATCATGCATATATACATAGATCTACACATAAGACTTGTATTCTCCCCAAAAAAAAAAAGTAAAAACAGAAAACAAGTGGGTATGAACTCACCTTGGGGTGTTGGATTCGGTTTTTGGTGAAGAGGTGAGTAGATCTCGGCCCTAGCAAACTCCTTGAGGATGTTTACGAACTTAAAGGGTTCTAGGGATCATGACCCACGAAAAATATGGTGTAAGAGGAGTGATTTGAGTTTAAAGATGTAGTGAATCAACTTAGGTTGTGAGATCTTACCAAGGATGATGATCTTTGATGAAAACTCCTCTTGAAACACAACCAAAATCTTGAGAATTTTGGAGGAAGGAGATGGATTATTCTTGAGAGAATTGGATAGAATTTTGTGTGATGTGTGTGTGTTTTGGCTCTTGGCCGTGAGTAATGGAGAGATAAGATAGAGGATGTTTCCTAGATATTTGGTGAGTATTAGTCTCCTAGGAACATGATGGATTTGTGCATGGATATCCCCCATACACTAATGAGGTGGCAAATGCACAATTTACCTTGTTTTCTCTTTTTTTTTTGGTTTTGGGCCATATATGGGCTAAAGAGAAAGGTGGTGGATTAACTTGGCCCATTTCTAGCCTTGGCTCAAAATTATGAGGCCCATAAGAAATCTTTCGGCCCATTGGGCTCTTAGGGAGGCTCATGGCCCAAAATTGCTAAAGAAACTAGTTTAGGGCCCATTAGGGCTAATTAAATCCTTTATGGCCCATCATGGCCCAAAATGTTATAGATTTATGAATTGGGTCCAATTAGAACATAATTAGGGATTTTAGGCCCAAAGTAGTTAACTTGGATACTTATTGGTCCATTAGTCCCAACAAGAGAATCCTAGAACATATTAAACTTGAATCGGGTTTTCTAGGGTTTCCAACCCTTATTTGAACATATGAGATGTATTTGAACGAGAATAGAGTATAGGATTTTACAATGGATGATGCTTACATGGGAATAGAATTTGCTAGCAAAATGTCAGTTGTGACATCATCCCCCCGTTAGAGGGAAGTTCGTCCCGAAATTCTTTTGAGAGATAGGTTCATGAATGAGAGAATAGGTGAGGGTACTTCTGCTTAATCTAGTCTTTACGTTCACTTGTGAATTCCGATTTACGTTTTGCGTTCCGTTGATCCTTCACAATCGGAATGCGGCTTTGTTTTGTACGCTTTACTTCCTTATCCAATACATTGACTGGTTCTTCGACGAACAGGAGATTCTTGTTTATTTCGATCCCTGATAAAGGAATGATAAGAGTTTTGCCTGATAGGCACTTTTTCAGATTCGAGACGCTGAACACAGGGTGTACGTTGCTGAACTCTACAGGCACCTGCAGTCTATAAGTCTTTGGACCAATCCGAGCAAGAATCTCGAACTGTCCGATGTATCGTGGGTTTAGTTTTCTCGGTTCCTAAAACGAATCGTTCCTTTCCAAGGAGATTCCTTTAATAGCACGCGATCCTCGACTTGACATCCTAATGGCTTATGCCGCTTGTCAGCATAGCTCTTCTGTCGATCTCGCGATGCTTGAAGTCGAGTTGTGATTTGGATTATCTTCTCTGTCGTCTCGCGAATAGTTTTCTGGTCCCGTGTGAGTACTGACGAGTGATATGCATTTACGACTATAAAGAGCTTCGAAGAGAGCAGCCTTGATGCTTGTGCGATAGCTGTTATGGTATGAGAATTCAATCAAGGGCAACTGGGTATCCCTTGACTTGATGAATTCAAACACCCAGACTTGTAGCATGAATTTGAGTGGTTGAATGGTTCATTCGCTTTGACTATTGGTTTGAGGGTGGTAAACAACGCTCGTGTCTAGCTATGTTCCCATAGCCTTCTGAAGTGACTGTCAAAATCTTGAAGTAATTCCGTTATCCTGATCCGAGATAATAGATACTGATATTACATGGAGTCTCACAATCTCTTGGATATAGATCCATGCTAAACTTCCTTCTTGTTTGATTTCTGTATTAGCAGGAAATGGGCAGATTGGGTTAACCTATCGACGATCACCCATATAACGCCCAACTCAACTCGCATACCTATAAGCTTCGTCTTTCAACTCCGAGAGTTTTATCCATCCACGTAGTGTTTTCTTCGCGATATTCTCCGACTTTGATGCTTTCAAGGCTGGTCGTAAATGTTGACAGTGTTTTGTTCTTGCTTCGTGAGTAGATGAGTATGCTATTGATGAAAATAATGAAAAGGCTGACTAGGAGTGGTTGAGAAAACTTGGTTCGTAGGGTCCATGAATACCGTGGGAGCATTCGCTAGACCGAAGGGTATCGCAACAAATTTGAAATGGTTGTGATGAATTCGGAAAGCAGTTTTTTTTTTTGGAATGTCCTCTTCTCGGACTCGGAACTGATGGTAACTGGATCTTAGATCTATTTTGGAGAAGCAACTAGCTCCTTGGAGCTGGCCAAATAGATCGTCAGTCCGAGGGAGTGGATATCGATTTTTGATAGGGAGCTTATTCAATTTCCTAAGATCGATGTACCTTTTAAAGGATCCGTCTTCTTGAAGAACAAGATCGAAGCTCTCCAGGGTGAGAAGCTTGATCCGATGAATCCTTTGCTCAAAAAATTTCTTAATTGACTAGTTAACTCCAGAATTTTGGCGGAAGCTGACCTATAGGGTGAATTGGCAATTGATGTGGTTCCCGGTATGAGGTCGATTCGAAATTCGACCTGTCTCCCTGGGATATTCCCAAAAGTTCTTCGGAAACACATCCGGGAAATCACATGCTACTGGAATACCTTGTATGCTTACTTCATCCTTGGTCTTGTCCACAACAAGAGTGAGGAAAACGTAGTTCTTCTGGTGCAGGCACTTCTGTGCCTTGATGCACGAGATAGGACGAGGATTGACGTTAGGTTTATCACCAGGTGTTATTAGAGTTTCGTGATTGGGAAGGTGAGGGCAAACGGCCTTCTCGCGACACATCGTATCAGCACGGTGGGGGCTTAACCCAACCATGCCAATTGTCACATCAAAACTCCTAATATTTATTGGCATTAAATTTTATTTGAAATGAATGATTGTTTAGTGTTAAGGTGTACTCCACAAAAATATCCTAGGTTACTTCGGTTTTTCCCCATTGGCCATGTCCACCGTAAAGGCTTAGCTTAGCTTTGGGGTTGTTGTTTTAGTAAGTGCTCGAATTTGTTACTAACAAAACTTCACTCAGCTTCACTATTGAATAAGGGGTAAGCGGAAGAGTTGTTAAGTGGGAACGTACCAATAACAACCGGTGGGTCTTGGACTGCTTCGCCTTGACCCAACGTCAGGACCACTTCCGATCCTTCTGCTCCTTGATTGTTATCCTTGGGGCAATTGCGCCTGAAGTGACGGGTTCCTCCACACCCATAGCAGGTGTGACTGGTCTTATCATTGGTGTTGTTGTTAGGGTTGTTGCGATTGTTGTCGTTTTCATTTGGCTGACGATTCTGGCATGGATAAGTTCTACAGAATTTGGCGGTGTGATTCTTTCGGTTGCATTTGTTACAATGCATCTCCCGGCAGGCCCCATTATGATGGAATTTACACTGGTTGCATTTTGGAAGGCTTCCAGCATATGGTCTCCTAGTTGTTGGTGTAATAGGGGTCATGGTCGCATGAACAGCAACAACATGTTGTTTGGATGAACAGATCGCTCCTAAAAGCAAGCAGCCGTGTGATCTTATATACGATACCACCAGACGCGCCCCTATTCTTCTCTTCATGTATGTGGGCTGCCTGCCCCGTCCCGAATTCCTTGAGAGCCCTTGAGTGGGTTGTCCCTTTCTCTTATTTCCAAGATTTCACTTCCTGCTCTTAAGCTTGGGGTTTAGTGTGCCTTGACAAGCTGTCACTTGTTGGTTCCCATGCTCGTTCCTTTGGCTGGAGTTTTCAATGCTATTTCCGCCTCCATTGGGCTTGTTTGCATTGATTTGTGCCATAGCTGCGGTTACTGTCGCCGTTACAGCAGCTTGGAATGTAGCAGAGTCCATCTGCAGGAGCGGTGTCTCGTGGGTGCGCTTGTTATTCTTGCGGGATGGCATTTTCCGGCTGCACATGCTTCCATCTACATCCCTATGATGTATTTGCGATAGTAGGTAATCACAGATTTGGCACGATCGTCACGTCTATCCTTAGAGTATATAGGGTGTTTTGGTTTCAAGACCCTTAAGTATCTAGCAGTTTTGAGGGTTTGGTTGTGCATATAATTGAATTTATGTAGTAATATGAAATGAAGATAGCACATAATTGTTCCATTGGTAAGTACCATCTTAGTACACAAAAGATAGTCATATCGGGTAGTGAGGGGAAAAAGAAAAGGGCTGATTCTAATTGTGGCGGAAAATGTCTGGTGGTCGTGCTGATGAAGTGGATGCACCTCGAAGACGAGCTACTTGTTGCTCGGTATCTCGTAGTTGTACCTCTCAAACTGACTGTCTCGCTCGGGAGTCTCCATTCACTTCCTGTGTTTGTCTCTTGTCTCTCTCAATAGCAAACCGCATTTGTTCCATTCGATTTGGGGTGTCCTGTGCTCGGTTATTAATACCTCAGGTGCGTCGGACCATGACTGGGAGGGCCCAGTCAGCTGGTCCTCTATGGCTAATGGTCGGAGAGACCTCGGTTCCTACCCTAGTGTGGTCGTATCCCCTACTGGTGACTCTCTATCTCCAAATATTATGTGCCTAAGGGGGGCATGGGGCCACCGGTGCCCACACGATATGTCGGTACTCTGGCTTTACATGGAGGATTGATGTCATCGGATTCTGTATCCGAGTCATCATCATCATTGCCCTCTGGGTCTTCCTCTTCGAGGTCCATTATTGACTCGGCGGGTTCACCTGAAAGTTCTACTTCGTGTTCCTCCTGTGGTTCCTTCTTTGAGTCGAGCCACCCTGCTATTCCCTGACTAGGGAGATAGGGGTTCCTTGGCTAATGATACTCGTCTATAGTGTATTGCACGAAGGGGTATAAATACTAGAAACAAATAGCATACCAATTACTCCTATAGTAATTTAATTTTGTTTAGGTTTGGTTCTATAAGCTCTTTGGATAATTAAATGGTAAGTTTTTGATTCATTGCCCATCACAATTACTCCCGAACACATGTTGGTCGTATTTTGAATGAATGTAGTTGATCAGGCTACATTCACCCCCAATACGATTACATAACTGCCCGAGTTTAATAGTGATGTTCAAGTCCTCCAAAGACTTTTATTGTTCTTGTTATGTTATTATTCTAAAATGCACACAAAGGTATGTATTTTAAATTATTATGTTCAGAGTTGTTTAGTCCCATTGTATTTATAGTTGCAAATCATGTATGATTAGACATGCTAGTTCACTATAAACAATGCTCTGATACCAATCTGTCACACCCACGAACCAGACGGCGGAAACGTTCGGGGGCTTGTGCGTGACTTCATCTTGAAATATCATTACAGTGAATATAATTGAAACATAACATCATCATCATCACACATGTAATATTACAACATTCATTGTTTACATCGAGTATTGTATTTGAATATTACATGCCAAGATAGTAAGAGTATGATGAAACAAAATATAACACAATATCCATTAGTTTGTTTTGTTCATCCCGCTTCAACGATTTTCTGAGAATACAAGTTATTTTGAAAATGGTCAACATAAAAATGTTGGTGAGTTCATAAGCATGTTTGTGAAAATGATTTGTATAACTTTGAAAACCACCAGAAAATCCGATATTTTCTGAAAACTGTTTAGTGTGTTTGTGTTAGATCTTGTATTAATGCATGTATGTTATTGTTTACTTGACTAAAACGGTAAAGAAAATGTAGAGAGAATGTAAGAGCATGTAAAGAGAATGTTCCCAGACAACCCGATGTTGCCTATAAAAGAAAACGGTCTTCCGTAAACTTCATAACGTTAATTCCTCTAAGCGAGCCGTCATAGCCATACTAAATAATGACAATTTCACCTGTCTTGGCGTCGTTGGACGCTGGTTTTGACTTTGACTATAAGGTTTTCGTCACCCTAGACTGAGTTAGTCTAACTGTAGCGAACAGCTGAGGTGTGGGGTGTCAACCCCGTATAGATCTATACACAAATCCTCGTTCTCCTTCTAAGAGACTTTGGTTATAACTACAGGCTACGATCGTACACTTAATAGGTGCCAACCGACAAAAACTTGCTAGATCCTTAATCGAATTTATGCAAAGAGAAAAGGTATAAACTCATTCCAGGACCAATGATCCATGTAAGCGAACCACTAAGGCATTGCTAAACATGTAAATCATTTCAAGACCTAAAGGGAATGAGATTATATAACATGGGCCCGAAATATATATGAAAGGACAACTAAGGCCCATTTCACATGTAAAGTATTTACAGGCCCAATTGGCACACGAATAGTATCCAAGGTCCGTCGCACATGTTAATGGGTCAATGAGGCCCAACAACATATACAGGACCTCTCACACATAAAAAATGGGTCACTAAGGCCCAATAACCTAGAAATGATCAAATTAAATCCATTTGTTGGTTTATCATTGGTTTTAGTTCAAGTGTTCACTAAACTAGCATAAAAAGAAGAACGCATATAAAACCCATTCCCAGGCCCAATAAACATGTAAGTGGACCACTAAGGCCCACTATACGTGTCTATTATTTCCAGGCTCAAAGGAATGTGAATGTCTATCCTAAGCCCAATATACATGTAAAAGGACACTAAGGCCCACTAAACAAGTATATTATTTCCAGGCCCAATAAGGATATGAATACCTATCCCGAGCCCAATATACATGTAAAAGGACACTAAGGCCCACTAAACAAGTATATTATTTCCAGGCCCAATAAGGATATGAATATCGTTTTTAACCCGTTTGTTATTGTTTTGTTTATTTTAGCTTGATTATTTACATAATTGATATCTAAAGCCCACTTTTTGTAAAAATGACGTTCTTGGCCCAATAAGCCAAAAGTTTACAATTAAGGCCCAATTTTTGTAAGAATAACACTTTAATCTCCAACTTTGTTAAAAATTGTGTTGATGACTACTTTGTGATAAAAATAGCATTTTAAACCCATTTTTTTCAAAAATATCATTTTTGTCTTGGTTTTGTGAAAATACATATTTTTCTGGTTTTTGGCCTTTCCGAACTAGTTTTTAGAAAATTTGTAGAAAATTCATCGTAAGTCGAAATCTGGATCCGTAAATTTTGGAAGTTTGTAAATTTTGTCTACTTTGTTCACGATTTTTCTCATAATTTTTGATGGCTTCAAACTAGTGTGAAATTACTCATCTTCACAGGTTGGTCCGAAATTATTTCAAATATGATAGGCAGTTTTGTAAAATTCGCCAAAAATTGTAGAAAAATCGTATGAAAACGTGAGAGTAGTCATTTTAAAGGTATAAATCTGACCTTTACCCATGTAAAACAGTTTTGAAAAATACTTCCATTTGGATGGTCAAAACAGTCCGATATTGGACCAAAAGTTTTCTGTCAATGGCTGTTTTGTGAGTTTAGTTTATAGATCTTTGAACACAACACTTATTTTTGCTATATCAAGTATAAAAATCCCAGATCTACATGTTTACATGTAATACTTGTTATAAAACATACTTTTATCAAGATTCATATGAAGATCCTAGTGATAAACTTCAAGTTTCTTAACATAGTTTTAGATTAGTGAAGAAATCAACTCATAATCACCAAATGTTTCAAGAAAACACACATAATCATGCATATATACATAGATCTACACATAAGACTTGTATTCTCCCCAAAAAAAAAAAGTAAAAACAGAAAACAAGTGGGTATGAACTCACCTTGGGGTGTTGGATTCGGTTTTTGGTGAAGAGGTGAGTAGATCTCGGCCCTAGCAAACTCCTTGAGGATGTTTACGAACTTAAAGGGTTCTAGGGATCATGACCCACGAAAAATATGGTGTAAGAGGAGTGATTTGAGTTTAAAGATGTAGTGAATCAACTTAGGTTGTGAGATCTTACCAAGGATGATGATCTTTGATGAAAACTCCTCTTGAAACACAACCAAAATCTTGAGAATTTTGGAGGAAGGAGATGGATTATTCTTGAGAGAATTGGATAGAATTTTGTGTGATGTGTGTGTGTTTTGGCTCTTGGCCGTGAGTAATGGAGAGATAAGATAGAGGATGTTTCCTAGATATTTGGTGAGTATTAGTCTCCTAGGAACATGATGGATTTGTGCATGGATATCCCCCATACACTAATGAGGTGGCAAATGCACAATTTACCTTGTTTTCTCTTTTTTTTTTGGTTTTGGGCCATATATGGGCTAAAGAGAAAGGTGGTGGATTAACTTGGCCCATTTCTAGCCTTGGCTCGAAATTATGAGGCCCATAAGAAATCTTTCGGCCCATTGGGCTCTTAGGGAGGCTCATGGCCCAAAATTGCTAAAGAAACTAGTTTAGGGCCCATTAGGGCTAATTAAATCCTTTATGGCCCATCATGGCCCAAAATGTTATAGATTTATGAATTGGGTCCAATTAGAACATAATTAGGGTTTTTAGGCCCAAAGTAGTTAACTTGGATACTTATTGGTCCATTAGTCCCAACAAGAGAATCCTAGAACATATTAAACTTGAATCGGGGTTTCTAGGGTTTCCAACCCTTATTTGAACATATGAGATGTATTTGAACGAGAATAGAGTATAGGATTTTACAATGGATGATGCTTACATGGGAATAGAATTTCCTAGCAAAATGTTAGTTGTGACATAATATGAGCTTACACAGAATTATTTACTCCTTGTGTTCTTGAATTTGTATGATGAAGCACTAGATCTTTTCTAATTCCGCACATGACATCATAATCAACACCACTACAATTTGTATCAGAGCGGGTGTTCTTGATTTGATCAAGAATTGATCCTTGATGGCTATTTTGATTTGGTGATTCATTTTTTTGATCATGGATCTTCGTGATTAGAGTGTTTTTGTGTTCTTGAAGTCGAATTTTTCCTTGATTTGATCCATAATTCGACTTTCTCTCTCTAGAATACTTGTTTGTACAACTTTCTCTCATTAGAATTTGGTTCATATTGAATTTCTCTCTCTAGAGATCTCCTTGATTTACACTTTCTCTCTCTAGAAAACTCAAGTTCATAACATTTGATTCAAAAGAAAAGAAGCAATTATGGAGCAATGGTTGGTTCGGAATGAAAGTTTTCTATACGTATACACTTCTTTTGAATGCATTATTTATCGAATGACTGTTGGATTGCAAAGTGAAGATGCACTTATGTTAAATGGAGAAAGGGATGAAAATGGAGATTTCATTGGTTATCCAATTTATCAAAACAAAGATTTGTTTGATCGATTGATTACAACATATCAAGAAAGACGAAGAAATAACATGAATGGTGAAGTCATAAAAGGAATTCTTCTTGCTAATTGTAAACCGGGAAGAAATAGACTTGAATATTATGCAAATTGTCGTGAAGCTCAAGAACATGTTCTTGATGGTGTTCATTGTGTTCATGATGTTCAAGGAAAAGAAGTTCAAAACAATGGAGTTCAATGTGATGTTCTTGATGTTCAACAAAAAGAGTTCAAGTTGATTTTCATGATGAAAAAGTTTTTTGCTCAATTGGAGTTCAAACCGATGATATTTTGTGTTCTTGTGATTCATTTGAAGGAATGATAAGAAATTCACAAATATCAAACTCCAAAAGATTTGATTCAAACTCAAAATGTTCATGTTGTTGAAAGTGGGTTTGTTCATGAAGTCAAGTCTTCAAGATGCAAAAAGATGAGAAAGAAAAAGAAGAAGAAGATGAATCGGAAGAACAAGCGGGTTTACTCACAAAAATCGTCATATGTTGTGAAGCCAAAATCTGTGAAGCAAATTTGGGTTCCAAAGCAACAATCTCAAAAGGTTGCATTGAATTTGAAGTCAAAACCCAAAAGTGTTGGTGGTTCTTTTGAAGATGTTCTTGGATCGTTGAAGAACACGAAGAACGAGTTGTACATCTCGCATGGTGGGTGGTACAATGTTCGATTTGGAGATTTTCTCATTCCGAAAAAAGAACCAAGATCTACCAAATTTGATTCGTTCGTTGAAAATGGATCTCGATTCGTGAAAAAGGTAACTCAAATTCTCAAATGGATTCCAAAACGTCCATGATTTCGATTCGTATTTTACGTTTTTCATTTTTGATCGATTTGTTTCATTGGATCTAATCCGTTTCAACCCCATTGTTGATCCAATTATTTTTGTTTAGATCAAAACCAAATTCAACTCATTTTGTTTAAAACTCAATGTGTTCACTGTTCATGCTGGTTAATTTGAGCCCAAAAATTCGAAATTACTATTCATTGTTGATTTAAGCCCAACAATTGAGATATAATCGTTGATAATCCATTTGTGAGCCCAAAATTTGTTTACATCATATGATCACTTAGTCTTGTTCTAGATCTAGTCGCACACATCAAATAGTTGTTCCATCAAACTCACTCAGATTGGTTCTTGATTCTTAATCGTCTGCATTTGATTCTACTTTCGTTTTCATTTCTTTATATCTTGAATTCGATTGACTTTGATTGCTGAATCTAACTTGTGAATCGATTTTATATATTGTGTTTAATCACATAAATCGATCATGATCAAGTCAGTTAAAAATCATGAAATTGATCTCTTTGAGTTCTATGAAACGGACCGAGAACACTTGAAGATGGTGAAGAACAGTTGAATAACTCTTTTTGATCTGATATCGGACATCAGAATCATTGATTTTGTGTTTATGGACCGTTGACTCTAAAAAGTCAAATTGTGAACAAAATGGAATTTAGGAGATGAATCGATGAAATTGAGGCTGAAATTGGTTAATACAACTTGCTTTGAGGTTATGGATGTTGAAATCAAGTTCAATTTTGAGTTTAATTTCGACTTTGGGTGTGTAGTGTTCTTGATGACGAAATCGTATGTTTGTTTGAATATCGACTGGTTTTTGTTTTTGTGATTTCAATATTGAGAAGGTATGAGAGGGAATGAAGTTGATTATTTTGATGATCGATTGTTGGTTACGACTAGAGACTAACAAATCGATGATTGAAGGATTTGAATGCGAAGGTCTGTTGATCAATGGTTGATAAATAGAATGGGTATCTGATTGAGTTTGATCGATGATGATTAGGAATCGATTATGCGAAGTAAAGGATTGAAGGCGAAATCTGAATCGATGGTTTGGATTGTCGATGAATTTTTAATTTGACAGTTCCGATTGAAGTCTAATTGAACTTTGATTTTCAGGATGATGATGAACTGAAAAACGAAATGGTTAGCTTTTGTTATATGATTGATTGGAAGAAACTAGTAGCGATGTGTAATGATTTTGATTTCGCATGTTTGGAGTCGATGATCTGTAAAAGAAGACTTTGTGATTTTGGGTTTACTGGGAGTTGATATTGCGAAGGATATATGGGAATCGATGTTGATGATTTGGTTTTGCATGTACATTTGCATCTCCAATAGTAATTTGGGTGTTCACATTGTAAATTGGTCGATTGGGTTAATGGTCTCAATTGAGTTCGCATATGGGTGAATCAACATTAAGTTCGCATATGGGTCTTTAGAATCATGTTCGCATTTGAGTGTATAAAAATCGGTTTCGCATTTGGGTCTCAATCAATTTCGCATATTTGGTTATATTGGATGAAAGATGCGAAGAATTTGTTCGTTCGCATTGGTGACGTGCGAAGAATTTGACTGAACGTGCGAAGCGTAGCGTGTTACTGTGAAACATTCGTGAATCGGGGAAGAAAACAGAAGTTTCGAAAAGAGTCCCTGCAATTTCGCATTTTTGGCAACAAATACCCAACTTCGCAAATGGGTAATAAAAGCTGAGAAATTGCAGAATTTTCAGTTCTGGTCCTTGCAGTTTGTGCGAATTTACGCTTTATGCCCGGTTTCGCAAATGGGCTAGAGTTTCGCATATTTGACTGTTTTTGGCGCAACGGGTCCCTGCAAGTTTCAGAAAAAGACAATTTCTACCCGGATTTTGAAAAATCTTGCAACTTTCACCCAAAAAGTCAAAAATTTTCATAAATTGGAAATTTTTTGTGGCTTTTTCGTGATTGTTTTTCCGTGCAAGATTTTGGTGATTCATTTTTGGTACACATCAAGGGGGAGTATCGTGAAGTTTATTCCTCGGGCGCTTCTCATCCTTAGTGGGTTTTATAATCATTTTTTGATTATAAAAGGGGGAGAATGATGGGTATTCGAAGCTTCTCGGGTTTGTCGAATATTCATTTGTGGATTTGAAGACGGGTGTTACTTCGAGGGGGAGTTTGGTCTTGATCGCGCTAGCTCGTTGGAGATTAAAGCCGGACATCCAATCCTAACTTTGAGGGGGAGAATGTTAGGGTGAAAAGTCACTCTTGGATGTAGTGTTTTAGGCTTTCCTCTTTGTATGTGTAAATGGGTTGAGTATTTTCTATAAATAGGAAGTGAGTGACTCCCATTATAAAAGTGAACCATTTTGGAGTGTTAGACTAGAGAGAGAAATTATGTACAAACCCATTTGTATATCCTTTCTAGATCTAATATGAGCTTACACATAATTATTTACTCCTTGTGTTCTTGAATTTGTATGATGAATCACTAGATCTTTTCTAATTCCGCACATGCCATCATAATCAACATCACTACATGAGGATGAGACGAAAGATGATATAGATCATGAGATGAGGGTGACAGGTGAAAAATGAGTAAAACCTTTACCCAAACGATGGCCCCCGTCATTCATCGGAGTAGGGATGACAACCACAGACTATTCTAGACAGTCTTATGGAACACTAGCAAGCTCGCAACTTGTAGGTGTTGTTGACTTGAAGTTCACTGGTGTACTCTAAAAACCTTGGAAACTATAGATTTAGTGCCTTATAATAAAACGATGGTAGCTATGGATTTAGTACAGTGTAGATGAACCTTGGTAGCTATGGATTTAGTACTGTGTAGATGAACCTTGGTAGCTATGGATTTAATACTGTATAGATGAACCTTGGTAGCTATGGATTTAGTATTGTATAGATGAACCTTGGCAGCTATGGATTTAGTGTTTGTTATAGGAACCTCAGGTAGCAATGGACTTTGTGCCAATTCCTTAGGTCAATCCTTAGGAACGAATGAACGAGGAATAATTGATTCTTAGGGTAAAACCTTAAGAAATAAAGAAGATAATGGGGATGGGTAATTAGGTTGATTTTTTTATGATTAAATATAACAATTATATTACTATGGGTTGAAAACCCTATATGCTCACCAGGTTCCCAAGCCTGACCCACTCAGTTTTCTTTGTATCACAGGTAGTGGCACAAGAGCATAAGTTGATTGACATGACGAGAGATTTTGGATCATAGATCAGTAGTTATAAATAACTGTTGTAAGGTCTATTTTATATTGTTTATGCTTTTGGTCTGTATCGGAACATGACATCCCGAGGTTTTATTATTTAATGAAAAGTACATTCTCTTTGAGAAATGTTTTGATAAAGTTTATCATATTTTGTTTGGGAACAAATTCCGCAATTGTTTTCTTTAAAAGATTACTCTGATTTTAAAACAAGGCATAAACAAATCGGTCTTTTCTGGCCGTGAAATTGGGGATGTCACAATAACCTCTTCAATTTGTTTAATATTTCACCTTATTCATCATAAATTTTGTTAGGTCTATCATGTATTCAGTAGGGAAGCATGCTTCCACCATAAGACCTTAAGCCACTGATTTTGACCAAAAAGATAAGTTTTTGAACATGATTCCCACTGGAAGGATCAAAACTCACCCCGCCATATCAATCTATTGAATTTTACTGGAAATATCATTACCCGGTAGTGTTCAAGTATTCTTATACACATGTTTCACTTCATAAACTAAATTTAATTTTCATAATCCTTCAATAGCATATATTCTTGTTACTTCAATTATTGAATGAGATTTGAAGAAGTTGTCCAATGAACACACGGTTAGGGTGGTAGACGGTGGACGATGATGGTGATGGTGGAAGCCATGATTTAACAATAATATAAATTTAAATTTAAATATAAATTCTAAATTAACTACAAAGAAAATATAAAATAAAATAAAAAAGGAAAGGTATAAAAGTCATTTTATATGGCTAATGCATAGACTAAAAGATCTTATATGTCCAAGAGTCCTTGTAGAATGATATTGTTAGTAACATATGATCCTATATGGTCACACCTTAGAGCAAGTTACTACTAATTGATTATTTATTAGAGTAATTTTGATTATTAGTAAATATCAACATTTGTATATAACTGGAAAAACATTATATTGTGAAAATAATATATTACCAGCATATTGAAAATTATTTTTTCTAGAAAATAATAATAAAAGAGAACAAAACTAGTGATATTCATAATAGATGATTATATATGTTGTGTACAACATATTGGACACTTAGAGTAAGTCCTTTAGTTGAACTCCAACTACTAGTTACATGATTAGTGAAATACTTCTTTGTCCCATCCTTTCTTTCACATGGTTGAAAATATAAAGATGTCATGAGATTGCCTTTTGTATTGTTTATTATAAGATCCATGCATGTAAGAAAAGCTTTTACCTTTTTGCTTTATGGTCTTAAATTTTGTATACATAAGATGTATATAAAAGAAATCCTTAGGGGTGAATTGTGTTAGTTTTTTTATCACATATTTCTCCCCCTAAATTTCGTGATTCTTACTTCTCTTCCTCTCATCTTTGTCTTGCATTTGGTGCTAGATTAAAGACTATTAGTTGCTTCTCCTTTGAAGGTATATTTGACATATACTTCTAAGGATTAAGAACAACTAATAAATAAGTGAAGACTAGCATTTAAGTTAGTTTATTCTTGCTTTGGTGTACACATTATAGAGGGATTCTTCTTGGAGTTATAATGTCATCTTCATCAGCTTCCTAATTGCAAAAAAAAAAAAAAAAAAAAACAAAGTCTTTAAAGGTTGTAAACTTATTCTTTCCTTTGATTATGTTTTAATGTTTCTAAGTTGTACAAAATGATCATTGGTGGGTTAAAATGGTTTTAGTTTATTCAAATCATAATGATTCTGCTGTTAATTACGTCATTTTTGTCATAAAAATTAGACTTTTTTTAATAAAAACGCAACAATTGATATTAGAGCTATTTTCACAAGCTTTGTTAGATTATTTGATAAGTTTTGATATTATATTTGTTTTGGAAAACATTTATGGTTTTCTTTTTGCTAGAAAATTCATACATATTTTTTATGACAACTTTAAAATCTTTGTAATTGTTATTTTTAAATAGAAGTTTACATGTATTTTTTTTAGTCAAAAAATTATTTTAGAAAAACAAAGTGTTGTTTTATACTACTTCCGTCCCAAATTGATAGTCCACTTTTGACTTTTGAAGTCCTCTTCAACTTTGACCTTAAATATTTTTGTTTCTGATAGATAATATTTGATGAAAAATATATGAATGGATTGTATTTTAAATGTTTTTTCATTGTTCAAAGTTTTATCAAGTAATATATAACACAAATAAAAATATTTAAGGTCAAAGTTGAAGAAAAAAAACTTCAAAAGTCAAAAGTGGACTATCAATTTAGGACAGAGGGAGTATAATTTTGAGTGTGTGTGTGTGTATATATATATATATATATATATATATATATATATATATGTGTGTGTGTGTGTGTGTGTGTGTATGTATGTATATGTGTGTATGATGTGCTTAAACTAGCCATAAACATCTTTTGTTGTTGCATGTGTTCATTTGTTTAAAATGGTTGTAATAAATTATTTATTTATATGATATGTAATAATTAAATAGATATTTTTAATTTTGTTTATTTTTGTAAGTAACAGATTTGTTTTAAAAGTAATTTATTTTTATAAAAATATAACAAGATGAAGATTAAGACGTCTTGTAACACCCAAAGTTTTGAAGGCCAAGAAAGGAAAGAAAACCCTAATTTTTAGGGGCGACTCAGCGAGTCCAAGGAGGAACTCGGGGAGTCCGAGCGGGATCCGGGTCGAGGTGTAAGTGACCAACTCGGCGAGTCGGCCAAGTGGACTCGGCGAGTCTGGTCTGTGCGAGGAAAACCCTAAATCCGGGACTTCGGGCGCTATTTAAGCTCCTTATTCTCTCCATTAGGGTTCCTTAGAGCCTCCCTCATTCAGAAAGCGAACCCTAAGCCTCCATTGTTGTGCATTCAAGCTTCCAAGCCATTTTTGGGTGAATTGAAGGAAGAAGAAAGAGGGGAATCAGTGAAGCTTCAAGGATTGGCTTCAGATCTGGAGTTTGTGGAGCCCTTCTGAGATATTGAAGGTAATAAGTTGTCTCTCTCCTTTAGATCTTCCATGGTTGTGAGATTTGGGGCTTTTAAGCCATGGTTTGTCACCCATTCGAGTTAGAAGCCGGATCTGGAGTTGCTACTTCAGATCCAAGTGTGTTATGGACTAGAGAAGCATAAAGTATCAGCCCTTGAGTCAATGTTGAAGCCCCTTGGCCTTAAACCCTAGTTTATGGTGTATTTTGCTTGGATCTCCTTCTCTACACGTAAAGTTTGCAACTTTACGTGAGGAATAGGCTTGGGAAGGGTAGATCTACAGATTTGAGTCCCTGCATGACTCAAAAGTCCTCTGCATGTATGGAGGACCGGATGGACTCGGCGAGTCCTTTGAGTGGAATCGGCGAGTAGCTTGAAGATGAGGAGGAACTCGACGAGTGGGATGAACAGCTCGTCGAGTCGGATGAAGTTGGGCATGAACTCGGTGAGTTGGAAGAACAACTCGGCGAGTTGGATGAAGATTGTCTCGGACTCGGCAAGTCTGTTCTTGGACTCGGCGAGTCAGGTCGCGAAACCCCAAACCCTTCGAGTTGAGACTCGAAACAGTGAGTCGAATGGAGACTCGGTGAGTTGGACAGGTCAGGACTCGGTAATCGGTAGACTCGGCGAGTCATGGACTGACTCGGCGAGTCGAGTCACTAAGAGAAGGACTCTAAACATATGAAGTCGGCAAGTCAATAGGGTGACTCGGCGAGTAGGGTTGACCTGGAAGGTTGACTTTGACCAGGACTTTGATTTTGACCAGAGTTGACTTAGTTGACCTTTGAAGGTCAGTTAGACTAAGTGTTATGTTGATATTGGTAGCTCGGGGAGCTAGTGGAGCAGCAGTTCGGAGTCAGTGGTCAGGTAGCAGTCAAAGGGATTAGCAGCAGCAGTTCAGCAGTATCAGGTGAGTTTCCCTTTGTGTGAATGGGTCTACGGCCACAATGCCGGCCCATGTAGACATGAATAGAAGACCCGGGGGTTAGCCCTAGGCATCATATGCTATTATGTTGTTCAGGACGAGGTCCAATGTTAGCGGGCGGGTGCCCAAGGAACGGTTTATGTGATAGTTTATACTTGTTGTCTTTGTGATACTTGTATGCGCCTGGTAGGGTGGTGAGTGTGGGCGAGGTCCCGTACCTCACCAACAGCAGAGTGTGGATGGTGTTCCACATCTCATTAGCAGCAGATCAGGGGCGAGGCCCAAGTTAGGGAAAGAGTGAGCGCGGGCTGGGCCCGTATCTCACTATCAGTAGGAGCATGGACGGGGCTCCCTGGCTCATCAGTAGAGTTCGGTTGTTAGGACCGGAGGGTAGTCAGACACCCCAGAAACGTCTGACAGTATGTGATGATATGTTTGCATGTTGGCCTGTTATGTTATATGCGATAGAGGTAGTAGGAGGGGACCAGTCCCCAAGTTCGGTTGTTAGGACCGAAGGGTAGTTCAAACACCCCAGATATGTCTGATAATCTGTTACGTTATGATATGCGTATGTGATAGTAGTAGAGTTCGATTGTTAGGACCGAAGGGTAGGTCAGACACCCCAGATATGTCTGATAATATGTTATGTATGATATATGTGTAAGTAGCAGTAGGGGGTGAAACAGTCCCCGAGGATCGGTTGTCAGGACCGACGGGTAGTCAGCACCCCAGAATGGCTTGACACGGGTAGTCAGCACCCCAGAATGGCTTGACACGGGAAGTCGGCACCCCAGAATGGCCGCACGGGTAGTCGGCACCCCAGAATGGCCGTACAGGGTAGTCAGGCACCCCAGAATAGCCTGGCAGTATGTTTGTTGTATGTTTGCATGGTATGTGGTAGGGTGGGGAACTCACTAAGCTTCATGCTTACGGTTTTCAGTTTTGGTTTCAGGTGCTTCCGGTAGCGGACGATGGAGCTCGGGATGATCGCATGGGGCACACCATAGATTAGTCAGCCTGGGAATGTTTTACTCTGATAATGAACATGTGTTTTGAAAACTAATACTCTGTTTATGTTTTGAAATGATGATTTTACTTTAAGTAATATTTTATTAAAAGAATTTTTTTAGTCTTGAATTTTGGGACGTTACACGTCTACTATAATAAATAAAAACCGTTTTGTCACTTGTCACATTTTCATGCATTTTAACACATGTAATTTTGTGGTTAATTCCTAGAAATTAATTTCCATTTGTCATTTTATGGTAATTTTTTTTATTTTTGTAATTAACTATTCTAATTTATAATTCATAGAAAGTAATTAATATGTCATTAATTTGTTTTCTTATATTGTCAGATTTTAATATGTTTCCATGTACATAATTCGAAATTGGTAAATTAATTTCTAAGAATTCAAACTCGATTTTATAATCACATTCATTTTATATTACATTTTCTATTTTAGGATCTTTAAAATTCAAACTCGATTTCTAATTCTTTCGTGTTAAGATTTATTCAATTTTTAATTCGTGTTCAATTTTGGATTTGTTATTGATTGGTCCTAGATCTTTCAATTAGTAGGAAGCCTCAATTGATATTAGTTGTTCAATTCGTTTGTTACTTACATTGAATTTATAAATTTTTTTATTTACTTCGAGAATTATTAATTCAGTATAACAATTCAATTATCCAATTGATGGAAAAAAGAACTCGAGAGCTCCACAAGCACAAAAAACATTCACCATCTATGATAACCACTTCCTACTAGCAATGAGGTCCTTCTCCCCAAAGAACTCGTGAACTCCACAAGCACGGAATTCGTGGAAGGAAAGAGTGCGATCCCCCACAATAGACATAATATCAATGTGAAACGTGCCCAGACGATCATCCAAAAATCTCCATGATCCCCTCTTTGACCGAACCGAAGATTATAAGTGTTTGCTTCAAAATACCGCATGTGATCTCCGACGAGATGAACTCCCACATCCGCTCATCAATCGGCTTAGTGCCAACACTTGATCCTGAATCAGATCTTCCACCATGAGTTCTCATCACCATACTAAAAAGCAACCATACACTAATCAGAACATACCCAAAAACCCTCGTTCACAGGCTTCCTAGATTCTTCCTGACTCCCCTCGATTCGAGTATGGATCATGTGCTTTCTATAGTATGTGCCCAATACTACCTTCCACACCTATCTATACTTTCCTCAGGAGTTATCTTGATTCCTCTAAGTCACCTTCTCAAATCGGTACTCCAAGTACTCGCTAAACAACACAACCAAACCTAATAAAACACTTCCTGGACTCTCCTAGGTTCCGACCTCACCCTGCCATCAGTTGCTGAAGAAATCCTATCACAGACACGTTGATTATTCGACGACATTGAACCCAAGATAATGGTATTTTTCTTTCCATGACCTCATTTGTGGCAATTCTGTCAGCATGTGAATATAATACTATGTTGCCTCTGGGAACGTCTCCAAAATGCATATCTATGGAAAAAAGGAAGTATGATGCTATTATAGTATAAAAATAAAAGAACAATGATATTATATAGTACAAACGGAAGTACAATGCTATTATGGTATAAAAATGAAAGTATTATAACTATTCAAATTTACATTAGAAACTAACCTTAAACGGAAGCATAAAACCGAGAACGGTATACTTGTATATTTTCATCAATTCGGGATTGGTTTGCTTAAATAGTTAAAAAATTTCTATTTTCTGAAACATTTCACGCATCAACCTTGAAATATAGGTCCAGAAATATGTACCCCATGCAAACCTGCACTTTCCAATTTATTTATTATAATTATTTTTGTATTTATAAACAAATTTAAATGTAATACGTGTTCCAATCATATATATTATCCGCAAGCTTGTATACAGCCACGGAAATGCATATTTTAACATCCTGTCCGTGAAGACCTTTCAACATAAAAACAAGTTGGATAAGCATTATCGCATCTTCATCCTGAAGTTGCAGATAATTCGGAGACATAATGTACTCTTCGAAATCTCTAAGTCGCAAATGTGAATCGATAATGTCTGGGAACAACTAAGCCCGAAGATTTGAATTTGACCGGCCTTTTTTGTAATGAATTAAGTCGAAATAAGGACCAACACTTAACCCACTAATCAAAATATATTTCGTTTCACCAAAATCCAACTGCACCCCCGTATCTCAAACAAAAACCTCCCCGATTCAACACTTGCTGAGACTGTACTTCATGCAACATTATCAGATGTACGAGTAAGGGGTCACCATGAACTGCTAAGAATCTTCCAAACGGTGAAGCTTCAAATAATGCTAGTTGCGATTGAGTTAGCCGCGAAAAATAGTCTTTAATGATCGCATCGACCATGCATTTTAAAGTTAAATCAACTTTTTGTTCGAGATCATCGTGCTACAAAACATATATATTTAATTTAATATAAAACGTTAGTAATTGAAAATAAAAACAAAGTTTTAAAATTACATAGTAAATTCGGTTAAGACAATAAATAGCAACGTTCTTTCAATTTACATTAAAAAAAACCCAATTATACCATTCAAATCAATTTACATTAAAAGATAAATATCAACATAATTTCAGTTTACAAATTTTTAATTTTCTATTTAGGGGTTCGTTTTGAAATTAATTGTTATAAAAGGGCAGGAAAAAAAAAAGGAAATGGCAATTTTAGGTCTTTCCATGGAGGAGATATGTCACTCCTATGAGCCCCCTCTGCGGAGTACCTAGCCCCTCCGCGGAATGGATCTTCACCATTTCAATTCCATTTCCGCCTATTAGCAGGTTTTGAATTCCTTATTCATACCATTTTCATCCAAAATCTAAACAATACAAAAACAGAATACATAAATCTAAAGAACATGAAAACGGATTACCCGGGAGTTGTATCCATCCGTGAAAATGTTAGGGAATTGCCTATCCATCTGTTGTCGCCCGAAAATGTCGTCGAAAGGGTTGTTGTCCATGCGAAGGTCTACGTCGGAAGAAATGGTTGTTGTCGATGCGGAGTGTTGTCGAGGGAGCAGGGGGACCAAAGAGGAGATCCAATTTTACAAAAGGGAAGGGATGCGGAGGGGAGAAATTACGAAAATACCCCGATTTCGCGGAGATATTGTCAGTCTGCGGAGCCTGTAGAGGGGAGCTCCGCATAACCTATGTCTATAGCTGGAAACCGGTTTTTTAGTGTGTAAATTTTGAAATTACCCCCTAAAATATGTCTATAGCCGTCTTTTTTTCCAAATAGTAAATGTTCCACAAAGTTCGATTGTTGGTTACAACGTGGCTTAGACCTTTTGTAATTCTCGTTTTTTTCCTAGCTTCTTGCTAGATTCGTTTTTCTATTATATATTTTGTTGTTTAAAAGAAATTAGATTATGTTTTAAGAAAGAATATCGTAGTTTCTTTAAACAACTTAAAATAAAATAGAGAGATCATATAGGATATCTATTCTCTCGAAAAAGATGTCAACACATGTTGAGTGAATCCCCAAAGATGCAACGTATTTTTTGTTTAAAAGATCTTGTTGTCAAATGCATCTACTTACTTCTTCCTACTTATCCCAAATTTTGACACGATCTATAGATGCTTGCGAACTTTTTTCATTTTTAACTTAATAAAAAAAATATAGTTACGTAATAAATAATTGAAAAGTAGTAATATTTACTTCAAGTTATTCATGAGGTTGATTATAATCTAAAACTTTTAAAGAAATATCTATTTATTAATCCAATATTTTCTATAAACTAAAAATTACAATTTTTATCGACCAAATTGCATACTTTCATTCAATTTAGCTCGTAATGTAAGGGGGGATATACTCTCGAAATTAATATTTATAGGCATATGTTATAACATGGCAACATACGGATTTATTGGGAACTAAATCCATTTTATAGTAGAAACTCATATCAAGGGTCTGGCGTGTAAATAAATGAGTTTATGTTAGAAATTTCAGCCCGTTTAATTAAACAGTTGACACAATGATACAAAATTTAAACAAGTAAGGTTAGGGTTCAAATTTTCGACACGAAGATAACCCATTTATTTATATGCAACTTCTTGTAATCTTTTAGGTAAAACGAAATGTAAAAGAAAAATTTGGACTGAGTCGTTTTGTAATGTGGAAACCACTAATTAGCCGTCACAGTCAATACTTATTATTTTTAGTTTTTCACTTTTTCATTAATATTTCATACTCCACAATCTCATTTGTCGCTTTATGTTTGTTTTCTCTCTTTTAAACTTCGGTTATGTTTGGCGTACTAATTGAAAAGTTAGCTCTTAGCTGAAAAGTTAGTTGATAGTTGAAAGCTAGTTGCTATATGAAAAACTACCTGGTAGCTGAAAAGTTGGCCGATAAAATTTGACGTTTGGTAAAACTAGCTAAAAAACTTGAAATATATTAAATAACATAAAATGACATTTAAAAAAATATGTTTTCTATAATTAATTAATGGAATATTCGGAAAATTTTGAAAAAACTCCTAAAAAACTAGTTTAAGTAACTTTTTAAAAGGCTAACTTATAAGCTACTTTTTGACTTGTAAAACATGACAACTTAAAAAAAAACTCAAAAAATAAGCTAGTTGTGACGTGCCAAACACAATCTTATTGTGAAGCTCCACCATCCGCCTCCCACATTACTACTCTTTTAAACTTGTTGTCGCATTCCATGTGTTTTTCACTTTTGTTTTTTTTTTTTTAATCTTTTTACCACCTCTCCGATTCCTACTCTTTCAGCATGTTCAATGTTTCAATCTAGCATGACACGACGTATCTACATGGTCTAAACCCGAAACCATATACGGTTATACCCGATATGAAAATAAACGGGTTGATACGACACAATACAATAATTAAACAGGATGGGTTCAACTCGTTTAAGTTTCAACTCGACACAACATATTTGGCATCCCTATAGTCATCACAAAACCTTAACTCTTAAGGTTGAGGTTGAGGATTGAAGTATGGTTTGAAACATATGATATAGATTTAGGATTAGGAGTAGAATGATTATAAGTTAGCTGTTTTTTTCTATAACATATATTTTAGAATCTTACGTCACCATTTCTAGAAACAAAATCATCTAAACATTACATTACGTACATTTTGGCTTTCTTTATTTTGTTTTGGGATGGTGGGAGTTTCATATTTGTTGTAAGAGGTCAACGAACGAGAGTATAAGAGGAGCGTGGACGATTGACACGCTGTAATAGTGTAATTAGTGTCCAATAAAACACGGAATTAATTACATAAAGTCAGACTTATTATTATAATTACTCTTTAATCACTATTTAGTCCCTAATAATTCAAATACTATTTTTTTTCTCAACTGGCAAAAGAGAAATATGTTTTAAAAGAAAGCTGAATGCAAAACAGTATTTAAGAATAAAATCAGTCCATATCAGGAAAATCGAATTTCATAAACTACGAAAACAAGAAGTTTTGTCATACACTACTTTGTAATCCTCTTTTATTATTATAAAGTAAATATAGTACGTATATAGAACAAAATCGTTATTAAAAGAGGCCTAAATTTTTTCTAAATATATAAAGGCATAAAACAGAACATGGATTTGCAAAACTATAAACTATAGTTTGACCTCACTAGAGCTTCATACTCTTTTTTATTCATCCATTACGAAAATACCACGTGGCTTTGTGTGTGTGTGTGTGTGTGTGAGAGAGAGAGAGAGAGAGAGAGAGAGAGAGAGAGAGAGAGAGAGAGAGAGAGAGAGAGAGAGAGAGTTGAAATGGTCAGCTCAAATATTGTTCTGTAAAGAGGGAGAAAAGAAAAGGGAGTGAATCTTTTCTGTAGAACTTTGAATCGGTCAGCAAACACTTTCTTGCATTATTACTCAACTGTACTAGCTCAAAGTGTAAGTTCTATACATTCAGGGGTTGAAATGGAACTTCTTATAATAGTGTCAAGGAATTGTAAATTAAGTCCCTTAGTTTTATGCTTTCCTTTATTAGACACTGATTCAAAATCATGAAATCCTTCGACATTTATTTCAGATACTTCAAAACATATAATAAAAGAATCTTATGCGCACCTCACCCATTATAAAAGCAACGCCAACGGCAAAAGAATCTAGAATCACATTCGAAATAGGGTAAGGGGGAGTTAGTTGTCAACGGTCGTGTTTAGGGCTGTAAACGAACCAAACGTCTTAGAAGAAATTCGTTTATGTTCATTTGTTTAATAAATGAACGAACATAAACACAACTTCTAATTCGTTTAGTTAAATGAACGAACATTAACAATGTTCTCGTTCGCTCAATTATGTTCGTTTATTTAAGTTCATTTTATGTTTATATATACTAGTATTCAGTTGTGTTTAATTACATTATTATATTATATATTCGTTTATGCTCATATATGTTTATTAATCTATGTTCGTTTGTTTATATTGGTTTAGCATTTTCACGAACATAAACAAACGAACATGAACAATATAATTTGTTAAACAAACGAACATCAACAAGAAAACTCGTTTGTATATTCGTTTGTGTTCGTTCATTTGTTCGGCTAACTTGAACAAACAAACATGAATGAACACTTGTTCTTGTTCGTTCAATTTGTTTACAGCCCTAATCGTGTTGCACTAATAAGTAGAGCAATTACTTCTCATAGAAGATGTTTGACATATGATTCACAAACCTGTAAACATGGACGATCATTCTCCTACTTAATAGTAGAATGACTGCTTTAAAAATCATTTTTCCGATTATCACCTTTAATACCAAGACAAAATCTCGAAAAAATACAATTTATTTTTATAATTTTATCGATTTAGCCACTGAAAACTATTGTAAATTGCAATTACTCAATTTTAACCGTTTGATTATTATTATAATAACCATAAAAAAAATCAATATCTAGATCGATAAAATAGTAAAACTAAGATTATAATAGTTTAAAACTACATAAAATAAAGCACAACATTAGCAAAAAAACAAATAAAAAAACATTTTAGAGGCATTGATTACCACTATTAAATGAATGGGTTTGCTTTGACATCATAATTTATTTTACCACAAATTATTTGTTTTTTCTTTTACAAAAAAACATCATTGCTCTTAAAAAGTAGCATAAATGGTAAGGAACTTTATGTTTCTTCTCAAAATACCATCGAAATAATAGTATTTTAGTACTATTTTATAAACCGAAAGTTCAAGTTACTTACCTTTGATAACATTTTCTTAAACAATGGTATTTAACAAAAACAAATTGTTTCCATTTATTACATTAATCCAAAAAGAAACTACAAAGAAATAGAATCTTATAGTGTACACGTGGTCTCTAAAGGTAAGAACAGAAAGAGTTTGTGGGCCTTTCCATAAAACTCATAAAGTAAAGGGGCTAAACATGTAAATTTATTTGATTTGAATCAGTCAGCAGCAATAGAATCAAAGACCAGTCCATTTCCGAAAGACAAAAAAAACACTTAACACGGTTTCTCAGTCAACCTTCAACATCATCTTCTCAGCTTTAAATCCTTAAAATCGTCTCATTCTCTCATCACCTTCTCAAACACACACACCTCACCTCACCTCCCTCTCTCTCCTTCCCCTCTCATGAACAACTAGCATTTTGACTTTTCAATTTGTACATCTTGCATCATAACTTGTACATTACAGACATGGAAAATGTTTACATCATCAATGAGCTAACACAAGGGATGGAACTAGCTAGGCAGCTCAAAGCCATTCTGAGTTCAAACTGTTCCCCTGAATCAAAGCACAATTTGATTCAAGGGATCATCGCTTCTTACAACAGGGCGCTGTTGATCATCAACAGCGCCCAGTCTGAGCTCCCGGCACTAGCGGCACAACCGGTGTCAGTGTCGGTGCTCAGCCAGCCTGAGTCACCGGTTTCTATAGATGGAAGCCCACAAAGCGGAGATTTCAATCAAGGTTTTGATAATTTCCACGACCAGAAAATCGTATCCAAGAAAAGGTATAAAAAAAATTATACATTTTTCGACAACTATGTTTTAGTAGTGTGTGTAATTTGGTGCAAAATTATAATCTTTTTTCTTGATTTGTGTTGCAGAAAGGCAATGCTGACGTGGAAAAACCAAATCAGAATCTCGACTGACAACGGTTTGGAGGGAAACTCTGATGACGGTTATAGTTGGAGGAAGTATGGGCAAAAAGACATTTTGGGTGCTAAATTTCCTAGGTTAGACTTTCTTTCTTTTTATCCTTTGACTTGCAGTGGGACCCACTCTATTTATATTTTTACCCATTTCTGAAATGATAGGATATATATCATACTCATATGAGAAGTATTTTTTGTCCTATTTTTTATAGGACAAAAAGGTTATAATTTTGATCATTACATCTGTTTTCTTATTCTGTTTCATCAATTTTTGATGGAACAGAAGAATACAAAATTATATATTTTTTCCTATTGATTTTATCCATTTTTTTGTGGGTCCTAACTCTATATATACAGATATCGATCATAGAATTCAAAAATTCATATTTTAATTTCGGTTTTTTATTAAATATTTGCAGAAGCTATTATAGATGTACGTATCGATACGTTCATAACTGCATGGCAAGAAAACAAGTGCAAAGAACAGACGAAGACCCGACAGTTTTTGAAATCACATACAGAGGCAAGCACAGCTGCAACAACTCAGCCACCACCGCCACCACCGCCGCACAATCGGTGGTGCCGCCACAATCACCTGAAAACCACCAACCACCACCACCAAAATCCGGCGAGATGCTATCAAATCTTCGAGAAAATCTCAGAGTTAGCACATCAGATTTGGACGCGATGGTTCCATGTTCATTTTCCTTCCCTTCATCATCATTCGGATGCATAGAAAACTACCAACAATTTCATTTCACAAGTGAAGCCGATCACAACTTTTCACAAGCTGCCAATTCCGGGTCTAACTACTTCCCGGAATGGAATCACGAATTCCATCATCACGATGATTCCAATCTCTCCGGAATCATTTCCGCTACCACTTCGGCAACAAATTCCCCGTTGGCTTTCGCTGATTCGCACGATTTTAACCCAAATTTTCCGTTTAATAACTCGGGTTTTTTTATTTAATAGGTAACTCTTAAAAAAAATAAAGAAAAAAAATAGCATTAAATTTTGCAGATAGCATCAAATCAATAAACTATGTTAAGCATACAAAATAATGCTTGTACAAATAGAAATGTAAGATTTAAGATTAAGAGCCATTCAAGATCTAGAAATAATATATGGTATCACATTTGTTCACATTGAAGGGTATTTTGGTAATTTTATATGGTAGGTTCGATGATTGCTTGTTCATGCCAAACTCCATTAAGATTTG
The DNA here is from genome assembly GCF_051521515.1 of Lactuca serriola. Classification (NCBI taxonomy): domain Eukaryota; kingdom Viridiplantae; phylum Streptophyta; class Magnoliopsida; order Asterales; family Asteraceae; genus Lactuca; species Lactuca serriola. The sequence goes on from NC_136413.1 coordinate 144,247,547, forward strand.
ATTGCCATAATCTCACCCTCCCATCACTCCCAGTGGTTGCCAGTGTCATTCCACTCATGTCCCATTCCATTTGCCACACCTAAGACAATAAATAACAACATACTTTCATATATTTGTTTATTATAATTTATAGCATTTTATTTTTATAATAAATAACTAAAACAAAAGTACATTGCTAAAAGAATACATACCTGATTGTTATGGCAAGGGAATGTGGCAATCTTTTCAACTGAAAGCCTTCCATCAATATCAGGGTCTGAAGCCATTTGCCATATTGAAATGCTCTTTAAAGTTGCAACAGCCATCAACTCATATGGTCTAATTGTTTACAAGTTTGAAAGAAACAAATTAGTAAAACAAGATTATAACTTTTTAAATTTTAAGATCTCATTTTTTTTATATAAAATAAAAACAAAAAGGCTAATTAATTACCTTCCAATGTTGGGAGCCCATGCCACAGCATATACTTGATCACCTTTATCATCATGGTCTGCTAATTCAGCAACTGGAAGCCATCTTTGATGATCTTGGTCAAACTCCCATACCTGAAAATATTAACCAATTAGAGAAAAAAATTATTTTTAGTAAAATGATTAGAATTACATGATTAAGTAAACATACTTTGGGTGAATTTAATTGTGGGGTATCTGAATTGAGACCCAATAGAAAACTTGCAGGACATGTGTCGCTTCTTTGGGGGTTCCATGAAATAGATGCAGACAAACATGATGCTTTTCCAAATTTCGTTACTGAATCTGTAACATTCTGTAATTCAGCCTAGAAAAGAAAAAGAAAAAAGATAAATGTTTCTGTAAGAAAAAGAAGAAACAAGGAAGAATAACAGAATCAGAATCACCTGAAGTTGCCAGTTCTTCAGGTCCATTGGATCTAAAATCTCATAGACTTTTAGAATGCCATTTGCATAAGCAACTGTCTGGAATGGAGATGTAAAGTTTGATAGGGTTAAGGATTTAGAAGATAAGTTAACAGTAAATTTAACTGATTTTTCAATATGAATATTTGGACAGCAGAATACTTAACTCACCAATTTCAAACTTGAATGGGAGTTCCCAAATTGAGCATCTAGAACTTGATCCATGGATCCTCCAAAGGTTTTGCATTGCTTCCACTGAACAGGTTCACTGTCTAATGGATATAAGGTTGAGAAAAACATTTTGTAAATAGTTTCAGCAAACAGGGGCAGTAGATCTAGGTGAGCATATTGCAGATTGCATACCTTCTGCTAGCTCTTCCCAGATTGACAAACTTCCATTCGAACATATACACGCAATTGCATCACCATACTCGGGAGGAACCCATAAAACTTTTACAATGCTTCCCTCGCTAACCTAAAATTCGATTTGTTAACGTGTGAGCAATCACAATTGACCATAAGAACTACGGAAATGCATTGTTGTTTTCCTAAACAAACGATTTAATCTTCAATGGCTAATTGAATAGCTCTTTTTCACCGGGTTGATATGTCGAATCCGGATCGTTACGAATTTTCGTCACAGTGTAAGGTACAAAATTTACGGGAAAACTGGAAATGGAGATATAAGAAACGGGAATCGAAATATTAACCTTGAATTTAAAAGTGGAGGTGAAGGAGGAAGAAGCTGGATCACTAGTGTCGTAGATAGCTATTGATCCATCGATCATACCAGTGGACAATCTTTGGCCACAGTAGTTCCATGAAGAGCATATTGCCCCTTTATCTAAAGTTGCTACTGATTTCTCCATGAAATTAACTTTCTAGGGTTTCTCTATTTCTTGATTAGCCCCAATATTTTTGAGGTTTTAGGGTTTTAGTTCGAGCGCTCGTTTGCATTTGTGGGTTCCTAAATTACAGAAATACCCCTGTGAACCTTCTTTTCGAAATAAGTAGATCATATATATTATTGACCTCTGGTCAAAATAACTTTTAATATTAACTATTTTATTGGAAAAGACAAAAATGCAAAAATGGTCCCTGTGGTTTGTCATTTTTTGTGGATATGGTCCAAACCTTTTTGGTCCTTATTGAGAGGGTTGTGTGTGGAATAGAACCTTGGAGTTAACCACCGTTTGTTTTTTGGTTGTTAAACCCCTCACGTGCATTGCACATGAGGGCATAAATGTCTATTTACTCGAGAGGAAACGGATGAACCAAATTCATCGATAGAAGCTCCAGTGGTGGCTGATATCATAAGGGGAGGGAAGGGCGTCGATCTCCGGCGACCCTTGTGGGCTTAATCGTCGTTTGATCGAGAATGAGAAAACGAACGGGTCGATCGATGAGCACATCACGAGAAGGGAAGGAACAGGGCAGATCGACGATGATTTCAGGGGTGTCTGATGCTATGGAGCTGACTAGGAGCACAAGGAAACTTAAGAGGGTCATCGCCCTCTTGATTGTCGACAAACCTCGACTCAGGTGGAGGTTCTTCGACTGCAAATGAAAAGGAAAGAGGGATGGAGAACAACGGTATCAGGGGTATTTTGGGGTAATGTTTTTCGGCAGGAAGAGGAGGGGTAGCTCCTCGATGGTTCACCACAACACCGCCACTACCGGTGGTGCTTGGCTGGACCGAAGAGAGAAAGAATAATGGAAGTAGCTGATGGGTTTTAGCCATAAGAACTTTCCTATGTGCGCATGCAAAACCCTAATGCTTGGATCTAGGCTTTCTAATCAAACATGCTTTGATTCCAAGACTTCTAATGACTATTTAGGTGTAATAACAATATTGAAACAGATCTAGAATCATACCTTTGAATTACTTGTTGATCTTGTTGTCTTGGAGCTTCTAGAGTCACAATTGTCACTCCTCTAATGGCTTACAAACACCAAATAGCAATGAGGATGATTTGGGAGAGAGGAGAGGGGAGGAAATCGGCCAGGGTTTCTATACTTTAGATGAAGTGCCGATTTCCCTTTGCCATAGGGTCTATTTATACTTGTAGACTCCTTAAGGGTTACAACCTAAACCCTAATTGGATAATCTTCTCTTAAGGCTATCCAAATCCATTCCTTAGATAACCCTTTGGACGATTTGAAGCAATCCTTAGCTTCTAGAATCCGTCCAATCCATATCTATATGGATTTACCGTCTAAAGTTTAACTATCAAACAATTGACAGTTTATACCCTCTTATTTAATTAATCTCTTTAAGTCACCAAATTAATTCCAATTAATTCTATGACTTATATTAATCAAATAATAATATATTATTCTCATAATATATAAATAATATTTACTCTCTCTTAATAAATCATCCTATCAAGTTGCTATGGCGAAGGCAACCCAAAAGGACCATGCACAATCGGGTCAAATACTTGCCTAATATAGTTGCAGCCTTAGACACTACTCCAACAGTAGCGGGGGGTCTCGTCAGTCTTGGTGGTGTTCTATGACAGCGAGGGAGGCCGAGGGTGGGTTGAGAGGGTTGTGGCGGGTTTAATATGGTTGCTTCTTATCTTTCTTTTCCGGTCACAATAATGGAAGGAAGATGGTGGTGGAGCTGTGCGAGACGACTGGTGGTGTTGGGGTTGTTGTGTGATTAGGAGGGAAATGGGAATTCCATGAAGCTCCTTCTTGTTTTGTTGCAGGTATACACAAGAATGAGAACCAATTTGTTTGTGGCTGGGAATGAAGATGCAAACAGACACAAAGAATCAATAAATTTTTATTGTAAGGGCTCAATTGTTGTTGGTTATTTGGATTGTTGATTTTATCATTATTAGTTTGAGGTTGAGTGTTGTTTTGATTGAGTGTTGTATTGCGTTGAAGAAACTGTGCACATAATTTGTTCAATTGTGATGTGCAGGATTATTTATGCCCATCGTTTCCTTTCGAGTAAAAAGACATTTATGCCCTCATGTGCAATGCACATGAGGGGTTTAACAGCCAAAAACAAATGGTGGTTAACTCCATGGACCTTTTCCACACACAAACCTCTCAATAAGGACCAAAAATTCAATTTTCAAAAGGTTTGAACCATATCCACAAAAAATGACAAACCACAGGGACCATTTTTGCATTTTTGTCTTTTTTTAATGTTTTAATGCACATGAGGGGTTTAACAGCCAAAAACAAACGGTCGTTAACTCCATGGACCTTTTCCACACACAAACCTCTCAATAAGGACCAAAAATCCAATTTTCAAAAGGTTTGGACCATATCCACAAAAAATGATAAACCATAGGGACCATTTTTGCATTTTTGTCTTTTTTTTTTAATGTTTTACATGTATAACAACAATATAAGTACCTTAAAATGTGTTTAACACCATTTTTTTGTGAAGAAATAAGTGTACATTAGTCATTACAAGTGATTCCATAATGGTAGTCTCACTCCAAAATACGAAGAACGAAGTCTGAAATACGAAGATTAATTCCGGAATGATACTTCGGAATAATAATTCAATATTTGTTTAATTTTATTTCTGATATTTTTAAATTGATTTTGATATTTGTTTGCGTTAACATATTAGTCGAAGATCAATTTGCATGGTTGTTTGTTAAAAAAAATATGAGTTTTACGGACAAAGAAATTGTATTTAATTTAGAGGAATTTTCAGAATTGTGTCTGATAAAAGTAAAACCAAATTAAAAAAAAAAATTGTTATAATATTTTGTATTTTTATGGTAATATATTAAAATGATGTTGGAGTTTTTTTTGCAGATAAAAAAACAATATGTTGAAAAAAATTATAAATCACCAAAGCGTCTATAAAATTATGAAAGAAATCAGAAAGGATGTTAAAACTTGAACTCAAAATAGATATAACTTCGAAAGATGGGACCGAAACAACTTTAGACAACCCTGTTATTTTAGGCTAGTTGCGAATTTATAATTTTTGTTATGGATACGTTTTTGCAAGTTGGTTTTAATTTTGAAACATCTTTTTTTAATACATATTTTTAATATATATATTTTTTAATTTCAGACTCCAACATCCAATGACTCGATTGTTGGGGATGCGTTACCAATAGAATATGAAATACTACATCTTGAAGACGAGCAACGTCTTATTGATATGACTACGTTAGAAATGATTCATAATTATCAACGTGGGAAATAAACGAATGGTGATACTGGAAATCCCATTACCGCCTTCTGCAGTCGAGGGGCATAGAAAACTAGCATCATATAATATGCAAATGCTCCTCATTACGATGTAAAATATACGCCAGTTTGTGAACATAATTAAAATCATCGAAAAATCATGTAGGATAAGTGCACAATAGAAGACCGTGTGCAAATGACCGAATGGGATCAGCTTAATTGAGACCTACATGAAATTATTTGAAAATCATGTAGACACTGCTAGTTTGCACCGGATGTAAGCTCCCTGTTATCCTGGAAATGTACTCTAATTTTGAAAATGTACACTAATTTTGAATATTGTAAAGTCATTTCAAAGTTAATTATGTAAAAGAAATGATAGGGTTTTCTAAAATGGCAATGCTTTTCATTAACATTAGTTAAATGATCGTTACAAAAGCTATTATATACTTATATTGGTTTCCACAAATTAAGAAATTGTAAGGGATACATATTTTGTTCGCGATCAATAAAATCTCATCTAATTCTAACAACATCTGTTAGACGATGGTCGTCATATCTTCGGTGACTTCTCAACTTCTTTGACTTTTTCAAAGTTTCAACAACCCATTTTGCTTTTTCATTTACTTGTTCCGCTAGATTGTCTACACGTTGACTGAGTGTCAACTTATTTCAAAGTCCCTTTCGTTGGCTTCTTTAGTGGCCGTCATATCTTTGAAAATGTCATTAGACATTTTATTCGGGGAGTGAGAAATATGGGCCTTTTGAAAACGGGTTAATATCCAAACAAACATATCAATCTTCTTCTTCACAATGTCAAACACCAAACTCAGGTGTACTCATTCTCAAGTTTTTACTTTGCTAATGTACTACGCTTATGATGTATGGTAGTTGCATATTAATAGTGTGAAGTTGTAAGAAATTATAGTGTACGAAATATCTGTCTGGAACGGTGTGTCCAAAATTTGTCTCTGGAATTTATGCACGTGGCTATGTGTCCGGAATGTGTGTAAGTGACTCTGAAATATCAGGAATCTATGACATGCATGATGGATTTTACTTGACATGAATGATTGATTTGACTTCTAGAACGTCATTCCGGAATGTCATTCAGAATTGTCATAAATCTAAATGAACCACTACAAATAAGAGATGGGAATCGAAGAACGTTTACAACTCCAGAATGACGATAAATCAACCCCAAACATGGACTACACAAGAAGAGACAATGCTCGTTCAAATTAGATAATCATTGAGGACGATATGGTTGTCATCGGTCTCCCACATCTGAAGTACGAATCACTTTGGGGTCTGCTTGAAATATATGTTTCGCTATGAGTTATATTGTAGAGAGTATCGAACATAAGAAGAAGTAAATATTAAGTTTAAAGACATAAGATCAAAGGCGAAGACGTTTATGAAAATTTATCACAAAACTGACAACGAATTATTAGATGAATATGAAGAAGTAATTTTGCAGGTAGGAAGGGTGGAATACATAAATAAAATATTGGGGTTGATTTTCCATATGAACATGCTTGAAATCTTTAAAAAGATATCTCGTATTTGTAAATTATGTGTATTGTTGTTTGTTGGTTAAATAAGGTTATGGTATTTATAAATTATGTTTTTTTCTTTGTAAAATGTAAAAAATATTAGGGAAATGATAATATTCATCAGTCACTCCAAATCAATAATAAACATAATTAATTGTGATAAAAATAAATACACGGTTACATCGGGATTAAAATGACCATCCATGGGTTAGGTATTTCCTATTCAAATGGAGGGTGAACATGATGCACATTCTGCATTTGGTATGTAGTTCGAAACACATCAACCCGGTAACCTAAACCATATGTTTTAATTCTATGATGTTTGAATAATGTGATGCCGCAATAGCATGACTACATGCTATACCGAGATTGCGCCATTTCCCACATGAACATGTGTGGCAGTTCAGATCTACACCACAAGTTGTTTTAAAATCAAACACTTAAAAAATGTAAGACAAAATCTTAGGCAAGATCTTTGTTGCTTGCCACCGAACAAACTTTGGCATCCTCTTGTGAAGCACCATCTCTACATACGGGGTTAGTACGCTAGTCAACCTTTTTAAAAATATTATCATTTATGGTATTTTTACAAGTAAATAATAATTTAGTACTTTAAAGTATTTTTACCTCCCATGAGGTTGTGTTCAACAGAAGTTCGTTGAATGTAGTCACAAATTACCTCAGTTAAAGTAGTTATTGGTACATTGCATTGATTACTGATAACACCAGGTGGAATTGTGGAATATCAATGTTGAGTACATTCGAATGAATGTTAGGAAAATAGAGTCTTGCCCATTTCCATGACTGATGTTGGCAAACACCTCACGTTCATCATACGTTAAGCGGCATAATGTTTCTTAAAAATCAGACATAGTATATGATTTGCATACATGGAAAAATAAATGTTCCAATTTTGTATTTCTACTAACTCTTGTTCACAAATACATGAACACACTCTTACAACAATACCCATGATAAGAATCGAGGAATACCTAGCCTATGCAGTAACTAATAACATCGTCCATATTGGTTATAAATGATACTTCCCTAGCATCTTTGAGAACTTACTTCAACCTCATCAGGAACCAGGTACAAGAGTCAACATTATTTTCCATGTCGATACCGAATGCTATAGGCATATTTTGGTTGTTTCTGTTCTATAGCAATTGATATGAATATTGTCTTTAGGTAGTCCCTGATAGGTTCTGAGCAAAACAACAATTCCTATGTGTGCATGCAACCCTAAAGCTTTGGATCTAGGTTTTCTCTAATTGAATATGCAAACTTGAACACAAAAGGAGAAACCCTAGGATGTGTCTACAATTTTTGAAATCTATATAAACTAGGTTTAGGTTACATACCTTGATTGTTATATTGTAATAACAATGACTCCCTTGTAGATCTTGAAGCTTGAGAACTCAGTGTCACAAGTGTAACACCTCTAATGGCTCACAAATACACAATACAAGAGAATGATATGAGAGAGGAGGAGGAGATCAAATTTTTGGCTAATGCTTCTTCCAAAGAGTGGTCGGAAATCATATCCTTAAGGGTTCTATTTGTTGGATTAGTGTCTAAGCTCATAACTATATTTAGTATGTACTTGACCCGGTTGTGCATGGTCCTTTTGGGTTGCCTTCTCCAAAGCAACTTGACAAGGTAATTTAAGGAGAAAGAGAGAGCGAGAGAGAATATTATGGTTTATTAATATATTATAAGAATAATATATTAAAGGAGAAATCATATTTATTTAATTAGTATTAGTCATAAATTAATTAGGAATCAATTTGGTGACTAAAAGAGATTAATTGGATAAAGGGGTATAAACTGTTAAATGTATGATAGTTGAGTTTTTGGGCTAGGAAACCTAATGTACTGAGGGGGGGGGGGACGAAATTATGATGGGGATCCATCATATTTTCGTCCATAGGCCCTAGTCTAGAAGGTTCTATGGGATGCTTGGTGATTAAGCTGTCCATTAGGGTTTAGACTGAAACCCTAGAAACCAGCAGTATAAATAAGACCCCTAGGCTATGGAAATCGGCTACACTTGCTTCCAAGAGAACCCTAGGGCCGATTTTAGCATCTCTCACCCTCTCTTATATTGCCTTCTTGCTTGTGGGGTTTGTGAACCATTACAGGAGTTACAATTGTGACTCTAAGCTCAAGATCAAGAAGATTACAAGGATTTCAAGCTACTTGGAAGAGGTAAAACACCTAGATATGTTTTCTTAATGATAATTTCAAATTACATATGATAGATCTAGTTTTGTAAGTCTTTGAATCAAAGCATGTACAATAGAGAAACCTAGATCCAAACATTAGGGTTTGTATGAGCACATAGGATTGTTCTTATGCATAAAACACATCAGTGGTATCAGAGCCTTGATTGGTTTCAATTGTATGTGATGCTTAACTGCTTACTTGCTGAAAATCGAGTTTTCTTTCCTCTTCCCGACTCAACTCGGCGAGTTAGTATCTGGACTCGGTGAGTTGGCCCTACTCGGCGAGTCTAGGTCTGACTCGGCGAGTCTGTGCGTCAGGCAGAGGATATTTCGAGATTTAGTTGCTGTTTTGTCATGGATTTGATGCCTAAATTGTTTTTTGAAGTTAAAATCCGAATTTTACCTTAATTAAATGATTATCCCTACCAAAACAATAGATAATTTCAAATCTTTTAAATATTGGTTGTGTTATATGATAAATATGGATTATTTAAAATTATTTGGTAATTATCTTATGACTAAAATTGGATTAGGTCAAATATAGATAATTATGAAATTAATTGTTTAATTTAAATTATTTGTTATTTGATCCCTTTTGTTTTGAAAAGTTCAAAACTTGCCCTCAAGTTTTGAAATTTGAATTTTGTGATTAAAAGTTTAATTTTGAATAATTTAAATTTCAAACCCTTAGAGTTTTACAAGTTTAAAATTCAACCATATACTATTATATATTATTACAAGCTTAATATATATATATATATATATATATATATATATATATATATATATATATATATATATATGTATGTATAACTTAAAATGCTAGTCTTACTGTTAGTAGGCCTCATTCACGAAGCCAGTCTATAAGGTGAGTATAAGGTTGCTGCCTATAAAATGGCGCTTAATGGGTGTACACTCACACCCACCTCTTGCTTGATTAGTGGAGGGTCGTTAGCCGAACGGGTAGGATAAGGCAACCTTCTCCTTATTAAAAGTATAAGGTAAGATACAAAGTAACTACATGTTTTACAAATTCTCAATCTTAGTTACTTTAGGGTAAAATGTGAAAATGATGCTAATCCATGGAATTACACTTCGTACCCTTGTCAAACGTTGGTGGAGCGCGTGTGGTTAACCAACACACTAATTTGGGGATGACATTGGTAGCGAAGGGTGACTCGATGTTTGTCATAGATCAATGGAGCATGTGTGGTTTACCGGCACATTGATTAGGTGATAGAGACATTGAGTGCACCATGTTGATTCGCATGGTTATTCACAACTTGTTAGCGATCCTCGGTATCCCAGTTGCAAATTTGAAGTGCATATTGAGATTTAAACATGCCATCGAAAGGTTCAATGAATCTCAAAGATCTAGGAAATTTCAATACATTGAAAACCTAAACCTTTTTCGTGTTTCATGGTGAGAATTAGTGAATCGTCATTCACTTACCTTCAAATTATTTACTTTTAGAGTACGACATCCCTTTCTAAGTTGTAAATAATTTTGTTGGATCCTAGCCCTAATTTCTCATTTGGGTGTTTAATTAGGGATTCGTTTCTAATCATACTTTGTTCTTTTCTTTTCAGATGTCTGCAAACAACAACAACAACGCTTCTGGGTCATTCTCGTTGATGAACCTGTGTCAAAAAGTGACATTTGATGGGTCAAACTTCAACGAGTGGATGAGGTATATTCGCATGATCACACGCTACGAGGAGAAAGGATATGACGTCGATGAAAAGCTTGAAAAGATCATCCCAGATGCTGCTGCTCCTGAAGAGTTGGCTGCCTTTGAGGCCCACGAGCGTGATGCTACGAAAGTTCACTGCATCATGCTGGCCACAATGAACCTCGAACTCCAAAAGTCTTATAAGGACATGTATCCGTATGAAATGCATCAGGATTTGCTGGACAGGTATCACCAGAGCGCGAGGCAAGAGCGCTATGAGATCATTACTAACATGATCACCGCTAAGATGGGGAGTGGAGAATCCCTAACCTCTCATTTGCAGAAAATGCAGAGGTATGTTGATCGTCTTCTCAAACTTAATGTTAAGTTTGATGAGGATTTGGCTATCGACATAATCCTCCACTCCTTGCCCTCCTGCTACAACCAGTTTAGGATGACCTACCACATGAATAAGGAGGAGGTCTCCTTGAGCAAGCTCCAAGGACTTTTGAGGACTGTTGAGAGCAACCTCAAAGACAAATCTGTTGCATCTTCCCCTGCTGTGGCCGCTCCTGTGATGGCAATAGGTCAAGGAAAGGGTAAAAAGAGTAAGGCTCCATGTAAGAGCCACCAAAAGGGGAAGCCCCGTGATGGTTCATCCTCAAGTGGGACCAAAGCAGGCCCCGCTAAACCTTCCTTTGATCCCAAAGAAGCAGAGTGCTTCTACTGCCACTAAAAGGGCCACTGGAAATGAAGCTGCCCTCAGTATCTGCAATAAAGGATGAGAAGATCAAGCCTACCTTTGCAGGTACATATTCTATTAAATCTAATAACTCATCATTTGCTACTTCGTGGGTTCTTGATACAGGGTGTGGTTACCACATTTTTTCTGATATGCAGGGCCTAAAAAGAAGTAGGGAGGTGGAACATGGAAAGATGAACCTGATTATGGGAAACAGAAGACCGTCGCCTGTGACCAAAGTTGGTGTTTATTTTTTAGTGTTAAGTAACGGGTTAGGGATAGATTTAAACAATTGTTGTTATTCGGCAGATATGGCAAGAAACGTTATTTCATTTCATGGGTTTTTTAGACAAGGTTTCAGATATTCTTTTGATAATAGTAATGGTTCTATTAATGTTTATTTGAATGGTGTCTTTTATTTCAATGCATTACCTTGTAATGGGATTTATGAATCTGTGATGGTTGTTGATAATTTAGGAAATGATGTTTTGAATATTGATTCGTCTACTAGTCTAGACAAAGCATGCTTGTGGCATTGTCGCCTTGGCCATGTCAACAAGAAACGCATAGCCCAACTCCAAAAGGATGGAGTGTTGGAGTCATTTGACCTTAGGGACAATGACACATGTAAATCTTGTTTACTTGGGAAGATGACCAAGTCACCCTTTACTGACACTTGTGAAAGGGGTGAGGGTCTATTGGATCTCATACACACCGACGTGTGTGGGCCCTTTATATCCACCACAAGAGATGCTTGCCGCTTCTACGTGACTTTTACGGATGATTATAGCAGATATGGATATATCTACTTAATCAAGCAAAAGTCAGAAACCTTTGAAAAGTTCAAAGAATTTAAGAATGAAGTGGAGAATCAGCTGGGTAGGAAAATCAAGATGCTTCGGTCAGACCGAGGAGGAGAGTACCTAAGTCTTGAGTTTCACGACTATTTAAAGGAATGAGGAATTGTTTCGCAATTGACGCCTCCGAGGACGCCGCAATTGAATGGTGTGGCTGAGAGACGTAATCGGACCTTGTTGGACATGGTTCGTTCTATGATGAGTCGGACTTCATTACCAATAACTTTCTGGGGTATGCCTTAGAGAATGCCGCCCATATCCTTAACTTAGTTCCCACCAAGAAGGTTACCAAGACTCCTCACGAGATGTGGACACGGAAGGCTCCCTCGTTGGCACATATTAAGGTTTGGGGTTGCGAGGCTTTCGTAAGACGAGAGACTCATGACAAGCTCGAACCTCGTAGTGAGAAGTGTTATTTCATCGGCTATCCGCATAAGTCTTTTGGCTATCTTTTCTATAGACCGAGTGCCAATGTTGTCTTCGTGGCTAGAAGAGGAGTTTTCCGAGAAAGGGAATTGATAAGCCAAGAAGACAGTGGGGGGGGGGGGGGGGGGCAAATTAATCTTGAAGAGATTCAAGAGAAAAGCGATGAAGGAACATCTGACACTGGCACTCAACCTGAGGAGGAAATTCCTGTTGACGATTCGTTACCTCTTCGACGTTCCACTAGGGCTAGTGTTCCACCCCAGTTATATGGATTTCATATTACTACTGAAGGGGATACATTTATTAGTGATAGTACACTAGTAAATTTGGACGAACCTAGCAGCTACAAGGAAGCCATGGCAGGCCCAGAGTCTGCTAAATGGAAAGAGGCAATGGACAGCGAGATTAAGTCTATGTACGACAACCAAGTTTGGAATTTGGTTGATAATGTACCGGTTCGTAAGACAGTCGGGTGCAAATGGATCTTCAAGAAGAAGACGAACATGGATGGGAAAGTGCATACTTCTAAAGCGCGATTGGTTGCGAAGGGCTTTACTCAAACTCCCGGAGTTGACTATGATGAGACCTTCTCACCAGTTGCGAAGATAAAGTCTATTAGGGTAATGCTTGCAATAGATGCGTTTCATGATTATTAAATATGGCAGATGGACGTTAAAACCGCTTTCCTTAATGGAAAGTTGGCTGAGGATGTTTACATGAATCAGCCAAAGGGGTTTGTCGATGCGAAGCATCCAAATAGAGTATGCAAGCTTGAGAAATCCATTTATGGATTGAAACAAGCGTCTCGCAGATGGAATCTTTGTTTTGACGAGAAGGTTAAAGAGTTTGGCTTTCTGCGAAGCGAAGATGAATCTTGTGTATATATCAAAGCCAGTGGGAGTATAGTGAGCTTCCTCGTATTGTATGTCGATGACATACTGCTCATAGGAAACGACGTCCCAACCTTGTAGGAGGTCAAGTCCTGGCTTGGGAAATGTTTCGCTATGAAGGAACTCAGAGAGGCTGCTTATATTCTGGGAATAAGGATAGTAAGAAATAGGGAAAAGAGACTGATAGGACTCAGTCAGGATACATACTTGGATAAGGTACTAAAGCGTTTTAGTATGGAAAATTCCAAGAAAGGGGAGTTGCCAATCCAAAGCAATACCAAGCTGAGTACGACTCAGAGCCCAAGTACCGAGGCAGAGATAGCTGATATGAGCCGAGTACCTTATGCTTCCGTAGTAGGCTCTATCATGTACGCTATGACTTGTACTCGCCCTGATGTGGCCTTTGCTTTGAGCATGGTCAGCAAATATCAAGGGAACCCTGGTAGAGCCCATTAGATTGAAGTTAAGAATATTCTTAAGTACCTATGAAGGACCAAGGAATGGTTTCTAGTCCTCGGTGGGAGTGATGAATTAAGGGTACGAGGGTACAGTGACGCTAGTTTTCAGACAGATCGGGATAATTACTGATCGCAGTCGGGCTGGGTCTTTACCCTAAATGGAGGAGCAGTGACTTGGAAAAGTTCCAAGCAGGAGACCGTGGCTAATTCAACGTGTGAATCAGAGTACATTGCGGCAAACGAAGCGTCAAAGGAGGCTATATGGTTGAAGAACTTCATTGGAGATCTTGGAGTTATGTCATCCATAAAGGAGCCAATGGAAATTTTCTGTGATAATGAAGAAGTAGTTGCCTTAACAAAGGAACCAAAAGATCATGGTAGATCTCGACATATCGATAGAAAATACCATTTTATCAGACATCAGGTAGAAGAGGGACACCTCGTTGTGATATTGCTATATTTATACTTATTTTTAGGCAATATTTAAGTACATTTTTATTAATAAATTGATAATATGTTTAGAATAATGGTACTTATGACTTTTGTTGGGTCGTGTTTTGTGTAATGAGTTGCGTCTATTGGGCTCGTTAGCTAGTCCATTTTGCATCTCCGGTTTGGGCCTGTCCATCCGTGAGTTTAGTAGGGTTTAGTATATATAGGAACTTGCATGCATCCTAGAAGGTAACGATAGAATAGAACGATCAGAGTATTATTTCAGCAAGTTTATCGTTATCGTTCTTGTAACCCTAATATCCTCTACAGCGGAAGTTCTTAGTCGAGCTCTGCTGAGGATTGTTTGATCTAATCATTTGACACATATTGATCCATACTTGTGTTATTTACTACTTTTGCATCCATCGCATTACCTGTTAAGAAGATCTAATCGATCTTTAAGTTTATTAATAGCTTATCAATTGGTATCAGAGCAGGAGGCTGTGTAATTCATACACATCTTTTCTGTGAAAAAGGTTGCGATTAGGGTTATTCCGCATTAACTAATATTTATTGAGCCGTCATCCCATAATTGACGTAACTCAGCATTTATTTGTTTTGCCCTAATCTTATATATATATATATATATATATATATATATATATATATATATATATATTACAAGTCTGATCTTTCAAACAGGTTACGATCAAGCATGGACGAGTCACAATCAAATCCCATAAACATCTCAAATAGCATTGGATCAACGACGAAGATTCCTATCCTTTACACCCAGGATTATGAAGTCTGGGCACATCACTTTGAAGATTATGTCATTGGATCTGAAGACAATGGATACCTTATCTGGGAAGCAATCGTGTCTGGACCATTCGCTCATTCAGCAACGTCGAGAATCATTAAAACACAGAAAGAGTATAATGATCTGTTGAAGGACGTAAAAGATATTGCTCAAGACGAAAAGGATAAGTTTCAGTGCAATATTAAAGCATTGAGACTAATCAGATTCGCTCTTCAATAGGATACTTTCAGGCTAGTGAGTTCATGCAGCACTGCCAAAGAAATATGGGATAGGCTACGAGAGTTATATTCCACAGACGAAGATCTGGAGCATTCCATTCAGACCCTACTTTTATCTGAGTTTGGAGAATTTAAGCAGAATCCCGAGGAAACTGTTACTCAGACATTCGATCGCTTCAATCATCTTCTCAGTAAGATGATTAAACACGATATTGAAAGGAAGTTGATTGAACAAAAAGTTACGTTTTTGAATGGTCTTAGATCTGAGTGGAGAGCGGTTGTGTCCACTGTTAAAGCTCATGAGCAATTCAAATCTTGTTCAATGGCTAAGCTGGTAGGAATTTTGAAATCCCAAGAAAAGATTGTTTTGCAGGAGAAGAATGTGGTTTCAAGCTTGGGTTCCTTGGCCCTTCTTTCAAAAAGCAAAAGTGTGATGGAAGATGAAGACCTTAACTTAGAAGACTATGACCTTACCTCTGAAGACTATGCAATGATGGTGTCAAATCCAAAGAGGTTTATTAAGAAAAGGTTTCCTACCAATAAGAACCGAAATTGGCAAGGAAGCTATAGTTCTGAAAAAGTGAGGGAGGAACCGAAGGCAGAAGAAGCAAAGAAAGAGACAAAAGCTGAAGGGGATTCTGGAGTGAACTGCTATTACTGTGGAGGAAAGAACCACTATGCTAAAGATTGTGTCCTAAAGAAAATGGCAGAAAAGGATGAAGAAAAAGATGAAGAAGTTGTGTTGATGAAAAAGCTGGAAGAGATCAAGAGAAAGAAAACTGTTGCTAACCCTTCTATGAATGCTTTAATTGTGCAGGGTTCGGTAGCGGATGATGAGTTCGGTGGCGTGGAGGTCTGGTCAACCGACTCTGAGGATGATGAAGTCAGAAAGCCATCCCATGGAAAGGCTTGTGTTGCGAAAGGTGAAGGAAGCGGTGGAAAGTGTTGATGGTGTCGGATGTATCTCAAATGAGGGGATACAACACAGACGGTGGGAATGAAGACACGAAGGAGCGAGAGGACTTGTGCTTCACAGCAAAGCCTCTCAGCGTGCAGTTTAATGAGCTGGATGAATTAATCAAGAAGGTACAATCCATTTTTGTTTCATTCAAAGTCCCACAAAATTCATATGAAAAAGAACTAAAAAATGTAAATTCAAGAATCTCTCATCTAGACAACAGTTTAACTCAAACACGGGTCACCAATTCTAACCTGACTGACCAATTAAGCAGGGTGTCTTCAAAGAGTGAGGAACGGAGGATGTGGATAGAGCTGAAGGAGTCGGAGTTGATCAAATCCAAAGACGAAAACATTTATTTACAAAGAGACAATTTAAAACTTTTGAAACAAAGAAATGTGTTTTGTTTGATCGCTAAGCGTCTTTATTTTAACATCACTCAACTTCATCTTAACTGTGAAATAGGACAGAAAATTCATCGCATGATTTTGCCCTTTCTTGAGTTTAAGGAAGATGAAATTGACGCAGAAGCATATAATTGTGAAAGTGTAGTTTCGTCTGAGGATGTAAATCCGACGTATATGTATGGTCTAGACAAAATCGAATCTTTCATAAAGTCCAAGGACCATAAGGACATGCTGAAAAATCTTTTGGATGAAAATGAAAAACTGAAACTAAGGACCGAAACCATACAAAAGTTTGACTCATTGAATGCCAACTTGAGCTCAGAAAATAAAATTGATGTTGAAAATGCATCTGAGCTTAATGAGGATGATGATATGAGTGAAATTTCTGTAGAGGATGAAATTGACTGTTCTGAGTTTGTCAAGAGCGAACCCGAAAACCACAAAAATCTTATTTCAGAAAATTCTGTGGAGTTTGCTCGTTTGTCCCACCAAAAGTCCCTGATTCTTGAAGAAAAAGTTGTTGTATACCAAAAGGTAAGGACGACTCCAGCCATTGTAACCGAACATCAGACAGCCGAACTCACAGCCATTGTAAATGAAGATAATGCTGATGGCTGTGATGAGTTCTTCTGGTCTGCCCCCATCGACAATGCTGATGAAACCGTTGGTCTGTCGGAACGGACATCCTGGAAAACCAAAGGCAGATATGTGCCAGAGCCTTTGAACAAGCTTGATAACTTCGACGTGCCAAGTACTAGTGGTACAAAAGACGTTCCTGAAGAGAAAGGAGTTCCTGCAGAAAAAGTCACTCCTTCAAGCGAAACATCATCAGTTGAGAGTGAACCGGCAGACAAGAAGCAAAAGCAAAAAGCCAACATCCATCGACAGCCGAAGCAAGTAAAGAATCAGAAGCAGCAAAGGAATCAGAGATACAAGAAAAATCTCTCTGAACGAAAACATTTTTGGCGATCTCAAAACGCCCATTTCTCTTATCATGACAGAAATCCAACGTCAGAGAAAAATGCTGTTAGGAAGCAAGAAAGTAATAACAACCGAAAGGAAAGGTTCGGTTCTGAGGATCACAATAACCGAAAGGAAAGGTTCGGTTCAGAGAACACCACCTACCGAAAGCAAAAGTTCGGTTCCGAGAGCAAAATCAATCAAGGTTCAAGGTTCGGTCCCACTAATAATCAAAAACAAAAGGGACACCTAGAACCTCAAGTCAAGCAAACTTCCCAGTCTAACATCTCTCATTCTAATTCCTCTCAACCTCATTCTAAATCCAATTTTGTTCATACTCAAAATCCAAAATCTTCAACAGATTTGAAAGGAAAATCGAAGGTTTCCTCAGTCAAGACTGATCAAAAGCATTTCAATGTCCCAGTGCCTAAACCTGAATCCAAACCGTCTGTAACAAATCCCAATAAAATTAAGGTTTTCACCATTAAAAAGAAAGATGAAACAACTTTAATAATAAAAAAACATATCTTGTTGACATCTTTCTTACTATTCCTGTTCCTATGAAAGGCTCACGTGGACCCAAGAAACTTTGGGTTCCTAAATTTGCTTAATTTTTGCAGGTTATCAGTGACGAGCAGTTTGACGAAGAATGGTATATTGACAGTGGATGCTCACGTCACATGACAGGAAGGAAGGAAGAGCTGAGGGAATTTCGGTCTCTTTCAAACGGTGGAAATGTCAAGTTCGGGAACAACTCATTCGACACTATAAAAGGCTATGGAATGATAACAAATGGAGATTTCACAATCAGAAAGGTTGCATACGTTGAAGGACTACAGCACAATCTCATTAGTGTATCTCAGCTTGTTGGAGGAACCGGTCTCAAGGTCTCTTTCGACGATGAGGGTTCAGAGATAATTGAAAAGAAAACAAAAAGAGTAATTCTCAAATCGGAGCGCAAAGGCGAAATGTTTCCCCTGAATCTCAAACCTATCAAAGGAAATCCAGCTATCTGCCTGTTATCCAAAGCACAATCTGACGAAAGCTGGCTGTGGCACCGAAGGCTCTCTCATCTCAACTTCAAGGATATCAACAAACTTGTCACAGGTGGTCATGTTCGAGGTCTTCCATTGCTCAAATTCGATCGAGAACATTTATGTGCTGCATGTGAAATGGGGAAGCAGAGTCGTCAAAGTCACCCATCGATTGTAAACACTAAAGTTGTTGAACCATTAGAGTTAATTCACATTGACTTGTGTGGTCCATCATCTATCGAAAGCATCGGCGGTAGCAAGTATATTCTTGTTATTGTTGATGACTTTTCACGTTTTACATGGGTGTTCTTTCTGAAGCAGAAATCTGAAGCAACTCTCAAGCTAAGGACGTTTATCAAGCAGGTTGAAGTGCAGCTGAGGAAAGTCGTTCGCAACATCAGGAGCGACAATGGGCTGGAGTTCAAAAATAAAGAATTCGAAGACTTCTTGGCAGAAAAAGGAACCAGTCACAACTTCTCAGCTCCCTACACCCCTCAACAAAACGGAATTGTCGAAAGACGAAACCGAACTTTGTGTGAGGCGGCCCGAACCATGCTAAGTTTTGCTTCTTTACCTTTATATTTTTGGGCTGATGCTATTGCTGCAGCATGTATTACGCAGAACAGGTCCTATCTCAATAAACGCTTTAATCTCACTCCTTATGAGATCATCAACAACAGGAAGCCAAATGTCAAATTCTTCCACGTATTCGGCTCACGGTGTTTCATCTTCAATTCTAAAGAACATCGTAACAAGTTTGACGTGAAAGCCGATGAAGGGATATTTCTGGGATACTCTCTCACTTCGAAAGCATACAGGGTTTTGAACAAACGGTCGAGGAAGATTGAAGAAACTTATTATGTGACTTTCGATGACTGCTATGTCAAAAAGTTGAAGGTCGGTGAAGACACAGTAGGAGAAATTTTTTCTCAAACAGGCCAAGTCACAGCCTCGATTGCAAATCTGTTTGAGAAGTTTGTTGAGTTATTCGATGAACCAGAGAAGGCCACTCTCTCGGAAGCTAGTGCAACAGACAAAAAAGTAGATCATCTGAAGCAACTCATCGAAAATGCTGCCAAGCAAATGAATGAAGGAGGATCAAGTTCCAACGACCCTCCACAGCACGATGCTTCAATTGAGGGGGAGGATCCACCTTCTTATTCACAGCCAGGCTCACATGTTGAGGGGGAGAACTGTTCTCCAGCTGCTCCCGAACGCCCAGCTGTACCCAAAAGCCAATCTGTACCCGAAAGTCCTGTGGTACCCGAAAGCTCAACACCACCCGAAACTCCTGTAGCTCCGGAAAGTCAAGATATACCTGAAAGCTCATCTGTCGAGGGGGAGAATGTTAATATGTTTTATGACGATGATAGTCAATCTGAGCTAGAAGAGATGGTAAATGCTGAATTGGATCCATCCTATGATCCAAATTACCCTCCTCTTGTCAAATGGACCAGAGATCATCCTGTTTCACAGGTTGTCGGTAATGTCTCTGAAAAGGTCCTGACCCGATCTCAACTAAAGGCAAAGCAAACTTCCTTATTTTCAAAAGTAGAGTTCTGTATGTTTAACTCCTTCGTCTCAAAAGTTGAACCAAAGACAGTTAACACTGCTCTTGATCACTCCGATTGGGTTCAAGCTATGTAAGACGAACTTAATGAATTCGAAAGAAATAAAGTTTGGCGCCTCATTCCAACTCCTCCAGATGCCTCGGTTGTTGGTCTCAAATGGGTCTTTAGAAATAAGCTGGACAAGGAAGGCAATGTGATTAGACACAAGGCTCGTCTAGTGGTGAAAGGATACTGCCAGGAGGAAGGAATCGATTATGAGGAAACTTTTGCTCCTGTGGCTAGGCTGGAATCTGTTCGAATATTTCTTGCCTATGTTGCACACAAGAACTTTGAGGTCTACCAAATGGATGTAAAGTGTGCATTTCTAAATGGAGAGCTCGAAGAAACGGTGTACGTGGAGCAACCTCCTGGATTCGTCAATGAAAAATATCCCAACCACTGTTATATTCTGGACAAAGCGGTATATGGACTGAAACAAGCACCGAGGGCCTGGTATGAAACGCTAACCAAGTTTTTAAAGATGTCCAAATTCAAACAAGGTTCGGTTGACCCAACCTTCTTTCGTAAGAAGGAAGGTAACCACCTTATGATTGTTCAAATCTATGTCGATGATATCATCTTTGGCTCAACGAATCCTAGCTTAACGGCTGAATTCAGAAAGTTGATGGAGACTAAATTTGAAATGAGCTCAATGGGTCCAATTAACTTTTTCCTTGGTTTAAATATTAGACAGGGACCCGAAGGCATCTTTATTAACCAGAAAGCTTACACAAAGACTCTCCTTGCTAAATTTGGCATGATGGGAGACTCAAAGGTTAAAGTTCCAATGGCGTTCGGCACCAAGCTCACTCCATCCTTGGAGAAGCCAGCAGTCGACATTACGCTATATCGCCAAATGATCGGTTCTTTAATGTACCTTACTGCTAGCAGGCCTGATATAATGTTTTATGTTTGTTACTGTGCTAGATTTCAGGCAAATCCTCGTGAACCTCACATGCTTGCAGTGAAGAACATACTCCGGTATCTCAAGCGAACTACCTCTCTCGGCTTATGGTATCCATCCAACTCAGGTTTCTTCGTTCAAGCCTATTCAGATGCAGACCTTGGAGGTTGTGGACTAGACAGGAAAAGCACCACTGGAGGCTTCCAATTCCTTGACGGGAAGTTGGTTAGTTGGCAATCAAAGAAACAGACCTGTGTGTCTCTGTCTACCGCTGAGGCAGAATACATCGCAGCTGCCTCCTGTACTTCTCAAGTGATTTGGATCAAAAGCCAACTCAGGGACTATGGACTCAATATGAAAAAGATCCCACTATATTGCGACTCTGAAAGTGCAATTAGGATCTGTCATAACCCAATGCAACACTCGAAGACCAAGCACATAGCACTGAGGTATCACTTCATTAAGGATCATGTGAAAGATGGGAACGTCGAAATACACTTTGTTCGAACCACTGATCAACTGGCTAACATCTTCACCAAAGCTCTTCTTGAAGCATCTTTTAACAAAATACTACAAGGGCTAGGTATGATGGAATCAGAGTCAGTACCAAAAATTACCTCTTAAAGCTCAAAAGCAAGAAGCGAAATAGGCCGAACGTTCGGGTTCAGGTCTTGAGCTAATGTACCGAAATGAACCGAACGCTCGGGTTCGGTTGCATTATCTGCTTTTCGCTCATCACTCAAAGGTAGTTTCCTTGGTTGTAGATCTTATGTATAAATTTTCCATATTCGTTTCTCTTATTGTCAAAGTTATTCTCTTTTTCAAATCTATTTTCTTTGGCGACCGAAATCAACTGATCGTTCGGGTTCGGTTCCAAAATTTTTCTCACCCGAAATAGACCGAACGCTCGGGTTCGGTTCCAAAGTTTTTCTCAACCGAAATAGACCGAACGCTCGGGTTCGGTTCCCAATTTTTTTTTGTGTGTCTTAATTTTTTTTATTATCAAAAATTACAAAAATATTTTTTTTCTTTCATAAATTCAAAAACTCCGAAAATATTTTTTTTATTTAGCTTGGCTTTCATTTTTTTTATTTTTCTTTATTCATTATTTTGTGTGGGTATATAATTTCATTAGCTAAGTGTCCCTAGAAGCATGTTGCTGTATGTGTCCAAAGCCTCACCTGATTCTGAATAATAGGCCTTACTGACTTGGTATAAACAAACCTTGTCTTCCCAATTAGGCTTTCTTATTTATTCTAATCATGAGCTACCTAACTCTCTTCTCACATGAGATATGAGTTTTCTGCTTGGTCCTAATCTTTATAGCAGAGGTACTTTGATTTCTTTACACCATCTATGTTGCATTTCTCCATCACATTCGCTTCACAAACGTAACCCTTGAGACTCTCAGAAATTACCACTGAGGTTTATGGTTGCACAATTTCTGTGTTCATGATCTTAGCTTCGTGCACTACGTGGTAAGTGAAACCCAAAATTCAATACCCATTATGCATTGACGGTGAACAATTAATTTGCTCAGACTTTCACTAATGAATTGACGAAGGTACCACATGAAATCTCTAATTTTCTTTTGATTGATTCCTATGAAATTGTTAACACCCATAACATTTCTTCCCTTGGAATCCAGTTTTAATTTTTGTCGAGATTTTATAAATTTCCTAGCCAAATTAACATTATCTCCAACCTACTTGTTCAACAGACTACACCGGTCTCACAAGTACTTCGTTCGATTTCTGTCTTACATCAAGATTAGGAATTTTGAATCGAAGCGATATCCACCCTCATAAGCCTAATTAAAAGAAGCCTTTCAACACTTCTTAATAAGTGTCTGATCGTTATTCAACGGGAAACCACACAAACACTTTAAAGTCTCTCTTGACTTTGAAGGAAGAGATTCGTGCCCGGGATCATTTGTTTCGTGTCTTTATTGACATCACATATATTTCCCAAAAGTGTTGCTTTATTTCTTTTTCTTTTACACCCTAAGCACGAAAATCTTTGATTTTCCTAAATTCAGGTTCTATTAATTACAAGGCATTTTAAATGGATTGGTGATTCATACTGACGCACCTAAATCTACCCCTGCACCCGAAACCACCCCAGCACCCGAACAAACAACCCAACCCGAACCTACCCATACTACCGAACCACCAGCTTCACCACCACCATCAGAGGGAGAAGAACCATTCATTGGCGGGGAGAATATGACTTTTGACTCGGTCTACTATAGCCTGTTTCAAGTACAAAGTGATGACGATGATAACGCTCCTATCACCAAAAGGCATCTCCAGGAGCTCCATGATAAAATTGACTCACTCATCGCCTCATCTTCCACTTCTCAGTCATCCCTATCTGAAGCTGCAGTTCAGAAAATTGTTGACGCTTTCTCCAAAGCTCAGCAAGCTTCACTTGCTTCTGCAACCACCGCCATAGATGCCTCTACCAAAGCTTGTCAGGCAGCGACCGAAAAAGTCGATAAACTATTTACTGATGCCTCTTCCCTATTGAAGTCTTTACAGGAGAGTGCCAACGCCGCCAAGACTACGTTGGAACCGATTGTCCACCAGCTAGCAACATCAGTCGCAACTGAGTTGAAGTCATTCGCTTCTCTTCGTCAAACAATTTCTGACGACA
Organism: Lactuca serriola; assembly: GCF_051521515.1. Lineage (NCBI taxonomy): Eukaryota > Viridiplantae > Streptophyta > Magnoliopsida > Asterales > Asteraceae > Lactuca > Lactuca serriola. Next base: position 144,271,419 of record NC_136413.1, read on the forward strand.
ACTCAGCTTTCCGAACAACCATCGAGGAACGTCTCTCCAAGCTTCAAGAAGATTTGGCTGCCGAAAACACTCTCATGGATGCTCTCGCTAGGAAGACTACTGCTATGAAGGTCAAGAGCATTCAACTCTCCAACTCTCAACAGGAGATTGAATCTCTTCGATCTGAAAGGGAGGTCATCAAATCGTGTGTTTCGGATGTCCATTATGCCATCTCCAACATCTTAGAAGCACATGATCCAATTCTTAACTACACTGTGAGGCGTGACCTTGCAGAGAAGCTCGCTCCCGCCCTCGCCCTCCTCAACAAAATCGAAGGGCTCCTTGATTTCGTGTCCATTCCGAAACAAGGGGGAGAGAAGGAAACAATGTCTCAACCACCTCCTACTTCCACAGCTACTCACACTACCGAACCTCCTCCAATAGGCCAAGCCTCTGGTTCCGGTGTGAAAGACAAAGGCAAAAATATTGTTGAGGAAGAAGAAGAAGAAGAAGATAAAGAAACAATCGCCGACTTGTTGAAGCGTAAAAGTCGATGCAATGAGGCTGACATCAGTGCTCGTGTGGCAAGAGAGGCTGAAGAAGCCGAACGTAAACAGAAGGAAGCCCACGACCTTCTTGAGAGCATGAAAACTCTGTTTCCTTCCTAGACTCTTGAGAGGATGATTAAAGAAGCCATTGACACACCGAGTATCTTGTGGCTGGAACCTGTGATCTCTTTAGATCGTTCCAATACTGTCGACTCACAGTTCGACATGCCACTGACCCAAAAGGCTTTTATCTTTCATGCCTTTTCCAACGTTGCAGAATTCCCTCATCCTCATCCTCAGGTTGATCGGGATCTAATCGATTTCTATCTGAAGGCTGCTCAACCCCAATATCAGACTTGGAGCGCTCAGAAAATTGTCAACGTTCGGGTCTTGAAGCCGTACAGTGAAGGTAACTTCATCAACATTTGGTTCAAGGTACTTCGGGGATCTGCCAAATCAGAACATACTATTTCCCTTGAAAATCTTCCCAACCTTAATCCCCATGATTGGATTATCTTGCACAACATCCTTCTCACCAACGAAGCTGAATACGGTCCGATCATCGACCATTTCAAGAGGATGCTTGTGTGCTACATCATGGAAGTTGAATTGATGGATCAGGAGATTGCAAGCGTATTTAAGAAAAAACCTACAATATCTCCTGTTGGCTCTGCCAGTGATCTCAACCAAATGCAGATAGGGAAGATTGACTCGAGGAGGAATTCGGTCATGTTTACCAGAAACGAAGGACAGAAATGTCTTTTCGCCTTGGCTGACAAACATCTCTATACCACTACATGTTTGGAGCACGTTTTGGGGATCATCCACAGATACAAGCAGAACACAGCGGATGATATCAAGTACTTTGATGATATGATTCAATGGTACATTCGGTTCAGACAGACTATTCTCGCTCTTATCACACGACTGGTTGATACTGTAAAGAAGGCTCCCGCTGCTGGCCCGAAGAAGAAGAAGTCTCGCTCCAATTTGACACAAAGGGGGAGATTGTTGGGTCGTGTTTTGTGTAATGAGTTGCGTCTATTGGTATCATTAGCTAGTCCATTTTGTATCTCCGGTTTGGGCCTGTCCATCCGTGAGTTTAGTAGGGTTTAGTATATATATAGGAGCTTGCATGCATCCTAGAAGGTAACGATAGAATAGAACGATCAGAGTATTATTTCAGCAAGTTTATCGTTATCGTTCTTGTAACGCTAATATCCTCTACAGCGGAAGTTCTTAGTCGAGCTCTGCTGAGGATTGTTTGATCTAATCATTCGACACATATTGATCCATACTTGTGTTATTTACTGCTTTTGCATCCATCGCATTACCTGTTAAGAAGATCTAATCGATCTTTAAGTTTATTAATAGATTATCAACTTTAAAATTGTTATTTTCAGTCAATTAAAAGGATTTTCGGAGAGAGGGACCAAAAGTGACAATATGTGGAACATGGGAGGCTTGAAAGACAAGAAAAGAATAAATCCACGATAAATACTGAATTCACGACGTGGCAAAGTCGGCCACGAAGTGGCAAGAGGTTTCCAGAAGATAGACATCGCGATGCGGAGGATTCCTTGGAGGATACGGATTACTTGAAGCCCACGACGTGGCAAAGTTGGCCACGACGTGGCGCGGGTTTTTGGAGATTATTTAAGTTCTCCTGATTATTACGAAAGAAAGAAGCTTTGGCTGAAGGAAAGAGTTCCAGGAGACGATTCAGAGCGAAAGAAGGGTTCTGGAAGAAGGTTTTCAACACCAAAAAGAATAGAGGTTTATATTTTAGTTAAATAAGAACATGTCTTTTATTACTTTTAGCTGTGTTGGTTTAGTTGCTATGATGAGCAACTGAATCTAGCTACTCTTGTTTAGCTAGATGAAGCTTCAAACTTATGAATAGTTCAATGTTTATGGATTAAGTTTAGTTGGTAAAAATTGCTTGTGTTTGATTTGTATAACCTAGCATGTTATTGTTTGTTTCTCTAATTACTTGATTGCATGTTCTGTGTAGCTTAGTGACCATTAAACTACATGAATTTGTTTACCTAATGATTTAGTGAACATTGAATTGTTAGAGCTAGGATTGACCAATCTTAGTTAGTAATTAGAGTAAACAAGTTTAGCTGTGCTAGAGAACGTGTATTGTGATGATAATTGCGTTTATACAACAAATCTTACATAGCATATTTACAATCATAATTAGTTCTATGTTTAATTATGTGTGAACATACATGGTTTGGCATGAATTGGTTAATTATTGGTAAAGTTAGAACTAAATTACTAATACAACTAAAAACCAACTTAATAATCCGTAATCATTAGTTAGCCATAAGGAAGAAGTGGATTCAAACTAAACAAGAGTGTATTTTTACTTATTGAATTTGATTTAAGTTCATCTGATCTTGTAAAATCAGATAAAACCCCTTTAAACTTGTTAATAATTAGGTTAATTTAATAGTGAGTAAATTAATTAGAACACCGTTCCCTGTGATCGACACCCGACTTACCCAAACTATACTGTAATCTGACTAGGTACACTGCCAATAAGTGCATAGTTAGTTAAGTTTGTTAGGTTATAAATATTAAAATTAGTGAGTACTTTTGTGCATATCAAGTTTTTGGCGCCGTTGCCAGGGAACGGCTTAGTTTTTAGCTTATTTATTTGCATTTAATTAATCGATCCTTCTTGTGGAGTAAAAACCACAAAAAGTTAATTTTTCAGCAAAAAATTTTTTTTTTCTGTCAGTCACAGAGTCCACGGCGTGGCCAGATACCTGCCACGACGTGGACAGTTAAAAAAATAGATTTTTAACTGTTAGTTAGTTTTTCTTATTTTAGTTCAGTTTTACGTTTTTAGTTTAGCAAGTTGCAGGAGTTCATGACCAGAAGCTCAAACACACACTTGGTGCCACCACTTGAAGATCCCGAGTCTGCACTTCACAAGAAAAAGACGCCCTTACAAGAATTGAAGTTAGCTTTTTCTAGGAAGTCGGGAAAGAAGACAGGAGAGTCAAGTTCATCCACGAGGCACAAGAGCAATCTTCAGCATTTGGATCATACCCCCGTCCAAACCGAGTCCGAAAGCGATACCGAACTGGAATTTGAAGAACACACGAGCGAACCCGAGAACGAGCCAAGGAACGAGATGGCAGCAATTGAAGAGATGTCCATGGGAGCTTACAAGAAGCGGATCCGAGAAGATGTGGGTCCCAGTTTAGTCCAACCCGCAATACCTGTCACTGCCACATTCGAGCTGAAGCGACACATATTGACTGCACTAAAGGACATCCCATTTTTCGGGAAAGATCATGAGGATGCTTTTAAGCATCTAGATGAAGTCAACGATATTGCGGATTAATTCAATGTCCCAAATGTCAATAGAAACACAGTCTTGCTTAGGATGCTTCCCATCACTTTCAAAGGAGCTGCTAAGGAGTGGTTAAAAGCACTCCCACCGGGTACAATCACCACTTGGGCTCAAATGCGCGAGCAATTCCTGGAGCAGTTTTGCCCGCCATCCAAGATAGCCAAACTCAAGAAGGCAATAGCCAACTTTGAGCAACAGCCAGGGGAGTCATTATACGAAGCATGAGAGCGGTACAAGGGCTTGCTCAGAAATTGCCCTCAGCATGATCTAAATGTGCAGCAAGAGATGTCAATCTTTTATGATGGGGTCAACGTGATGACAAGACAACTCCTTGATTCTCAAGGACCTTTGAAAAAGAAAAATCCAAGGGAGGTCGAGGAGCTAATTGAAGAATTCGCGAAGCATTCTCGCGAATACCACAACCCTAGGCAAGATGGAATCAAAGGCGAAGGAGGGGCCCAAACTGAAGAAATAGCAACTGTAATGGCCATGATGAATAATATGGATCGAAGGATAACACAAATGGACCAGTCAATACATGCCATAAGAGTGGGTTGCGAGAGATGCAGTGGTCCACACTTGACCAAGGACTGCAATGTAGATGAGTTTGGGAACAGAAAAGGTCAAGTGTGCTACTCTAGTGGGGATAAATTCGATGAGGACTGGAGGAAACCGAAGAAGGAGTGACTGCCATATGAAGAGTATAAGAAGCAAAAAGAAGAGAAGTATAGGCAGACAGGTCGAGGCTTTTATCAGAAGGAGCAGCCGCCAGCCGAGAAGAAACCCGACCTAGAGACCATTTTGATGAAGTTTATGGAAGCTTCGGAAAAGAGACACGATGCCACTAATTCTGCTATTATGGAACAACAAACTTTGATAAAGAATCAGAAAGCCTCCATCCATAACCTTGAAGTACAATTTGGTCAACTAGCCACTCTGGTTCATGAAAAATTGTCCCCGAAGAACCCCGAAGTAAAGATCCAATCTCACGTAATGACCATCGATACTAAAGAAGATGCAATCTCTGAGTTCCTGGAGGCATTGGAAGAAGAACCACAGTAGCCCGATCCAAAACCCAAGAAGTCAAAGTTCGAAAGTGTAAAAATTGTTGAACCAGCTTCGCCACGACGTGGCACTCCTGTGGCCACGACGTGGCGCATGTCTGATCAAAAATCCTTTGAGGCCGTTCAAGCTTATCAGCCACCTTTGCCATTTCCCATCCGATCTGCACTTAGTCTACCGGAGAAGGAGCATTTAGAGTTTGTAAAGCATGTGAAGGGGATCCCAATTAATACCCCCTTTTTCGAGTCCTTATGCAAAACTCCCGATAATCAGAAATTACTACAAGATTTGATAGACACTCGAAGGCAATTAAAGAAGCAATCTAAAGTGATTCTAAGTGAACAAACTTCAGAAGTTGTGTTAGGAGAGACACCAGAAAAGATAAGGGATCCTGGACGCCTCACTCTTCCGTGTGAGTTTGGAAATAAAATGAAGGTTAATGCTTTAGCCGATTCTGGGGCTAACATTAATTTGATGCCTTTTTCATTTTATCAAAAATTGGAGATTCAGAAGATGAAGGCTACAAAAATGAAGATTCACATGGCGAATCGTTCGGTGACACAACCCCGGGGCATCGTGGAGGATATTTTGGTGAAAATTGGAAAATTTGTTTTTCCAATAGACTTTGTAGTTTTGGATATGAAGGAAGATCCCAATGTTCCAATAATCCTTGGTCGTCCATTGCTTAACACTGCTGGAGATCTTGTTGACATCCATGAGTCTAAGCTCACTTAGAGGGTTGGAGATGAACAAGAAGTCTTTGGAATACAAGATGACTTTCAAGAGGATAAAGAAGAGGTGTTCACAATTAATGAAGAGAATGAGCTAGAAGAACTGGAAAAGCTTATGGAAGAAGAGATCAAGGCAGTTCATCAAGTCAAAAGATCAAAACCGAGGGCATCTGTTCCATATTTGATTGAAGTCATAGCTTACAAGAGTCCGCCTTTTTGGGTGAGCAAAGAGGATGAGGAGATGACAAGTGATGAAGAGGAGGTCACTTCAAGAATGACAAAGCCGGTAGTGAAAGAGGAGGAGGATGCTATGGAGTGCAAGGAACAAACCAAGGGCACAAAACGCAAGCTTGAAGAAGAGGGGAAAGCTAAAAAGGAGAATTCAAAGAAGGCATATAAAAGTCGAGTTCAAGCTTACAAGAGGCGGTTCAAAGAACAAAAGATCTTGGTGGTGGACTCTCTAGAAGATTCAACGTAGAAGGCACGGAGTCTAGCTCAAGACTCTAAGAAAAAGAAGCGCTTCTCAGGAGGCAACCCGAGCTTGGTTTGCATTTTCTTTTCTTTTTAAATTTTTTAGCTTTTAATTAGGAAAGATATCAACTCATCATCCAATAACTGATAATTAGTAAAGAATTAGCTGTGGGGAACTTTAATTAATGAATGAGATGCATAGCATTTAGTTAAAATGTGAGATTTTATTACAATTTTGCAATCAGGCAGTTTCCACGACGTGGGCATAGCCAGCCACGTCGTGGGTAAAAATGAAAACACGAGACTAGAAAACATATTTAAAGTCCACGACGTGGGCATAGCCAGCCACGACGTGGCCTTTAAAAAGTCACGGGGGGACCATATGCTTAAAACCCTTTGACCAATAATCCTCATCCCCATTTGATACTGCCGCACGAACGGGAACAACAAAACCCCACAGCCAATTTCTTAATCTACTTCCAATTTCCTTGCAAGTTCTTGCCAATTAATCTACTTGGTATGTGTTCTACTCATTATTTGTAGTTAGTTCTTCCAATTTTAAATTTTCATGGCTAGGGTTTATGTGATTCATGAAATTGGTTGAAACTAGTTGTTGATTCAAGGTTGCATGTCCCTTAAATGTCCATAGGAACAAACCCCAAGCACTAATTTTGGTAGAAATCGCATATAAAATGACCGATCCAAAAGCTGTTTGCGACTGCGGCCCACAACGTGGCGTAGCCTGGCCACGTCGTGACTTCTGGCAAACCCGTTTAATATGTTTTAATGTTTTAGATGTTTGCTGCTTTGGTTTGATTTTGTATGCAGAAATGGGACCACGACAAGCTATTCCACAGGAGGAAAACCCGATTGATGTAGCAAGTATACATCCCTTATATCAGTTTCCTCAAAATATTCCCCGACCATTGTTAACTACTTACGAGAATCGGCTGGGATGGCTGTACAATAGGGAATTCGCGATAGCCCCAATTATCGATTGGGGATGGCTCGGTGGAGTGGGAATGGTGGCTGAGTTGGCACGCTATTGGTCGAAAACATACGAAGGGGACCAATTTTCTTTTACTTGTCACGGGTGGAGGAATTTGTTTGCTATTCAAGAACCCGTATACCGGGAATTATCGGTGGAGTTTTTCTCTACCGTATGCTTCGAAGAACGCACTATTGATTTCACCTACAACCGGGCACTTGTGGTTCATTTGGGTGGTGTTTATAGAGAGTGTATTCTTTGGCAATTCGCTTGGCGTATGGGGCTTTATACCGAAGTGGAGACTCAATCTCCGTTTTTCATACCGTTCTTGCTTGGCTGCGTTCGGGATTTTAATCCCGGTATTTTGGATGTTCAGTTCTGGAGGGGTATTTCTAGCCATGAATACAATACTTGTGACTCGAGTGAGTCCCAAATTCGGAATCCTGTTTTCCGGTTTTTACATCGCCTGATCACTTTTTCAATAAATCACAAGCATCATGGTGATAAAGTCCTCATTCATAATTTGTTTTATTTATGGACTCTTATTACCCCAGGAGTTTGCTGTGATTTACCTTATATGTTGGCGAGGTTCATGGGGAAGAAAGCGGCCAATTCTAGGCCCGGGAGCCCGATTACAGGGGGGCATTTGGTTACTCGCCTTGCTAGGTCGTATCATATTTTTACCCATGACTTTGTGAGGAATCTTACTCGATTCCCGGACACCGAATTGACCATTCAAGTCTTGGGAGTTATGCGAGCGGTAGTGAATGTTGGGGGTCGTTTTGTTATACCGCCGATAGATGACGAGCAAGAGGAGGCGCAGCCAGGGCAGCAACTGCCAGCCAGACCGCGGCGTCGGAATGTGCGAGCTAGAGGTGAAGTCGAGAGAGAGCGTGCTACTTCACAGTATGTGCAGGGAGTGCCCACCGACCCTTTTTAGAGTCGGGTGGGAATTTATTTGGATAATCTCCGGGGGCATGCCATTTACCATACCCAGCTTACTGAGGGTATTTATTCGCATTTGGGTGTGACCCGACCACCTTCTATGCCACCACAGTATCCTTATTTTCCGACATGGGAGGAGCTATGGCGTCCGCAAAATGATGGGGCAGGGCCAAGTGGAGCGCAATACCAAGATGATGATTGATTTTATTTCCTTTTCTTTTTATTTTGTTTTGTTTTTGAGTGGTTTTTAGTTTTTTTTATGTTTGAATTTGGTGTGTAATGTAAAACATTATTGAACTATGATGTTACTCTTTTATTTCTTTTGGGTTGTTCCATTTTTCAGATTAGCATTGGAATTCTAAGGAGCATATAAGGTGAACTCTAGAGTCGTGTCTAGTCGAGTCAAGGAAGCTTAGAGTCATGAGTTGGAACCCACAATTCAAGATAAGTGTGGGGTACGTTAGTAGGAGAGAGGTTACAGTTGGGAAGTATATTTACAAAGAAGCGTCTTAAAACATTTAGCCATTGGTCAAGTTGCTAGGGTGCATAAAAGAAATAAGGCATTTTCTGCCGATGTCCAGTTCCCACGACGTGGACTCCTTGCGCCACGTCGTGGCGCTCATGAAATTTGAAGAAATAAAGCAACTTGGTGCTCGCGCTTTCATCTCATATCACGACGTGGCCAGCTACCTGCCACGACGTGTCTCAGTTTTTACTTGCCCACATTTCTACTTACTAACACCCACTTTGAAGAATTGAAGTTTCGAGTCATGTTCGTGGTTTATTTACATATTCACCCAATTCTACACCGAGTTTCTATTTTTGGAGGTCCATATTTCGGATGCACGTTTTCCACACTTTTGGAGATGCTCACGCCACTATCCCAGGGGAGCCTGTTCCTTTTTCTCCCTTTTCTTTAATTTTGATTTATTTTTATGCATACAATGAGGGCATTGTATGAAATAAGTGTGGGGTAGGGGTAGAAAAAGTAAATTGCTAGATAATCATAGAATTTGATAGTAACAATTGAAAATTTTGAAATTGAAATTTTTAATAATTGAATCTAGTAATAATAATTTGAGCTATAATTGCTAGTGTTATGTGGGATGATCCGATGAAAGTTCAAATGTTTAGTTGAGCCAAATCACGTTATAGTGCATTTGTGGCCTCCCTTATTTTAGTGAAATCATGGAACAAAAACATAACCCCGCTTGGTTTGAGGGATGCAATATGTTTAGCAGCCTAAACCTGAAATGTATCAAGGAAAATTATTATCATTAACCGATAAAGGTTGAGGTTGAGCGCCTCTGCTTAAGCATGTAGGTTTATTGAGTGAAAAAAGTGAGGTAAATGTAATATAAAAAAAGAGAGAATTACAAGTAAAGTTGTAAGAATTTTGGAGCAAATAAAGTGAAGATCAAAAGATCAAAATTCCAAGAAATTCAAAAGTTGAAGATACCAGAAATCAAATCAAATAAGGTGGTGAATTCAAAGAAATCGAAGATCAAATGTCAAAGAAATGAAGAATTCCAAAAGAGCTCCATAGTGGTTTGAATGATTGTAATTCTAGATTATGTATGCTTAGGTTGCTCAACTAAAAATACCTTGAGGATAAGGAGGTTTTCTGCGGATGGATTCGGAGGGTTGCATAAAATGAGCATTGTTCGGAAAAAGTGGGCGAGTTTTTATGAAGATTGTGAGTATTTAAAGTATGGAGGGGGGGGTACTTTAGGAAAATTTTAGACACAAATGCATGCGTTGAGGTCTTGGCATAATGGCTGAGCTAGAGTTGGATTGTTCTATGTGGTATTGGTAATTAGAAGTTAAGTTTAAATTTGCTTGAGGGCAAGAAAAGCTTAAGTGTGGGGTATTTTGATATTTCCATATTTATACTTATTTTTAGGCAATATTTAAGTACATTTTTATTAATAAATTGATAATATGTTTAGAATAATGGTACTTATGACTTTAAAATTGTTATTTTCAGTCAATTAAAAGGATTTTCGGAGAGGGGGACCAAAAGTGACAATATGTGGAACATGGGAGGCTTGAAAGACAAGAAAAGAATAACTCAACGATAAATACTGAATTCATGACGTGGCAAAGTCGGCCACGACGTGGCAAGAGGTTTCCAGAAGATAGACATCGCGATGCGGAGGATTCCTTGGAGGATACGGATTACTTGAAGCCCACGACGTGGCAAAGTTGGCCACGACGTGGCGCGGGTTTTTGGAGATTATTTAAGTTCTCCTGATTATTATGAAAGAAAGAAGCTTTGGCTGAAGGAAAGAGTTCCAGGAGACGATTCAGAGCGAAAGAAGGGTTCTGGAAAAAGGTTTTCAACACCAAAAAGAATAAAGGTTTATATTTTAGTTAAATAAGAACATGTCTTTTATTACTTTTAGCTGTGTGGGTTTAGTTGCTATGATGAGCAGCTGAATCTAGCTACTCTTGTTTAGCTAGATGAAGCTTCAAACTTATGAATAGTTCAATGTTTATGGATTAAGTTTAGTTGGTAAAAATTGCTTGTGTTTGATTTGTATAACCTAGCATGCTATTGTTTGTTTCTCTAATTGCTTGATTGCATGTTCTGTGTAGCTTAGTGACCATTAAACTGCATGAATTTGTTTACCTAATGATTTAGTGAACATTGAATTATTAGAGCTAGGATTGACCAATCTTAGTTAGTAATTAGAGTAAACAAGCTTAGTTGTGCTAGAGAACGTGTATTGTGATCATAATTGCATTTATACAACAAATCTTACATAGCATATTTACAATCATAATTAGTTCTGTGTTTAATTATGTGTGAACATACATGGTTTGACATGAATTAGTTAATTATTGGTAAAGTTAGAACTAAATTACTAATACAACTAAAAACCAACTTAATAATATGTAATCATTAGTTAGCCATAAGGAAGAAGTGGATTCAAACTAAACAAGAGTGTGTTTTTAATTATTGAATTTGAATTTAAGTTCATCTGATCTTGCAAAATCAGATAAAACCCCTTTAAAATTGTTAATAATTAGATTAATTTAATAGTGAGTAAATTAATTAGAACACCGTTCCCTGTGATCGACACCCGACTTACCCAAGCTATACTGTAATCTGACTAGGTACACTGCCTATAAGTGCATAGTTAGTTAAGTTTGTTAGGTTATAAATATTAAAATTAGTGAGTACTTTTGTGCACATCAAGAGGGTATCATCAGAAGAAAACACATAAAATCCCCTTACGAAGGGACTGAGTAGGGTCAAACACTTGCAGCACGCTAGGAGCATTGGGCGGAAGGATGATATAAGTTTGGATTAGATAGCAAACATGTAATGGATAGTTTATACTTGACATTTGATGAATAAATAAAGTTGTGTTATTTATGAGTAAAGCTACTATCTTGTGTTGGTTATTTATCTATTGTTTCAATTTTGCATGTTTTGACTTCCTGAATGATAGGATTATTCAAACAGTCCACAGTCGTTCATATTTTGGAAGTAGATATGAATGAAGACTGTCATGAATTGTTTGTAGATTGTCTAAAAGGTTTTGGGCATAGCAAAGGTTTGCTGCAAAGTTCATGAGTGCTTATGAATATGATTTGAGCATTGGATTAAACCCACATTTGCAGGTATCACTTCGTGGTGTTTTGCCTTAAGTGATCGCAAAGCGATAATATCATATAGTCTTAAAACTTAGAGATATGGTTGTTGTTTGTTGGTTGGTTATGCATTGATGATGTGTAAACGCATCAGTAACTTGATGTTATAAAACACATTGTTGTACATGATTCAATTAGTAAATAATAGATGCATATGAGTCGAAGTTGATCTGTTCCTTTTATTCTATGAGAATAAAAGTGATATCTTGGCCACTTGATGATTTGGTTTGACTTATGTGTCGGGCCCGGTCAGAATGAGGTTGATGTGTTCAACTAAATTCTATGTCAAACAAATCAGAGATCAAGGAACAAATGTTGGACAATAAGCATTGTCAGCATGATATCTAGAATAGAGGATTATACGATCCCTTATCTGAAGGACAATTTGCTGAATAGAGTCGACGGCGAAATATAAGAGCTACAATTGCTAATCAGATTCTGAATTCATATGTGAGATATAGTTACTAGACTTATCCAAGTGGGAGACTGTTGGATTAGTGTCTAAGCCCGTAACTATATTTGGTATGTACTTGACCCGGTTGTGCATGGTCCTTTTGGGTTGCCTTCTCCAAAGCAACTTGACAAGGTAATTTAAGGAGAGAGAGAGAGAGAGAGAGAGAGAGAGAGAGAATATTATGGTTTATTAATATATTATAAGAATAATATATTAAAGGAGAAATCATATTTATTTAATTAGTATTAGTCATAAATTAATTAGGAATTAATCTGGTGACTAAAAGAGATTAATTGGATAAAGGAGTATAAACTGTCAAATGTATGATAGTTGAGTTTTTGGGCTGGGAAACCTAATGGACTGAGGGGGGAACGAAAAATCTAGAAGGTTCTATAGGCTTCTTGGTGATTAAGCTGTCCATTAGGGTTTAGACTGAAACCCTAGCAGCCAGCAGTATAAATAAGACCCCTAGGCTATGGAAATCGGCTACACTTGATTCCAAGAGAACCCTAGGGCCGATTTTAGCATCTCTCACCCTCTCTCATATTGCCTTCTTGCTTGTGGGGCTTGTGAACCATTAGAGGAGTTACAATTATGACTCTAAGCTCAAGATCAAGAAGATTACAAGGATTTCAAGCTACTTGGAAGAGGTAAAACACCTAGATATGTTTTCTTAATGATAATTTCGAATTACATATGATAGATCTAGTTTTGTAAGTCTTGGAATCAAAGAATGTACAATAGAGAAACCTAGATCCAAGCATTAGGATTTGTATGAGCACATAGGATTGTTCTTATGCATAAAACCCATCACTATTTATAGTGCACCAAGGATGTTATGGATAACCCTAATCTCAAATATGGTAATTATACACCTCCTTTGATTATCCATATATGATAAGATATTCTAGAAACTCTAGAGTAATTTTTCATATACCATCAAAAAACTGTCCACCCTTCCCCTAGGAGGGTTCTGGACCCTCTTGCTCAACTATTGAACAATCACACTTTTAGTCCTTTCACTTTTAATTAATTCATTTAATCCCAAAATTAATTCCAAATTAATTTCTGATTGAATATTAATTAATAACATGATTACTAATTAATATATTATTTCCGTAACATATTAATAAATAATTTATTCCAATTTATTAATCTGTTAATAAATTCTTCCTCTTCCTCAATTAATCATCATGTCTAGTTGCACGTGTGAAGGTGTAACGCCATGTTCCGAATCGATTCCTAGTCTGAGGGTGTGGCCCAAATATCGGTCATCATAAGGATTAGGGCTTTTGAAAAGGTAAGATCTAGGCCTATTTAGCTGTGAGTGGTGTATTAGAAGTGATTCAGATGTTCGGTTCGTGTTTTGGAGCATAGGGGTATTTCGATAAAGAGTCAGTTTAGGCTTGTGAAGAAAATGGAATTTTGTTCGGATGGTCTTAAGGAAGGTATGAGTTGATAGAAGTGTAGGGCTTCTCGTCACCTTTCCGTGGATATAAGGATCGTCGGAATCGGGCTTATAACGAAGAAGTTATGGCCTACGGAAGTTTTGTGATTTTCAGGCTTAGCCGAGTACACGGGGCGTACACAAAGAGTACACGAGGCGTACTAATGAAGAAGGCAGTATGCAGGGCGTACCTTGGAGTACGCTGGTCGTACTGACCAAGATGGTCGCGAATGTTCTTCGGAGTACGCGGAGCGTACCATATTTACGCTGGGCGTACGCTAGTCAGATCAGAGCCTTATTTTAGGGTCTTGTAACCTATTTAAGCTTCTTATCTCATAACCTAACCCTAATATCTTCACCCCCCACCTTCTAAAACCCTATAAATTGTTCTTAATCATTCATGGTGGCATTTTGAGTGTATGGACTCCATTTTTGGAGTGTTTGACCCGTTTTCAAGAAAGTGGAGTTTGATGCAAAGATGGAGATCAAGGAAAAGCTTATAGATATGGCTTTTGTGACTCATTGTCAGCTTGATGAAGGTATAAAGCTCTGAACTTGACCATTGATGTCTTAGATCTCTTATTTTTGAGTTTTAGTTCATTTTGGTCCCAAGAATGAGATCTAGTGGTCTTGATTTCATTCCAGGAGCTTTGAGTTTCCCCTGTTAGTGTTTCTGAGGTTCAAGGTCCATAAAGTTGGTTCCTTTAGAGCTTAAGACCATCTATGTGGAATTTTGAGTCATTTCCATGAAAGTAGAATCCTATTTGGTCTGTTTGGAGCATGCAAAGGCATAAAGTTGGCAACTTTATGCCTTAGGACCCATCAAATGACCTAGATCTGAGTTTGGGACGTAAATTCTTCAAGTATTAAGCACTTAATGGATTTTGTGCATAAGCTGTGTGTAGGCTGGGGTACCATGTAGTACGTTTGCTCATACAAACTTTCGCCCAGTACGCTAAGCTTACAGAAGAGGTACGTTGGGCGTACGCTCTCAAGAGGACTTGGGCCTTAGTGGACTTCAGACCTTTGGGCCCTAATGGACTTGGGCCTTAGTGAACTTCTTTTTTATAATGTTTCTTGATCTCCTTCGCAAAATGGGATGCAATATGTTTCATGTATTCTTTAGAGATGAGGTGAATGTTGGTTCTTGCGACTTGGAATGATAAAAAAGATAATGAAAAAGATTAATAGGGTGTGTGTGGCTAATATATGACTTCTTATAAGCATATAAATGGGTATGTATGGATTTTTAAAATCATATAAATGAGTATATGAAGATTTTCATAAGACAATATATTTTCTCTTATTTCTACTAGGGTCTAGGTATGTATGAAGTTATGGTCATTATTTCCTAGATAAGTAAAACTAGAGTTTAAATAATAATTATGATCTATGTTTATGAAGCAGTCCCCAAAATGATCTTTTCTTTGTCATAACTAGTATCAAAGTATTGAATTAGGTTATCCTTATAAACAACCATAACTCATAAATAAAAAACATAATAAACAAATACTTATAAACCTTATCTTTTCTAACTAACGATCAATGACATGAAGATTAAGGTGGTGTTTGTTTTTTGTCCACAGATCTTCCTGGCCTATTCTGTCTGCGCGGCGCAGACCACGCGCAGACATTAGCCATCGCAGATTGTTTGTTTTTTTGAAGACTACAGACCTAAAAATGTCTGCGCGCCCTCTTCTTGGCACAGACGTGGACCAGAGTCTTCTAACATCTTCTAGCCTAAAAAACACATATACTTTATTTTTCTTTTTTGTTTTTTTGAATTTATATTTATTCCAACTTTATAAACAATTTGAAAAAAAAAAAGATTACAATACTTAAAAAAAAGTTCGACGACACAAACATGATATTTTTGACAAATTTATAAGTAAAAGTTTATTATAATAATGGTCGTTGAAGTTTATATAAATATGATATATATATATATATATATATATATATATATATATATATATATATATATATATATATATATATATTCTTATATTTTTTGTACCAAATTTTATAAAAGATTATTAATAAAATATCTTCAATTTCTTAGGCTTAATATTTATGGCACGTTTTTAATTGATTTAATTGAAAAAATCGAAGTTTATTTTCATTCATTTATATATCAAATTCTTTGATTCCTAATTACAATGTTTAGGTATAATTTTGCGACCAAAATTGTTAGTTTTTATCAAATATATATGTTAATTTATACCATTTTATTTTCACTTTTTATACAATAATACTTAAAAGTTGATTTAGATTTGTTAGTTATTTATAACAAAGTCATAAATATATTAAAAAATCACTTTGTAGTTTAAAAAAATCAATTTATTTAGATTTTAGTTTATTTTAGTAGTTTGCAGATGTTAAAAAAACAAACAATCTTTTTTTTTCAGACTGCAGACGTTTGGTCCGTCTCTCCTGCTGCAGAGGTCTACAGATATGGTCCGCAGACTACAGACATTTTGTCTCAGAAAAAACAAACAACACCTAAAATTCATGTCCCAACTCATCAATGAAATTAAACAGACTTAAAAAGAAAGATCACGAAAAACATAAACTTATTCTAAAGCAATGTGAGGACTCAGGACATATTAACAAGACATGGAGAGAAGGTCGGATCGATGCTCAATTAGTGACGGAGCTACGTGGGGCGTTGGAGGTACTACAACATCTCCAAAAAAATTGTTTTATGTATATAAAAAATGTTATTTTTAAACATGTTTTATGTTGTGTACCCCCAGCTAAAAGGATAATATGATGTATTTTAATGCCCCATATATAATAACTATATAAAATATTTATTGATAATATTTGTATCCCATATAATTTTTTTTGGTTCCGTGCTCAGTTGCTTAATTTCTTACCATACTTTAAGTTTATTAATTTATATTTATAGTTTATTAATAATCTAAATGCAATACATATCAAATAGTTCATTTCTAGGTTATTAAATATGACTAGTTATACTTTAAATATAGTCGTTTATTTATTATAATTTTATAATAGTATATTTTATAAAAATTACAGTAAAAAAATATATAAATATTTAAAAAGGTAATAAATTATAGGATATTTTTTTGACAATCAAGCTAAAAAGAATAGACAAAAGGATATACTTTTTATGCAAAAGATCATATAAAAATATATAGGGTTTGAGATAAAATATTATTTAGACACGCCATTTCTTAAACCATTTTATATATAAAAAGATAGAGTTAATAGAGTTGGAGTTAAAGTTGGGTTCGATGATAAATATAAAAATAAAGTCAACTTGTTCTTTAGCTTCAAACCCAATTTTAACTCTATTTTCTTCGTAACCATCTAAAAAATTCAGGTTCTTACAATATTTTTCATTAGTAAAATTTTAACGGTCTCTAAAAAACCTGCAAAGAATATATTCCTACACAAGCGAAAAATAAAACTTTAGATTAAGAATATTTTATCTAAAAAGAACATACAAACATAAGAAACCACTATTTTCTAATTCAATAAAGCATTACTACAGAAACGTGTAATATTTATATGCGTTGTATTATATAAGTAACACGTAATACCATAAAATAAAAAATAACAATAAACCTTTTTTCAAGCTATGTAAAACTGTCATACACATGATATACCAAGAGACGTGGACATAAACCGATCGGACCTTGTCCTTGTAACCAAAGATTTCATCTCCCGCGACAACCCATCAAACTCCCGCAGCTTCTCCGGTGACTCCGGGATGGTAGACAGTGCAGTTCTGGAAGTATCGTAGACGTAGAAAGCTCCGTCTGTTGAGGAGGTATGGTGGTGGTTTTTAGGCCAGAAAACAGATCGCAGGAACTTGTGCAATGATCGGGAGATCTTGGAATGTTTCTTGGAGGTGGGTTCATTGTGGCGGGCGGTGGGTGGTGGTTGCCGGTGGTGGGAAAGGTGGGGCATTGACATGGTTCTGGTGGAGATGGCAGAGTTAATTTGGTGTTGTAAAGATTTGAGTTCAAATGAGTCGTAAAGGGAACTGCCACAGTCCCAAATTTCACGTTTCATCTCTTCTTTTCTCATTTCCGCTTCTTGTCAACTTCGGAGAGATAGAGAGGAGAAAGTTGGGTGGGGGTGTTTGTTTCCAAAGATGTAGAAGTATATTGTTATATATCTATATATCTACATATATGCATACATATATGGGTTTAGTGTATATGTGTGTATATATATCTGTGTGAAAGAGAGAGGCTTATCTGTTATACATTATTCAAAGATGTAGAAGTTAATTATGCAAAAGGAATTATATATATATATATATATATATATATATATATATATATATATATATATATATATATATATATATATATATATATATATATATATATATAAATGTTCAAATGAGAACCAAAAAAGGTTAAGAACCGTAACAACCTCTAATTTTAGATGTTTATAAAGGGTTTAGGGTGTTTATAAAAGGTTTAGGGTTTAGGGTTTACCCTAAACCCTAAACCTTTTATAAACATCTAAAGTTAGAGATTCTTACGGTTCTTAACCTTTTTTGGTTCTCATTTGAACCACTCCATATATATATATATATATATATATATATATATATATATATATATATATATATATATATATATATATATATATATATATATATATATATACACCTTAAAAAAAACCCTAAAAATCATAAAAATGCATAAAAAAAATACTTAGAGATCACAAAACTTTTCTTTGAATTTTTTTTTTTATCAAAAATCACAGTTTTTTCTTAAAATTTGCTGGAAAAAAAAAATAATAACTCAATTTTTTTTTATAATTTTAAATTTTTTTTTTCCAACGAATTTGTATAGAAAGCTGCGATTTTTCCAAAAAATATTTTAAAAAAAGTTTTGTGATCTCTAAGTATTTTTTTTATGCATTTTTATGATTTTTAAGGTTTTTTTGTTTTCCAAATAACTCTTATATATATATATATATATATATATATATATATATATATATATATATATATATATATATATATATATATATAATTGAAAACATCTAAAGGTTAAGAAGAACATATTTAGACCCGACAAATTAATATTAAAATCAAGAGCTAAAACTAGGTTAATTATCATTTATATAATTTTTGAAACTTATATGGTCTAGTTGTAACTTTAAAATTAAACTATATTGTTTTATTTTAGTAACATCAAAACGAACCAGTTAAAACACGAAAAACACAAATGACACGACAAAGATAACATTAAACAACCATTAATTTATTTAATTCATACTTAGTCATATAAAATACAACAAACACATGTTAATATCGTGTTGAACTTAGAACACGACACGGCACGACATCATGTTTTTTTATAATTAACATGAACATGACACGAACACACATTTGAATATCAATTTTGTCCCAATTTCGTTTCGTGTCTTATTGGTCATAAGTAAAGAAGTCGAGATCTTTTTGAAAGAACAACAATATGGCCAAATAAGTAGACTATATATGATTAAAAATATTTTTTTTTACCTTTTCAGTATATTTAAATTTATTGAAATGATCTATCACAATCAAATTTGGAAGTGAGATCTATGTTTGTTATTACTTTTTATTAAGTGAAAATTACAAAAAAGTCATTATATTACCATAAAATTTCGATTTTGACAGTGTTTTTTTTCGATTATGTCACTATATTTTTACAATTTTGTTGCAATATTAACTAAATAACATGTTCTCCATGTTCTTCTGATAACTATTTTTACGAATTGCAATAAAGTCATTATATTACCACAAATTTTGATTTTGACGCCCGAGTTTTTTTTCTAATTATGTCACTATATTTACAATTTTGTTGCAATATTAACCAAATGACCAGTTCGATGCAAACTCTATATTTGAAACTCAATCATGCTACATAAGATCCAACGTGGCTTCCAGTTCATAATATTTTCATGTCTTTTATTTGGTAACTTGCTAGATTGATGGTAATTGGTCATTTGGAGCAACATTAATAATATTTGAATATAGTAGAGGAACAACAAGTTCAACATCGTTGATGTTGGTATACCCTGGTGACATGAACTCTAAAAGAATGCTAATCAGCCTTGGGTAAGTCACATAAGTAGGTCTTTTCTTGATAGATATGTAGGATCAAACTGATCAAACATGAGTTAGAGCAGAATCCAAATGTTTATTCTTGACCACAGTGTACAAAATCCCGAGTTCAAACAAATTTAACTGGTCTAAGATTTCTTGTTTTATGCCCTAGGCATTTACCGATGACCCCATTAAGAAACTTCAAGCCATGGGGATGGCATTTTCTAAGAACAAAAGTAGATCTATCTCGAGTTCCTTAAAGGGAAAGATCATACCCTAACCTGGCAAGCACAAATAGTGGCAGATGGAGTATTGGGGCTGTCCAGTGCTCGCCCCTCCTAATATCCATATGTTTAATAAGCCTACTATATTTGACTATAATACCATATCATCTAGTGTAAATATCTTAAATTACTAAATGATAATTTTTATTTTGTATATGAAAAGGTTAAATTTACACAATTAGTCCTTTTATATTGTCTCCTTACCGTATTTAGTCGATTAAAATTTTTATTTGTGTTTCTTGTATAACTCAACAACATCTAACATATACATTTCCATAACAGGTCCCTTCTATTACTCATCAACATATAACATATACATTTACATTAGCATAATATAAAATTATAAATACAAATTTCACATATATTATTATTATTATTATTATTATTATTATTATTATTATTATTGTATATTTTTCATCTATTATTGTTTTATTGCTAAAATATTACAAATGTAATTAGATATGTACATCTATATCATGACATTTTTAGATTCATATTTTGAAATTTTTATTTCAAAATACGATTATAGGTAACCTCCGAAAAAAATCGTAGTAATTTTTATATAGTTGTTTTTTCTCAGTTAATTTCTTTTTAAAATTTAAAAACTTTATTATATTATTCAAAAATAAAATACATTTTAATATATCATTGCGATGTAAGCCCCCCTTAATAAAATATCCTGGCTCCGCCCCTAAGCACAAACTTGCACTTCTTATTCAGATGGAGAAGCAGAAAATGCAACATAATTTGGAAGACAAGGTATTGCAAGGTTTAGGGAGATAGCTCATCTTCGACGATGATACTAAATAGTCTCTTTTGGAACCGTGTCATGCACCTTTCTCCTAGCCAACTCTTAATTGAAACCCCTAAAGTTTGATAATGATGTGCACGACATGGAAAATTGGATGTGTTGGGTTTTGTATGCATCTTTATACTAGATTTAGGCAACGGGAGAATTCAAATATAATCTTAAATGTACATGCACCTAGATCTAAGTTTTCCTATTATAACAATATACTTTCAAAACTATGAATTTGAACTATCAAAAAGGGAGAAGTTTACTAACCTTTCAAATATAATCATATATACCTGTAATCCACTTGAAGATCTCGATCCCTTGCAATCTCTTAGAATGACTAACACCCAAAGTAGGAGTGCCTCTAATGGCTCACACCCAATAGATTAAAACCCTAAAATATTTAGGAGAAAGGAGAGAGGTTAGTGAGATCCAAAAATTTCAACTTTATGAGAGGTTCAATCGATTTTCTCAAAGGCCAGAGGGTTCTATTTATAGTTTAGGTAGCTTGAAGATAAAATATATTTAAATCAACTAAATAATCAAATGTAATCTAGATACAAATCATTTCCTTATCTGTTATCTGGACTAATTCTAAAACCCTTCTAGAGCTCCCGAAACCATCCACCCCTTAAGGGATTCCAAAATGTTCTCTTGGTCAACTTTTGGACAATTAACATTCAATTATTGCACGGTTAATTAAATCCACATTAGTTCTAATTAATTCCAATTAATTTCAAAATTAATTCTAACTAGTTTTAATTCATTTATACAGCCTGGAATTTTTCACAACCAAATTTATAAGAAAGATTTACATAGACGTAGCAGGTAAACGAGCAACAATTTGTGTCGCAACCTCTTTTTGGATGGCAAAACTAATTCTTTTAAAAACAACATCTATAAATTTTGGAGTCATAACATTACTATGCATGACCCGTTGGACTCTATTCATTTATGAACATGTAATAAATTAATAAACTATTCTCCTCTTTGTATGTTGCTTTTACTATTCTACATCATGCATGAATTGATATATTTTTATCTTGTTGGCTGTATAGATATCAATCATGAGATGCAGATGTATGTGGGATCATGGACCTGCCTAAAGGTGCATCATGTCTACAATAACAAAATATATATAAAAAGTTTTGTGCATATTTGGTTAAACAAAAGATTATAGGGAGTTGAAGAGGTGTTGTTATCTTGTTAAACTTGTTAATTCGATGCAAAAAAACCAGAAGAAAACAATGTTTTAGAAAGTTAGGGAAAATACCGGCAATAGTATAACGTCCCAAAAATAGGAGCCAAAAATTTCATTTTTAAAACATAAACTTTGCAAAACATTCGAAATAAAACATTCACGGATCATATCATTTCATAAAAGATGTTGCGTGTCTGGAAACCAATTTATAAAACATAATACTGTCAGAGTACAAATCCCCAGGAAGATCTCATAGTGTGGAATACAAAGCGTGTGTGTGATGTGCCGCTACCGTGCCGGCTCCTTCCCCTTCGAAGAAGTGGTACCTGAAACCCAAACTGAAAACTGTAAGCACGAAACTTAGTGAGTTCCCCCATCTTACCACATACCATACAATCACATATTATACATACTGCCGGACAATTCTGGGGTGCCCGACCTACCCGGTACGGCCATTCTAGGGTGCCGACCTACCCGTATTAAGCCGTTCTGGGGTGCTGACTACCCATGTCAAGCCATTCTGGGGTGCTGACTACCCATCGGTCCTGACAACCGATCCTCGGGGACTATTTCATCCCTACTGCTACTGGCACATATATCATAACATAACATATTATCAGACATATCTAGGGTGTCCGAACATATCTAGGGTGTCCGATCTACCCTTCGGTCCTAACGACCGAACTTGGGGACTATTCCCCTCCTACTACCACTATCACATATAACATATCATGCCAGCATATAAACATATCATCACATACTATCAGACATATCTGGGGTGTCTGACCTACCCTTCAATCCTAACAACCGAACTCTACTACTATCACATATACATATAATGCCAGCATATAACATTTCAGGTAGTAGTAAACCTAGATGATATCACAAATACAATCATCTAACATACAACTCCTACTGGTGGGCCGGCATTGTGGCCGTAGACCCACCGCTACTGGAAGGTAACTCACCTTAAAGTAGTTGCTGATCTGTGTGGGAACTGACTGTCTTCTGTTGTTGCTGTCCCGGAAATCCTCCGGCTATAATTCCCACAAAACACTCAGTTAAATACTGCTAATCGACCTCAGGGTAAAATGACCATTTACCTCTAACCAAACCAAGAGTCAAAGTCAACTTCCAGTTGACCCGACTCGCCGAGTTGGCCTGCCAACTCGCCGAGTCCCTATCCCTTTGTCTGACTATAATCCCGTCTCTACTCGTCGAGTTAGGCATTGACTCAACGAGTTTTCCTTCTAAACCAAAGACCAATAGTCCTTCATCCTACTCGCCGAGTTGTATGAACAACTCGTCGAGTTCATCTTCATCCAAAGAACACTTTATGCTGACACTCGCCGAGTTGTAAGAACAACTCGCCGAGTTTGTTCTTGAGGCAAGAAGATTGCCTTGGACTCGCCGAGTCAGGGCATTGACTCGCCGAGTTCCTTCATGGGTGAGTCTGGCTTCCGACTCACTGAGTCACACCCCATGACTCACTACTCCACTCCGCAAACACGAAAAGGGGGAAACCTCGGGGACTCGTGACTCGACTCGCCGAGTCCGCTGAACGACTCGCCGAGTCTGTCACATGCAAATACTATATACTCGATTTTGCTTGAATCCAGCTCATGCCATTCATAGATCTGGGTTTCTAGGGCCTGATTAACACGTAATGTTTCCAACTTTACGTGTAAATAAACACCAATGAAGGTTTTAGGGCTCAAAATGCACTAAAAGAGTAGATCTAGGGCTTTCATGCAATATGGCTCCATAAAGGCAGTGGATCTGAGCTCCTGGAGCTCAATTATGCCTAGATCTAAGGGTTAATCAACTTATTACAAACCCTAATTCATAATCAAGCTTGGAAATGGCTCAAGAAGGACTTTAATGGAGCTATAAGGGACTATAAGCATGGAAATAGAGGGAAACTGAGTCATACCTCAAGGAAATCACTGAGATAACACCAAAATGCCTGGCCTCCTTCTTTTCTTCTTGATCTATTCTTCTTTTCTTTCAAAAAATTCAAGAAACACACCAAAACACTTCAATCTCACAAGGAATAAGGGTTTGGACGATGTTTGGAGCTCTGAGGGTGAAAGGGGCGAGGTTGGGGCGCATAAGGTTGGTTTAAATAGGGTGCAAACCCTTGAAATTTAGGGTTTCATCAGACAGCGGGGACTCGCCGAGTCCAAAATGTGGACTCGCCGAGTCGCCAACTTAAACGTGCCCCCAAACCCGTCTCTACTCGGCGAGTCGGGCCTACAACTCGCCGAGTCCAAGGCCAAAAATGCAAAATAGTTAGATAAATTTTTATGTACCAGGAACCAGGTGCTACAAATCTTCCCCACTTATTTTAGACTTCGTCCTCGAAGTCTGCTATTCGATCCTGAAACAGCTCGGGGTAATGCTCCATCATCTCTTCCACCGGCTCCCTAGTCCATTCTGAACCCTTTCGGTGCTGCCATTGCACCTTTACTAATTCCACCCTCTTGTTCCTCAGATCCTTCGACTTCCAGTCGAGGATTGCGACTGGGCGCTTAATGTAATTCAGGCTGTCATCAACCTGTATATCCTCTAGCGGCACCACCGCTGAATCATCCACTAGGCACTTCCGTAGCTGAGAGACATGGAAGGTGTTGTGGATCCGACTAAGCTCGGCTGGCAGATCCAGCCTATATGCCACCTTTCCCACCCGGGCTACAACCCTGAACAGACCAATGAATCTCGGGCCCAACTTGCCCCGCTTCCTGAATCGAATGACGCCTTTCCAAGGTGACACTTTCAGGAGAACCATATCCCCGACCTGGAACTCCAGATCTGATCGACTCTTGTCGGCGTAACTTTTCTGCCGACTCTGCGCAGTCTGAAGCCTGCTTCGAACCTGCTGGATCCTCTCGGTCGTCTTGAGCACCACCTCGGTGCTCCCCATGACCCTCTGGCCAACTTCACCCCAACATATCGGGGTCCTGCACCTCCGTCCGTACAACATCTCAAATGGGGGACGGTCAATACTCGCGTGGTAGCTGTTGTTGTACGAGAACTCAGCCAAGGGAAGATAGGTATCCCAACTACCACCAAAGTCTAGCACGCATGCCCGTAACATATCCTCCAACGTCTGGATGGTCCGCTTGCTCTGACCATCCGTCTGCGGGTGAAAGGCGGTGCTAAAATGCAGACGAGTGCCCAACTCATCATGAAACTTCTTCCAAAACCTGGAAGTGAACTGCACATCTCGGTCTGATATCACTGATACTGGCACCCCGTGTCGCGCCACTATCTCCCTGATATATATATCGACCAACTTTTCGGCCGAGATACTCTCCTGGATCGGAATAAAATGGGCGCTCTTGGTTAATCGATCCACGATGACCCAAATCGAATCTACTCCTCGCGCAGTCCTGGGAAGCTTTGTGATAAAATCCATCGTAATATCTTCCCATTTCCACAACGGGATCTCCAACGCCTGTATCTTGTCATGCGGTCTCTGATGCTTGGCCTTGACCTTCTTGCAGGTCAAACACCGCTTGACGTACCACACCACATCCCGCTTCATGCAGGGCCACCAATAGTCTAGACGAAGATCCCGATACATCTTCGTCGCCCCTGGATGAATAGAGAATCGGGATTTGTGCGCCTCCTCCATCAAGATCTGGCGCACTCCTCCATGATACGGCACCCACACCCTACGGTGTAGTGTCAATAACCCTCGGCTATCATAATCGAAGGAGGTGACTTGACCCACTATTCGCTCACTCTTCCGATGTTCCTCCTTCATAGCCTCCTGCTGAGCTTCCCGAATCTGCTCTAATAGTAGAGTCACCACCGTCATCCTCATACACACATCCCTGATCGGTGCCGCCTTATGGCTAAGCGCATCGGCCACCACGTTGGCCTTCCTCGGGTGATAAAAGTATCTCGCAATCATAATCCTTCACCACGTCCAACCACCGATGCTGCCTCATGTTTAGATTCGGCTGATCCATGAAGTACCTCAAACTCTTGTGGTCTGTGTAAATGGTACATCGAACCCCGTAGAGGTAATGCCGCCAAATTTTGAGGGTGAAGACCACCGCCCCCAACTTTAAATCATGTATCGGGTAGTTTGCCTCGTGAGGCTTCAGCTGCCTCGAGGCATAAGTAATGACATGTACCCTCTGTATCAAAAATGCGCCTAAGCCCGAGATAGACGCATCACAGTATACCACAAAATCCTCTACGGCCTCGGGCAGGGCTAAGATTGGTGCCTCGCACAATCTCTGCCTCAGAATCTCAAACGCTGCCTGCTGCTCAGGCCCCCATCGAAAGACCACGGCTTTCCTAGTCAACCGTGTCAGGGGTACGACTATCTTGGAGAAATCCTGAATAAATCTCCGATAGTAGCCTGCTAATCCTAGGAAACTCCGAATCTCGGATGGAGACTTCAGAACCTCCCATCTCATCACAGCCTCCACCTTGGCCGGCTCTACTAAAATCCCGTTCTAATTGACGAGGTGCCCAAGAAACTGCACCTCGCGCAACCAAAACTCACATTTGGAGAACTTGGCGTACAAGCTCTCCCTCCTCAAGATCTCCAAAACCTCTCTCAGATGCTCCTCGTGCTCCTCCTGCGTCTTGGAATAAACCAAAATGTCATCAATGAAAACTATCACAGACCGATCCAGCATTGGTCTACACACGCGGTTCATGAGGTCCATGAACGCGGCGGGAGCATTGGTGAGCCCAAACGGCATCACCACGAACTCATAATGACCATAACGCGTCCGAAACGCGGTCTTCTGCATATCCTCCTCTCTAACCCTCATCTGATGATAACCTGAACGAAGATCGATCTTGGAGAACCAAGATGCTCCCTGTAACTGGTCAAAGAGGTCGTCAATCCTCGGGAGTGGGTAACGGTTCTTCACCGTTACCTTATTCACCTCCCGGTAATCTATACACATCCGATGCGACCCATCCTTCTTCCTCACAAACAGGATCGGGGCTCCCCAGGGTGAACTGCTTGGTCGAATAAATCCCTTGTCTAGCAGCTCCTGTAGCTGCGTAGACAACTCCTGCATCTCGGGAGGAGCCAACCGATAGGGTGCCTTGGCTATCGGAGCCGCACCAGGAACTAGGTCAACCCTGAACTCTACCTGACGCTCCGGAGGTATTCCAGGAAGCTCCTCCGGGAACACATCAGCGTAGTCTCACACCACTGGAACCTCGCTCACCGTCGCCTTACCCGCATCCCGGGTATCCATAACGTACGCGACATATCCCGCGCAACCCTGTTGAAGGTAGCGCCTAGCTCTCACTGCTGAACATACTGTGGGTCCACGCTGTGGCCTCTCTCCGTGGATCACCAACTCTCCCCCACTTGGGGTCTTGATCCGCACTAACTGCTGTGCGCAATCTATCACCGCCCCATTAGGGCTCAACCAATCCATGTCTATAATCACCTTGTTCCCCTACAAAGGGATGAGAACCAAATCCACCAAGTAGCGCTCCTCAAATAACCTCAGTAAACCTCTTGCTAAGCGCAAGGGAAACAAATGATCGGGTGGCACCCGAGTCAAACAACACCTGAACAGGAATACCGTTCACATGGAGCGATCCTAATGCATATACACAGAGCACGGATCAATATCATAACATCATAAAAATAAGATAGAGGGAAAGAATCATACCTGTCACCACATCGGGTGGCGCGAGCCTCCTCGGTAGTCAGCTGAAATGCCCGACTCCTCACCACTGGAGCCTCTGCCTTGACCTGCCGGCCATCTGTAATCCGCAGGGTAGCTGGAGCTGGCGCCTTAGACGGCGCTGATGCTGTCAACTGGGGGCAATTGGCCTTCTTGTGGCCCCTCTGGTTGCAGTGGAAACACAACAACTCCGATGTCTGAATCACATGTGCAGGGGCGGTACAATCCCTGCTGAAATGCCCCGTCTTGCCGCACTTATAGCAGCCCGACGATCCCAGTCTACATGCCCCCTCATGAGGCCTGCCGCATTTCTTGCAGCGGCTCGGTCCTGACTGGCCTTTCGGCCTACCATCTGGTCCCTTGGGCTTCTTCCCCAAAGCCCCTCCTGCCTGACCCTCCTTTGTCTTCCTCTTCCGGATGTGCTCCAGATCTATCTCCCTCTCCCTTGCCCTGGCAATCATAGAGTCCAGGGTAGGGCAAGCTGAAAAACTGACATGCTCCCGAATATCAGCTCGTAGCATGTCATGATAACGGGTCCTTCTCATATCCTCATCACCCGCGTACTGGGGCACCAGAAACTCCCTCTCCCAGAACTTGGCGGTGATCTCCGCCACAGTCTCCGTCGTCTGTCTCATATCCAAGAACTCTCTGGCCAGCTGTTGAAGCTCGACAGCCGGCGCGAACTCTGCCCTGAACCTGGTCGCGAAGTCCGACCAAGTCATAGCTTCGACAACCGAGGCTCCCAATGAGTCACCCACAGACTCCCACCAATCCCTAGCTCGATCTCGTAAACACCCTGCTGCAAACCTCATCTTCGACCCCTCAGGGCAGAAGTTAATCATCTGTGCAGACTCAATGTATGCAATCCACCGTCTGGCAGTTATGGGGTCCTTCGCCCCATGAAAATCCGGCGCACCACCACACCGAAAGTCCTTGAAGGACAGTGTGCCATGTCGCTCCTGAATGCCCTGAGGCGATCCTCCATCAACTCCAATATCCCTTCCTTGATCGACCCGAAGATAATGGGGGTCGACTCAAGGATGCCTCTGGTGATCTCTGATGCGATGAACTCGCGTAGCCCCTCATCTACTGGCTCGGAACCTGATCCCGAACTTGATCCCTCTCCTAAACTGCCAACTGTTGGCCTCGAGCGTAGTACCACCATTATGAAATACATAAATAATAATTGTTAGCGGTACTGATACCTCTGGAGGGATCACACCTACTACAAGTTCCCTGGTCTTATCTTGGCCTTCCTCTGTTCGGGTACAGATCATCTGCTTTCAGTAGTACGGGCCCATACTGCCTTCCACATCTATCCGTACCTTCTCCAAGGACTGTCTTGACTCCACCAGGTCCCTTTCACTACCGCTGATCACGGCTATAGTCATCCTAGGCTTGCCCCAGGAAAATCTCTAACTCCACCCTACCTGGTCCTCAGTTGCTGAAGGCCTCCTTGTAATGCCAATTAGTCATTACCTGAATACCATCACATGTGGTGAGGCTCAGATAATCCTTCGAGTAACAGACTCGGCTTTACACGGTTAGACTCAGACAAAAGCCGCGCAGTAAGGCCAAATCCAACACTCTAAGATTATTCAACCCTGATCACATGTGACGTGACGTATTCATCTAATGTCTAACTCCCATCACTCAGAGTCCCACGAAGCACAAAGCAAGCAACATTCAGACAAAAGGAAACAATCTCAAGCAAACCGTCCTCATAGAGAAAAGCTGCACTAGCATACAATGCTAAACTCATACTATCAGGCATAACCCTAACAGGCTATCCTACTGCTGTCTACCCGATTCTAGAATGCAATTTTCATACACTAAAGCACATAAAGTAGGCACATAAGGCATTACTCCTAGATCCTTAGTCCTATTCTAGCATGCTGTTCTACTGAAACTGATAAACATAACATAAGCTGGTATGGGTACTTTGGGGAATACTTACTTGAGCTCGGCCGGTCGCACTCATCACACACTTTGTTCCTTCTTAAAACTCTTTACTTAGCTTTTAGGAAACATTTTCTTCTTTAAAATCTTTTAATCCCTCGATTTGAGTTCAGACACCCCTGAAGGTGTGTCCGAATCCCTCAAACCAGGGCTCTGATACCAACTTGTAACATCCCAAAAATAGGAGCCAAAAATGCAAAATAGTTAGATAAATTTTTACGTACCAGGAACCATGTGCTACAAATAGTAAAAAAATGAGGGATATTTTCAAAATTTAGACATGAAAATGGACATTTTCGGGTACAGACATGCATTCCGCGGAGGTAGCTCCGCGGAATGGCAAAATCGTAAATAAATTAGTGTATTTAAAAAAAAAACTTCAAGATTCATTCCGCAGAGCTTCGCAGAGGTAGCTCCGTGGAATGGATCTTTAGTTAAAAAAAAAAAAAAAACTATTCCAATGATTCTTTTATGTAATAATCTCTAATTAAAAGACCAATTTTTTTTCCACTTCACATTCATTCCAAACATTGTCAAGAAAAATTTATATTATCATTAATCTTTTATTGAAAATAATTAGTTGGGGGAATGAATTTAAACCCCGAATAATTTATTTGAAAAAAAAAAAAACTGAAGATCAATTCCTTGGAGCTACCTCCGCGGAATCCACTTTAGCTCCGCGGAATGGATCTTGAGTGTTTTTTTTTTTTAATTTTTAATTTTTAATTTTTTTTTAAATACACTAATTTGTTTATAATTTTGATATTCCGTAGAGCTACAGTAGATTCCGCAGAGCTCCGCGGAGCTACCTTCGTATAACCGGAAATGTCCATTTTCATGTCTAAATTTTGAAAATACCCACTATTTTTTTACTATTACTAGTATTTTCCGAGAAAGTTATGCTTTGTTTACACAATGCAGTGGAAAAGATCTGCATTATTTAAAGAAAACAGGATCGATAAACCTTTTGTTTTTTCTTTGGCACAATGCGGTGGAAATGTCCTATTCTAGCATGCTGTTCTACTGAAACTGATAAACATAACATAAGCTGATATGGGTACTTTGGGGAATACTTACTTGAGCTCGGCCGGTCGCGCTCATCACACACTTTGTTCCTTTTTAAAACTCTTTACTTAGCTTTTAGGAAACATTTTCTTCTTTAAAATCTTTTAATCCCTCAATTTGAGTTCAGACACCCCTGAAGATGTGTCCGAATCCCTCAAACCAGGGCTCTGATACCAACTTGTAACGTCCAAAAAATAGGAGCCAAAAATGCAAAATAGTTAGATAAATTTTTACGTACCAGGAACCATGTGCTACAAATAGTAAAAAAATGAGGGATATTTTCAAAATTTAGACATGAAAATGGACATTTCCAGGTACAGACATGCATTCCGTGAAGGTAGCTCCGTGGAATCTATTGTAGCTCCGCGGAATGGCAAAATCGTAAATAAATTAGTGTATTTAAAAAAAAAACTCAAGATTCATTCCGCAGAGGTAGCTCCGTGGAACGGATCTTCAGTTAAAAAAAAAACTCTTCCAATGATTCTTTTATGTAATAATCTCTAATTAAAAGACCAATTTTTTTCCACTTCACATTCATTCCAAACATTGTCAAGAAAAATTTATATTATCATAATCTTTTTGAAAATACATGTCTATAACCGGAAATGTCCATTTTCATATCTAAATTTTGAAAATACCCATCATTTTTTGACTATTACTGTTATTTTCCGAGAAAGTTATGCTTTGTTTACACAATGCAGTGGAAAAGATCTGCATTCTTTAAAGAAAACAGGATCGATAAACCTTCTGTTTTTTCTTTGGCACAAAGCAGTGGAAAATCCAAAAGATAAAGCAAAGGGTTTACGTGTAACTTGCATCAAATGGGCTTCACATATAGAAAGGAGTAACAGAATGTGCCTAAAATAGATCTAATTCATCATCTTCTTTTTGTCTTGAATGTGTTTGGTGTTTAGTGGTTTTGTGATTATTGTCGCTACGAATTATATATACAATAAAGTTGTTTGGTATTTTTGTTTTTGTACAGCGTTGGGAAAATATAAAACAAAATCATAAACCCGATTTCAATATATCCATGATCTGCAGAGGTGGTTTTTTTTTTTTTTTTTTTTTTTTTTTTTTTTTTTTTTTTTTTTCCGAAAGAGCCATGATCTGGAGAGTTGTTTCATGATAAAATACTTTTTGTTTTGAGTAAATTACACGAATAGTCCCTATGGTTTAGGATAATTTGCGCGTTTGGTCCCTAACTTATTTTTTTAACTCGGAAGGTTCTTACTGTTTGTTTTTGTTACACGCTTGGTCCCTGTCTTACTTAAAAAGACTATTTTGCTCTTGTTTTTTTGATTTATTTAAATAAACATACATACAATTCCACCCCTCTCACCTTACCTTATCTACCCCATCATTTTTCTATATTTAAATAATAATCTTTTTAGGTAAGGTAGGGACCAAACATGTAACAAAAACAAATAGTAGGGACCAAGTATGTAACAAAAGCAAACAATAAGGACCTTCCGAGTTAAAAAAATAAGTTAGGGACCAAGCGCGCAAATTACCCAAAACCATATGGACCATTCGTGTAATTTACTCTTTTGTTTTAGATTTTGTAAAAGTTCATGGTAAAAGACAGAAAATGATCCCTCCTACCATATTTTTTTTTAATTCCTATTTCCTAGCAACATGTCGACCTAGAAAAACGACTGTTGTTATTAATAATAAAATTTTAAAATTACTAAAAATTAATGTAGTTGTTATTCAAAGTTTGATTTGGTTTATAATAATTTTATGATTCATGCATGGGATAAAAACAAATAGAAAGAAAACCTAACAAGGATTCAAGCATGACACGTTACTTGCCAAAATCATTAAAAAAGGGACCCTTCAGTTTAATTATGCGATCATACATGAAATTACGTTTACATTGTATTTAATTAATATCTTTTATTTGATTATCTCAAAAGATTAAATTTTTAATTTGGCCGTCGACAATGACTAGAGCCGATTACAACTTGACCTCTCAATTTATTGATAATATTGAGTTTGGTAAAATATTTTGGATTTGAGGTATATCGTTGAATTTTATTGTGGATATATCAATTATCTTTAAATTTAATCACTTGGATGTTATTTTTTAAACGGCCAAGTAACAGAACATGATATATATTGAGGTTCAATAAAAAACTATAATTAACCAAGGAACCAAGGAAACAATCATGAGCGTCATCAACGGCCAAGGAAATACATGTATACTTTTACATTAGACGCACATACAACAGATTATACCAAAAAATCCACCATTTACAGAAAAACTCACCACTTTTTTCGTTTAAAATTTTTTTTAGGTCATGTCTTTTATCGAAAAAAAAACCGAATATACCGTTGTTCACGATTTTTCGTCATCTTTCCATAGAGATCAATGATGATATATAAAAAAACGAACTTTTTTTTCGAAAAAAAAAAACCACTTCATTTTTTTTGATGAAAAAATTAAGGTCTATTTTTTTTATAGAAAATAATTAATAAATATATCAAAATTTATATTTTTTGTACTTTTTAAACATAGATTCATATTTATGTTAAAAAAAACGATATTTCAGTTCATATTCATATTGTGAACCTGTTCAGATTCATATTGTAAACTTGTTCAGATTCACATTGTGAACCTCCTCAGATTCACAGTGTGCATAATAATAAGTCAGATTCACAGTGTGCATAATAATAAGTCAGATTCACAGTGTGAATCTGAACTGATCGGAGCTTTTTCACATTGTGAATGTTAAATTTTGAAATATATATAGTTTAGATTCACAGTGTGAATCTATACTAATCGATTTTTTTTTGAACCTTCTCAAATTCACAGTGTGCATAATAGTAATTCAGATTCACAATGTGAATCTACATTGTTCGAGGTTTTGTTTTTCTTTAATCAGTGTTGATGTTTATTAATAAAGTACAAAAAATTAATATTTTTGGTATAATTGATTTTTTTTATAAAAATAAACTTAAATATTGAAAAAACTAAGAAAATTAAGTGGATTTTTTTCGAAAAAAAAGTTCGTTTTTTATAAATCATCATGGATTTCTATGGAAAGAGGACGAAAAATCGTGAACAACGGTATATTCGGTTTTTTTTTCGATAAATAACTTGGCCTAAAAAAAATTTTAAATGAAAAAAAGGAAGTGAGTTTTATTATAATCCGGTACATGTGCGTCCATTATAAAAGTTTACAACCTTCTTTTTGCCGTTGATTTTAAATTCCGACGCTTTGGATTGGTTCATTGGTTTTTTGATTAATAATGGTTCTCTATTTAATTTTTCCACACACACACACACACACACACACACATATATATATATATATATATATATATATATATATATATATATATATATATATATATATATATATATATAGGGTTAGGTTCATTTGAGACCACTTATATTTTGTGAGACCGTGAGACGCATTTGTTTATTTTTTTTTATTATTTTTTATTTTTTTTAGTTAATTCATGTTCCGAAAATAATATTTAAAAAAAGAATTTTTTGATTTTTCCATTTATTTTGCATTTTAAAATTATTTTTAGAATATGTACAGTGTAATATTCTATTTAGAATATTTCACGTATTTTTCAAAAAAAATAGAATTTTTTTTTTATTTTTTAAAATTTTTTTTTTTATTTTTTTTAGTTAATTCAAGTTCCAAAAATAATATTTAAAAAAAGAATTTTTAGATTTTTCCATTTATTTTGCATTTTAAAATTATTTTTTAGAATATGTCAGTGAAATATTCTATTTAGAATATTTCACGTATTTTTCAAAAAAAAACGGATTTTTTTTTATTTATTTTTTCTTTTTTTTTTTTATATTTTTTTAATATTTTTTTTAGTTAATTCAAGTTCCGAAAATAACATTTAAAAAAAGAATTTTTGGATTTTTCCATTTATTTTGCATTTTAAAATTATTTTTAGATTTGGTCTCACGGTCTCACAAAATTAGAATGGTCTCAAATGAACCTGAACCTATATATATATATATATATATATATATATATATATATATATATATATATATATATATATATATATATATATATAGATATATATATATATATATATATATATATATATATATATATATATATATATATATATCCCTTAAATGGTACCTACGGAGCAAACATTGCACACAAATTATCCTTATGACTAACTTTGTTAATAGATTCTGTTAAGTATGTATGAAAAGACGAAAATTCTCTTTGTTTTTATTTATTTATTTATTTTTAATATTTTGTTAATTTGAAATTAAAAAAAAATGAGTCTCTTTCTCTCTCTCTAAAAAAAACACACACACACATACGCACACCTGCAAGTCCCTTCCATTATCCCTCCCATTTTTTGATTCATCAATCTCACATGCCCCAACCCTTCTGAATGTTAAATCATCGATCCAAGTTGAGGTGTTTCCCTTCTTTCTGTCATCTTCGACCAACAGCCAACCTCCCCTCCCATCTGATTGTCTTCTCGGTGACCTATTTGAGAAATTTCAAACCAAAAAAACACAGATGCAACCATTATTAGTAGAGAACATCTCAGATATACATACACACATCACACATAAATACGTACACAAAAGACCCAGAAGGAATTCAAACCCAGATCGGATCCTATTTTTGGACTAGTCTCTCAAGCGCCATCGATGGGTATGGAGAGTTTATGCCTAGCGGATGTATGCTGCTTATTCTTGCATTTAACTCTAGAAAAGCAATCAAAAGGACAAGAGTAAATACTGTTAGTCAATTCTCGAAGGCTGTGACGATGGGATTTCATCTGAGCAAAATTGGAATTTGTTGATCTAATTTGTATCTTGGCTGGGCAATCCAGATAACATGTGCTTGTTTCTTGAAATTTCTTTTCCAAACGTCACTTGCAACTGTGATTGCAGCCATGGCAGATTTTGACCATTAAATTCCTTAAATTACAATAGATTTGAGCCTTGTTGGTTTGTTTATTATAGTATCTTATTTTCATTTCTTACTATTACACCAACATTGTCCTCTGAAAGATCTATTCAATTTTAGCAATGGTGGTGGTGCTGGTGATTGTGTTACTGTTCATGGTAGTAGTGGTAATTTAATGGACATCTGGTTAGAGATGGCTATGATGATCGGTGTATTCTGAGAAAAAAGTGAAACGACATGGATGATCGAATTTGTGTAACATCCCGGAATAGCAAGAGTATAGTTGAAGGGCTAAAAGAGTAAAATTGGAAGGGAACTCGGCAAGTCCATGGATGGACTCGGCGAGTAGAGTCGCGACTTGGTCGCGTGTTAAGTGGCCGACTCGGCGAGTCAGTAAGGTGGACTCGGCGAGTAGGCGCTGAGTGGAGAAAACCCTAATTCTTGGGGTTGAGCCCTATATAAAGAACATAACATTCATTCCCCCAGCCTCTTTACTCATCCTCAAGTCCAGAAACCCTTAGCCTTCGTGTGTGAGTGATCATATTGCATTGGGAAGCTTGGAGAAGCAATTGTTGAGGAAATCTTGAAGGGTAAGAGGCTTGGAGCAAGGGGCTTTGCTTGGATTCGAGTTCCATTGCAGTTGGGGCGTTCTTTTGAGGTAATATCTCGTCCTTGGGCTGTTATTCTTATGGATTCATCATTATGGGGTTTGTGGGGAGCTTATCTTTTGGTGTTTTGGAGTTTAGAGGTTAGATCTGAGGTTGCTACCTCAGATCTGGAATGGAGAAGGGTTGGAATGCCTGAAAGTCCCTGTGTTTGAGTGTGTAGTGAAGCTATCATGTCCCAAACCCTAGCCCTAAAGTGTTAAAGGCCTAGATCTCTTTGGATTCACGTAAAGTTTGCCACTTTACGTGATGGATGGGTTGTAGGAGGCTAGATCTATGTTTTGGATCAATTGCATGGCCTGGAGTGCTTCTGTATGGATTCAGACCGGTGGTACTCGGCGAGTCACATGGGTGGACTCGACGAGTTGCTTGAAGATGAGCTGGAACTCGACGAGTTGGAAGAACAACTCGGCGAGTTGGATGAAGATGGCCTGGAACTCGGCGAGTTGTATGAACAACTCGGCGAGTAGGTTGAAGATAGCCTTAGACTCGGCAAGTCTGTTCTTGGACTCGGCGAGTCTTGGTGAAGAGTCCCAATATTTTCTGGTCGAGTCGAGAATCGGTGAGTCAAGGGATGACTCGGTGAGTTGTGTGCGAGTGGACTCAGAGTTGTTGGACTCAGCGAGTCTTGGGGTGACTCGGCGAGTTAGGTCGCGGATTGAGGGAAGTCCTGAGCTTGGGGACTCGGCGAGTCATCGGGTTGACTCGGCGAGTAGAGTCAGTCAGGGGTTGACTTTGACCTTGTCCAAGGGATGACCATTTGACTTCCGGGGGTATTTTGGTAAATAAGGGTATTTATTGAGTTGAGTGTTTTGGTGTTCAGTGGAGGATTTCGTGTCGGAGTTTGGAGCAGCGGGATCTTATCCTTTCAGCCGGCAGTTTCGAGGTGAGTTATCCTCACTATATCAACAGGGTCTAAGGCACCAAGGCCGGCCCTTATCGGATTGAGATCCGGGTAGTTGTTGTTATGTTACTGCTTTGATATGTTTGCATCCTGAGAGCTAGGATGGTATATGTTAGAGACCTGATTGAGATTGGTATCTTGAGAGATAGGGAGATGCTATGCTAGTGACCTGTTAGGTCGGTATCCTGGTTAGGATAATGATATGTTATGTGATCTATTTGATCTGCTTGTTGACTGTGAATTGCTATATGATTGTATGTATATGTGCACATGGTTGTTTGGACTGGAGTTGGGTTGGGGCGGGTCCTGCTTTGTGTTGTAGGCCAAGATACCCAGGGCAGACCAGTTGTTCCGAAGGCCCAGTGAGCGGTCCGGATAGGCTGTAGGCCCCAAGAGGGTGGACCAGATGTGCCGAGGCTCGGAGAGTGGACCAGGCCGACTGAAGGCCCGGTGCGGGCGGACCAGTCATACTGTAGACTCAGAGAGTGGACCAGGTGGATTGAAGGCCTGGTGCGGGCGGACCAATCACACTGTAGACTCGAGGTTTATGGCTAGACTCAGAGGGTGGACCAGGTGGACTGTAGGCCGGTGCGGCGGACCAGTCACACAGTAGACCCGAAGTGCATGGCTGTTCTGTGATCAGATATGTTATGGCATGTTATGCGTGTATGGTATATGTGGTTGGTATTTTGGGGATATCTCAATAAGCATTCGGGCTTACAGTTGTGGTTTTATGTTTTTCAGGTTCTTCAGGAGACTGTGGCAAGGCGAAGGCATGATCGTACCGCTCCTCATGACTTTGTAGTAATGTGATTCTGGGAATACTTAAATGTTTTGTATTGAAAACCTTTTTGTAAAGATTTAATGGAATCGATTTGTTTTTGAAAAATTTAAAATTGGTTGTATTTTTCGGCTGTTACAATTTTTATCTTAGCGTGGCAACATCACGGATGGCATAATGAAGAGGAAATTGATATTTTCTCACTTTGCCACTGTATGTGTTTGCAGCCATGGCAGATCCACCATCTTCTTTGTCTACATTCCCCAATTGAAGATCTGAGCCTAAATATTTTCATCCTAAATTAATCTCCCCTCTTTTCAAAGTGTTATGAATTTAGGTTACCGAGTGTCAAATTTCCGGCTAGAACAGGTGGTGGTGATGGAGATCTTTCTGGTGTAGGTTTAAACCTTTGATGGAGTAAGGTTAATGGAGGCGGACACAACTGAAGTTAAGGTTCTGGTGGTGGTGCTCCATCAAAAAATGGTACTTTGATGGTGGTGTTAGGAGGATGTCGTCTAGGAGAGAGAGAGAGATAGAGAGATAGATAGAGAGAGAGAGAGAGAGAGAGAGCGCCCCATTTTTTTAAATTTCGAATTAACAAAATATTAAAAATAAATAAATAAATAAAAACAAATGGCATTTTCGTCTTTTCGCACATACTTAACAGAATCTTTTAACAAAGTTAGTCATAAGGATCATTTGTGTGAAAGGTTTGCTCCGTAAGTACCATTTAAGGGAAAAAAAGTTTCGTAATGACTACTTTAGGGAAAAAACAAAACCTTAAGGACCATTCGTGTAATTTTTTATTCTTTTAAAGATCGAAGTGTTGGGGAACGAAGGATTACCACATCAAATCTACCATCTCCTTCTCCTCATCCGCCTTACTCCACCTCATCTCTCTGCCCCTGAAATCCTCACATTCCCTGTACTCCCCCCTCCATCATCTTCACATCACCTTCCTCCTCTAGGAAACCCACTTTCGAAACCAACACCTCCGACGAATCATCTACTGATGCCTAAGGCTCCTCACATCTGATGTAAAAACCCACCTCCGCCCACCCTCTACTTCCTCCAGATTCCAGGTCATAATCAATTTTTCATATTTTAACAAACACATCCACCTCCCACCAATCGAATACTTCCATGAAAATCAGAATCTCTTATTCCAACACAACGCAATGGACGTTAAAGTATAACGCCGAAGGGGGAATAAGGGTTCGTTTGTTCATGCGTCCTCTATAAATTAAAATGAAGGTCTATTTATTGAGGGTATATTTGTCCATCCACTATTTTTCAGTAGATGGATAAAATTCTTCCATGAGAAAAATCAATTCCCATAGTCCACGTCTTATTAAATAGAAAGGAAATTGACTAAATTAACTAATATAAATGTGTAACATCTCAAAAACCTTGGTAAAATTTTCATTTTTTAAACACCAAAAATACAACCAATATGTTCCTAATCAACCATAGTATAAAATATTCTCAACTTAGTGGGTAATCAAATGTCATTGCGGAATAAAATCAAGGGATGGTGTGCAATCACGTCAGACCCTTCCCTTTCGAACTAGAAGTACTTGAAAATGTTGAACCACAAAATTGTAAACAAAAAACTTAATGAGTTCCTTAAAATACCACATACCATATAAATGGGCCCATCCCAACATATATAAATGGGCCCATGCTAACATATAAATGGGCCCAACCCAACATACATAATAATATGCCCAACCCAACATACATAACAATGGGCCCAACCCAACATAAACATGCAAGAGTCACAAAGACAACTAGCACAATCCAGTGGGTAGGCATTGGTGCCTTCGACCTACAAGTATAGTGAGAAGACTCATCTCAATATGAAGATAGACAATACACACACCCGAACTATCGATGTTGGAACTCCTCATACGAACCAAATTCATAATAAAACCCTAATCAAAATTAAGATGCTAATCCACCTCAGGGTCTTGGTTCATAGTTGTCTTACTTGGGTAAAAGACCATTTTACCCTTCCATGGCTAGAATCCACCCTATCTGACCCGAAACCAATTTTGACCAAAAATCAACTTCTAAAGCTACCCCATGTGTACCATGCTCTACGCTCAACGTAGATTCTTCTGATAGAAAATGGATCAAAATCACGCAACTCCCCGCGTAGCCAAAATTACGCCTTGCATAATTACTCTATTTTGCCAACTTATTATTAAGTCCTTAATACACAAAGACCAAACACCCAAATCTCATATTTAGTCCTAAAGAACGTACTAAGTGATAAATCTTTGACTTTATGCCTTTGCATGGCGTATAAAGACACCAAGGCGAAACCCTAACCCACCAAACACTCCAATGCTCAGTAACTTTTGCATAGAAGGATGTGATTGATCAATCTCCTATTTTTATCACTTTACAACCTCAGAAATGATAGAAAATGCCACTCATGAGGTCTAGAGTAGTTCATACTCACTAGAACCAAGGTCAAGGGACAAAAAACTCATAAAAACCCATAACTAACTAGATCTATCAAAGGAATCATCAAGGTTCAAGCTTTATACCTCCTGGAGAATGTTTAAGAAGAATAAAGTCTGGATATACAAGCTATGGACTCCCAAGTACTCCCTCAATGGCATCCTTCTTCACAAAACACACACAAAATCACTTAAATGCTTCAAAGTTCACACTAAGGGGTTAGGGTTTCGAGACGAATGAATGGAAGGGTGGAGGTCGAGTATGGAGAGGGTCTCACAGAGTTTAGGCCCTTAAATAGGGCAAAAAATCCTACAATTAGGGTTTAAACCCTACGCACCTACGCCCTGTGTAGATATATATATGCCCCCCCGTAGGGCATTAAACCCTCACAAAGACTTTTTGACCTACGCCATGCGTAGGTGACTATCATACGCCCCATGTAGGACCAAATTTCCCATAAAAAATTGAATCTTTAATTATACAAGAAATGTACCTGAGGAAACGGGTGTTACAAAATGAGAGTGTTAGTAAAAATAATCAAAATGTAACACCCATAAAATTCAAGCCAGTTTAAAACTTTAAAGAAAATTTAAAACCGTTAAGTTATTACAATTTGTTTTCAAAATATTTTAAACATCAGAGTATCCCTAGAATCAAATCATGAAAATATAAGGAGGTGCACGATCACGCCTTCGCATTCCCGCGATCATCAGAAGTACCTGAAACATAATCAACAATTATATGCCCGAAGCTTAGTGATTTCCACCAAAATACCAACACCATACATGTATAACCATATCATATAAACAAACACAAAATGCATAATGAGCCATCAGTCTGACTGGACCACCTCTCAGGGCCATCAGTCTATCTGGACCGCTCTCCGAGCCATCGACACGTCTGGACCGCCTCTCAGGGCCTTCAGCCTATCCTGACTGTAGTGATAAAATCAAACTCCCGAATCACAGTCACAGACTCAACCACCTATAACCACCATACGAACAAGTCCATCAGAATCCCAAATTACCAAAATACCCTCAAAAGTCCAACTGGTCAACCTTTGGTTAAAGTCAAAGTCAATGGTCAAAGTCAACAGTCCATGTTGACCCAACTTGTCGAGTGCAGCTAGCAACTCGTTGAGTTCCTTAAGAACTCAGGAAATCATAAAAACCCTAATTGACTTCCCGAGTTTCCAAACAACTCATCGAGTCCATGCGGGGTCCAAATGTCGACAAAACCCTAACTAACTCGTCGAGTCTTCTTACTGACTCGTCGAGTTCATGCAGAACCAATACAGGCAATCTTCAACAGACTCGTCGAGTCGGCTGTGTGACTCGTCGAGTCCCTTCAGTCCATTTCTCATCTAGATGTTTTTAAGCTACCCTAAAGCTCGATATTGGAGATCTAACCTCGTAAGGCATGGTTTCCACGTAAAGTTGCAAACTTTACGTACATGCATGGTCCTAATTGCCAAAACCAAGCTAAGGGAAAGGTTTAACCCAAAGACAAGGGCATTTGCTTTCTAAATCTGATAACTTTATGACTATAGGGACCAAGAGGAGTCCAGATCTAAAGTTACAACTTCAGATCATGCCCAATACCCGAATTGACTCACAAATATGCTATAAATGGCCCTAAACCTTTGCATAAAGAGATCTAGCTAAAGATAAGTCAAGGTAACAACTTGTTACCTTTAAAATGATGCCAAGATGAAGTAGAGTCAGATCCACAAGCCTCTCTTTGCTCTAAGCTCCTTAGACTTCAAACCTTCTTCACAAAATGCACAAAAATCACTCTTTAAATCTCACAAACACTCAAGAATAAGGTCTAGATTGATTAGGGTTTCTTCTGGCCGTCAAGAGGTGGTAAGGGGTTGGAGGAAAGGACTTAAGGTCCTTTAAATAGGGTGCAAACACTAAAAATTAGGGTTTTATTTTCCAGTTCCTACTCGTCAAGTCGGGGTCCTCCGACTCATCGAGTAGATCTCATAGATTATGCGGCCTGATCTACTTCTACACGACGAGTTGGGGGCAACCAACTCGTCGAGTAGGTCCAAGAATATGACTTTAAGCTTTTAAATTTTATACCTGAGAGTCGGGGTGTTACAATTCTCCCCCACTTGAACTAGACTTCATCCTCGAAGTCTGCTGCGGTAAATAACTCGGGGTAATGCTCCCGCATCTCTGCCTCCAACTCCCAAGTCCACTCGGATCCCTTTCGGTTCTGCCACTGTACCTTTACCAATGGTACTTCCTTATTCCTTAGTACCTTTACCTTCCTCTCAAGAACAGCCACTGGCCTCTCCACATAATTCAGACGCTCATCGACATAAGAAGTCCATGCTACCTCCCTTAACTAGCTAGTGAATACTATTACATATCACTAAGACTAGATAATTCTTTGAATGAGAGATCCTGCCCTACAACGATTGGACTCAAACAAGAGTTGCGCAATAGAGCTAGACCTAACCTTCTGAAATTATTTAATCCTCGCAATATGTAACGTAACATATTCACTTACTAGTTAGTAAAAGATAACTAGGAGTCCTAAAAGCACAAAGTAAGAAGCATTCGAGTGTCGAGTAAACATAATCAAGCATATCTTTCTTAGGCTATCCCTAACTAATCTGTACTAGCATGCAGTTCATAAAGATGAGATACATATAATAGGCACATAAGGCATCCTTCCTAGATCCTTAGTCCTTAACTAGCATGCAGTTCGAATAAGCTGAAAAACGTAACATAACATAAACTTGTATGGGTAATTTGGGAGTACTTGAGCTCGACTGATTGCATGCACCACACCATTTTTCTCTTTTTCAAATTTCTTCTCTTTTCGAAATTCTTTTCAAAGTTCTTTTATAAAAGGATTTTCTTTTGAAAATTTTTCATACCAATTCCTTAGTTTGAGTTCAGACACACCCGAGAGTGTGCTTGAATCCCTCAAACCAAGGCTCTGATACCAACTTGTAACATTTCAGAAATAAGGTCCAAAAATTTCGTTTTCAAATTATTATTAAAACATAAATCATCCATACTCATAAGTAAAATCATGTATCATGCACCACAAAGTATCATAATATCTGTCATATGACAAAATCTCATATCAAAACATCAGAGTGAAACTCCTAGGCTGACGACTGTGGTGTGTGCCATGCGATCATCCCTAGCCCTTCCCCTTGCTAGTGGAAGTACCTGAAACCAAAATTGAAAACTGTAAGCACGAAGCTCTTAGTGAGCCCCCCCCCAACTAACACATACCATACACATATCACATAACATATCCTGGTCCACGCCCTTGCTACATCGAGTCAAGCTCGGCATCGGCTATCTCGGCATCGGACCCCGCCCGGCATCGAGCAGATCTCGACATACATATAAATATCAACATCATATAACATAAACATATAACTATAGCAGGAAAACATTCCTCGGGCCCCGCTCGACATCAGACCGAGATCCGAAATATACTAACATTCTTCGGGAATCACCCCGACATCGGACCTAAGCCCGAAACACATAACACATAACAAACACATGCAAGAATCACAAAGACATTAAGCATACAAGTATACGAATGTTCCTCGGGACCCCCCCCCCCCCCCCCCCCGACATCGGATTGATATCAAGAAAAAATATATCCCTACTTCAGGCCCAGCC
The DNA here is from genome assembly GCF_051521515.1 of Lactuca serriola. Classification (NCBI taxonomy): domain Eukaryota; kingdom Viridiplantae; phylum Streptophyta; class Magnoliopsida; order Asterales; family Asteraceae; genus Lactuca; species Lactuca serriola. The sequence continues at coordinate 144,315,530 of NC_136413.1, forward strand.
CGACATCGAACCGTGGTTCGTAACTACTACTATCTAAACGAGCCGACCTTGGTGCCCTAGACCCGTTCCTACTGGATAAAACTCACCTTGCAAGACTGACTGCCGAAAACCCTAGTGAGAGATCTCTATCTGCTGCTCTGGCGACTCCCCGACTATCAATTCCAATATAACACTTAATCAGAATCTACTAATCCTTTCTTAGGGTAAAATGACCTTTTTACCCCTGGTCAAGGTCAAAGTCAAAGTCAAATCTGAGTCAACCCAACTCGGCGAGTTCATGAACAATTCAGACCTATGGTCAACTAAGTCAACTCGTCGAGTCCCTTCATAGACTCGTCGAGTTCTTTCTGTCATAATATTGGGACATATCGACTCCTACTCGTCGAGTCCCTCCTTTGACTCGTTGAGTTCTTCAACTTACGAAATCCTAATCTTGTCTGACTCACTGAGTCATCTCCTAGTCTCAGTGGTTTTACTCATAACCATGAAAGGAGTTACGGTTCACGACCTGAATCGCCAAGTCCAATAATAACTCGCCGAGTCCTCCTTGTGACATTTCCATTCAGTCGATTTTGATCCATTCCAGTGCTTCCAACTCATAGATCTGGACATCTTAGGCTAGCCTTTCACATAAAGTTGCTAACTTTACGTGCATGCATGACGTTATGGAGCTAGAACACCAAAACCAAGCTAAAAATGAAGACTTAATGCATGGAATGGGGACATGGCTGAATAAAGGTGGCAACTTTGAGCTTCTGGAGCTCAAGAGTGCCTAGATCTAAAGTCCTTACGTCCCCAAAAGCTCTCAACTCGGAAATGGCCTTAGAAATGGCCCCAAAAAGAAAATAAACAACTTAAATGAAGATCTAAGTGGAAAGAAACAAAGGGACAAACTTTATACCTTCAAGAGTTCTGAAATGCAACACAAACACCATATATTTTGCCCTCTCCTTGGATCTTCTATCCTTTCCTTCCTCATTCTATCCTCAAATCACACAAAAAAGCAAGAAAAGCTTAATAATACTCAATAGCTGCTTAGGGTTTCGAGAGCGGGTTATGGAGTTGATGGAGGCTTGGGTGGAGGTTTGTTATGTTTCTTAAATAGGGTGTAAACCCCACAGATTAGGGTTTCCTCCTGATGGACCTACTCGTCGAGTCCAGGCTTGGACTCGTCGAGTAGACCATTTAAATCACGCGACCAAGCTGGCACCTACTCGATGAGTTAGGGATACCAACTCGCCGAGTAGCTCTTATAAAATGAACATTTTAATAATTTAAATATGTACCAGGAACCAGGCGTTACACAAATATTCTTCACAAAATGAACCAAAATCACTCCTTAAATCTCACAAACACTCAAGAACAAGGTCTAGACTGATTAGCGTTTCTTCTGGCCGTCAAGAGGTGGTAAGGGGTTGGAGGAAAGGACTTAAGGTCCTATAAATAGGGTGAAAACCCTAAAAATTAGGGTTTCATTTTCCAGCTCCTACTCCTCGAGTCGGGGTCATCCAACTCGTCGAGTAGACCTCATAGATAACACGGCCCGATCCACATCTACACGACAGGAAACCAACTCGTCGAGTGGGTCCAAGAATATGACTTTAAGCTTTTAAATTTTGTACCTAGGAGTCGGGGTGTTACACAATAGTTTCCGAAATATGTAAAAGAACCATATTGTCTGAAAGGCCCATTCCTGAGTAGTAAAGATTGTTACAAATTAGTCGAGGGTTGGCGAGATATGATATCTTAAATCTAACATTGTACATTCCAGAATGTACGAACTTCCTGAGTACGGTTTTGTTGTAACTTGTTAGGTATTTCTATTGCATTGTTGCTCCCATTTAAGAAAATCTCAAAATCTATAGCACATTTAGCATTTGATTCTTGAAAATGAGTTCATATAATCAGTATTTTAGAGAACATGTTTGTATTAGAGGAAAATGGGAGGGAACCAACAAACAATGCAATATATTGTTCCAAACTACACATACTATGGTGTAAATTTAACCAATGATTTAAATTTTTGTGGGTTGCTTAAGTTAGATGCTTCGAATTTCCTGTTCCATAACAATCAAGGTTTTCTGTCTTTTCAATGTTCTAGATCAAACATAGTTATACATATTGTTGACAATAGTGATATCAAATATTTACTTAGTTTTCTCGGTAGTATATATTTTAACACAATACAATTGTTTGTTGTTAATCAAATTCTAGAAAGTGGTGTTAATTGATTGGCAGGGGAAAATCAATCTGGTGGAAATGGGTATTTCGGTGCTGGAAGTGACCAAATTTATTATTTATTACCTATGACATTGAATTAGGTTATTTCTTACAATGATCCTCTACACATAGGTGATATCAGGTATAAAGGTGAGACCCTTGTTGATGATTATCTAACATTTAAGGGTGATGAATCAATAATCGATCATGCAAAATTAATGATGTTTGTTGAGGATAGTAATATATTTCCACACAGAACCTGGTGGAAAAAGTTCATGGTTTCTCTGAATATAAGGATGATAAGACTGGATCTGAGGAGGAGAAGGGCGAGGAAATTGTTCCCCGACAACCTCGTAAGGAAAACTACCTTTATTATTTTTCAGACGCAAAAGAAACAAAAAGTACTCAATCGTAGGTTGCATGATCCCTTACCATTTCCCAAATTCTCAAATTAAAATTGTAAAACTTTTGTAGCCCACAAAGAGTTTAAGTTTCATTTAGGAATGAAATGGTTAATGAGGGATTTTCAAATTAAAGTGAGCAAATCTACAAATTGTATGTTTGAATAAGTTTTCTTTAAATAGCGGTTAAGGGTTACAAAAAAAATAAGATTATAGATACATTACACATATAAAGATAAATATAAAGATAAATGACAACAGCATATTTGAATACTTTTTCGCCATTATCGATTGCGATAATTTTTTTATGCGCCCTTTTTGTAAAAACAGTTTTTGGCCTCTTTTAGATGCAGTAACTGTTTCCTTGGAAACTATTTATTTTTTATATGACCATAGACGTTTTCAAAATGTCTGCATACCCTTTTATCCTATAAGACTTGGAAAATCATTTTAATTGTCTTATAAGGTGTGCAATGATAAAACAAAAAGATGCGCCATTAAGGCCATGGGGTATGGTATGATTTTCACACGTCAAATGCTGATGTGACATACATCTTCACCGGTGAACACCTCCCCAGGGGCTAGTGGTTGTGATGTGGATTGGTATGCATCACGGATGATTACGGAGAATCTTATTGGCTGAGCAAAAACTAGAAGGCTCTCATTGGCTTGTTTCTGTCTCTCTCCATATTTTTCTTTTCTTGTTCACTAGTGAACACCACCCCCAATTCTAGTAGACATGTGGTGGAGTGGATATTTGGACGATGTGGCAGCCCTAAAGGCGTAAGAATCATAAAACCATACCTTTTAGCCTAACCATTTATTCAAATGTATTGATAATATTGAGCAAAATAAAAACTTGATAACAACTGAAAAATGATTATCACAACTATTAATTCATATATCATGGCTTTTTCATTTTTATACTAAGATAGATCTGAATTCAAATTACTTGTACATAAACAAATGTTTTATTTTTTCTTCAGATTTTGGTGATAAATATAAATATTATTTATTTCAAAATATATTCAATATTTTTCAAGAAACTATATTTATTAAGAGCATTCAATATTGGTTAAATATCTACTATTATGAATAAAGAAAATAAAGTTTCATAGACATAACCAATATTGTGATAAGATTTTACGATACATTAAAAAATCAAAAATTTTAAACTTCAATTTGTATGTAGTGTGTAGACTTTAGAAACAACTAATCTTTTTCTTCTTGACTATAAACGTTTAGTCTGTCCTTATTTTGTAGTTGTAGTCCGAAGACTGTAAACGGTTTACATCTTAAAAAACAAAGAATACCTAAATCTCATTAATCTCACTATCATAGTTCCTCATTTCATTAGAAGTTATTTTCTAATGTTATTAAATTCGACAAATCATAAAATTATATGTGTGTTCAACAAGAAGTTTTGGGAGCATATAGCTTTCAACTTTTAAGAAAAAGCTCGAAAAAAATAAAGTTTTATTTGGCAATAGAAACTTTTAACTTTTAACTAAAACAAAAAACTTTAAACTCAAAACCTACGTCAAGTACCGTTTAACAAAAAACTATTTTATAATTTGCAAATTGACTTAATTGCTTTTTTTTTTTTTTTTTTTTTTTTTTTTTTTTTTTTTTAAATCAATGGTTTGTTTTAGATAAGTAATTTTATATAATTTTACTTGTTTAAAAGCTTGCAGGCTTCTAATTATTTTGGTCGAACACTCATATACAAATAATAGCTACAAATCATAAAATTATATGTGTGTTCAACAAGAAGTTTTGGGAGCATATAGCTTTCAACTTTTAAGAAAAAGCTCGAAAAAAATAAAGTTTTATTTGGCAATAGAAGCTTTTAACTTTTAACTAAAACAAAAAACTTTAAACTCAAAACCTACGTCAAGTACCGTTTAACAAAAAACTATTTTATAATTTGCAAATTGACTTAATTGCTTTTTTTTTTTAAATCAATGGTTTGTTTTAGATAAGTAATTTTATATAATTTTACTTGTTTAAAAGCTTGCAGGCTTCTAATTATTTTGGTCGAACACTCATATACAAATAATAGCTATAACTTACAGTTGTCAGCTACAGACTTTGAGCTAGCAATAAACTAGTTTTGTCGAACATGTTCTACATAGATTTGTAAAGATAAGCAATTCCACAAACTCCTCAATCAGAATTACATCTAATACTATGAGAGATAAATATGTAAGCTCATAATCCTACTTATAATTAACAAAACAATAATTTTTTGTATAATCTTGTGTATATTATTTTGAAGGGAATATGACTTAATTATTAAGGTAATTAACTTTTCGGTTTGTTCACATCTGGGTAACTATTTTTTTGTACACATCTAGGTAACAAACTTGTTGGAAGTGTTCACATATGACCATTATGACCTGTCGTAGCAGGTTATATCTGGCTAGAACAGGTCATACTGGTCATATGTGAACATTTTTAACAAGTTTGTTATCTAGATGTGTACAAAAAAAATAGTTACCCAAATATGAACAAAACAAAAATAAGAGTAAATTACACGAATGGTCCCTATGGTTTGGGGGAATTTGTGTGTTTGGTCTCTAATTTTTTTTAACTCGGATGATCCCTATTGTTTATTTTTATTGCACGTTTGGTCCATGTCTTACCTAAAAAGACGATTGTTGTGACAACCCAAAATTTTCTATCTTGTACAGTCAAACACTTCAAAGAAAGTCAAACTCATTTCTGCTATCTTTTAGCACGTTTGGTGTCCGTTTGAGCAATTCTGAGCTTTAATCCTTCAAGAGGTAAACATAGGACGTATACTCTAGGGCATATTGTACATCATAGAAGTCTCAAAACTCCAAGAATTTGGAGTTTATGGCCCAAACATGGAGTTTACGGCCGTAAACTCCATGGAGTTTATATATGGCACTTAGCCATTTTTACATCATTTCTTCCATTTCAACTAGAGAAAACCCGATTTCTCTTCCTAGGATCTTCAAGCTTTCGTCCCAAATTGTAAGTACTTCTACCTAGAGTGTATTAAAGCTTATTACATGTCCATATATCAAGGAAATCACCCAAGAATCACAAGAACAAGGTGTTTACGGCCCAAGATCTTCTTAGGCCGTAAACCCTAAAAAGGGTGCCAAAGTATGCCCTAGCTCCTTAGTAAGCCTTAGATATTAGCATGGAACCTTACACCATTGAATTAGGGACTTCAAACTTCTATTTGGTACTCCTTACCATGAGTTTACGGCCGTAAACTCATGGGGAAGTGGTCCCCAGGCCGTAAACACAAGTTAGGGTCATTTTTGGACCTTAAACTCACTTAGCCTCTTGTTTAAGCTTTGGAGCACTTAACCACTTAAGTCTTTATAGTTTTAAGCCTCATTTGGTTACCCAATTGAGAGTTTACGGCCAGGAGTAAACTCCCCAGGGCCGTAAACTCCAACAAACATGGTCCATTGACCATAAAATCCCGTATAAGGCCTTGCACTCCTTAGTTGCAACCCGATAGCCTCCTAACACTTTGACCAAATTGTTTTCTTCACAGTAGCATGTTTATACATGTTTAATTAGTGTTATAATCACTAATTATATATATACATATGTCTTCATATGTTATTAGGATCATTGTGTGTGTCTAAGTCTTCACTTGGCACCAAGCACTTATCCGACACTTCCATCCGATCCGCTCACTGCATGTGAGTTCATACCCCTTAATCAACCTTTTAAATGTTTTGTAAATGTATATAAATGCTTTATGGGGGGGGGGGAATACAAGTTGAATCATGTCTAGTTATTATATCAATCACATGTGATTAACAATTAGCATGCAAATGGATTTACTATACGTTAACTGATTTACCAAACATATTTCTTCAAATGACTTTCTTAAACGTTTTTACATGTTTAAAACTCTTTATCAAACTGTCTTATATACTGTAAGTTTCCTTTCAAACTCTTTTACAAATGTGTTTCAAACAAAGGGTTTCCTTATACTTAAATTGTTTTATCAAAACAAATACTTTCAAATCGTTTCATAAACTAACATCAAGTCATCGTTTCTTAGTATTAAATCTTTCAAAGGTTTTACAAAACTTCTTTTTTGCTTTTATATTGTAAAATGCATGCCTTAATATGTATATTTATATAAATAATGTTTAAAGGACTTAGGACGGTCAACTCGCTTTATTTCCTTTTCCTCGTTGGGATGTGGCCTTAGGGCATCGGTTGCTCGTCCGAATGTCGTCTAAATATTAATTATATATCATGTATACATATATAGGTATAAAGGTTCCATTAGTCAGTTCAGTACCTTTGGGTAGCAAAGGTATACTTCCGGATATACTCGTACATTACTAGTAACTATAATAGGTATAGTTAGGAGATACTACTTATAATTCCAAGTACAAGGAATCCCACAAGAGTCAGTTCATTCATGAGTCTATACTAATACATTACATGTTACATGAATATGTTTACATGAGTACGTTTACATAGATACGCTTACATGAGTACGTTTACATAGATACGCTTACATGAGTACGTTTACATAGATACGCTTATATGGATACGCTTACATGAGTACGTTGACATAGATACGCTTACATGAACACGTTTACATTAATACGTTTAATAGATACTATTACATAGAATCTGTTATAGATGTTTCGGGATTTACCATTCCACACCCAAAACTGTTAGCTACAATAGGGAAAAGGAGCATCGACGGGTGTCCGAGGTTGTACTTTTCGGTGACTTTCCACGCCGTGAATATCCTAGTACAAAAGGATACATTCTTTTAGTTATTATATTATTTTCCTTCCTTTACTTTGTGACACATTCACATGAACGACGAGATAGGATATATTTGATATAGATAAACTATTTTCTTTATTACCTTTATATTGTGACTCATACACATAAACGACGAGGTAGGCTATAGTTTTATACTAATAGTTTAAACAGGGAAAAACCGTCACATTTACAGCGATACTTACTTACAAAATAGTCGGGTCTTGGTAGAAGACTACTTGTATACTAATAGGAAATATGAGATTTTCTAGGGTTTTCAAACGTTTACGATTACTTACAAATATTTTCATACTTATACAAACTTTTCTCCAAATGTCCAAAGTCTTTACTTTACAGTTTTACAAATCAAAGACACATTTGTCACACCCCAAAACCGGAACGGCGGAAACGTTCTGGGGTGGATGACGTCATGTCAAGTATCACAACATATGCAGTATAGTAATCAAAGTACAACAACCATTGCATTAATAGTAATAATTTTACATTGGTTACATGTTATAGTAATATCAAAGTAATTACAGAACATAACATAGATGTAGCTCGGTACCAGGCTGTCTTCACAAAAGCTCCTGGGATGTACCTGTCTATCGTTGACCTGAGAATACAAGTTATTTTGAAAGCGAGTATCAGCATTTTATAATGCTGGTGAGTCCATAAGTATTTAGTGTCATTTGTATAAATACGCATTTTTATTCAAAATAACTTTATGAAAAGTAGTAGTTTAGAACCTACAGTGTATTAGCGTCCTTTCCAGAAAATCCTATATTTTCTAAATAAAAGCAGTCTTCTACCAAGACTCGACAGAGTTATGTTTTAAAGAGTAATTTTCCCTTAAATACTATCATTACCAAAATACGGTATTTGACTTTAAAGAAAGTAGGAGAATATCAATAGTAAAAATACTAGGGGAAAATAACATATGCCTCAGCAGTTATACTGTTGACTAAGGCAAAAGAAATCATAGACTCTAGGAGAGTATCGAATGAATGATACGCCTGGTTCAGTCTAACAAAAGGAAACACAGACCCCAGACGGTATCAAATGAACGATACGATTAGCAAGGTCTAAAACAAAGAAACACAGACCCCAGATAGTATCAAATGAACGATACGGCTAGCAAGATCTAAAACAAAGAAACACAGACCCCAGACAGTATCAAATGAACGATACAGCTAGCAAGGTCTAAAACAAAGAAACACAGACCCCAGACAGTATCAAATGAACGATACATCTAGAAAGGTCTAAAACAAATGGTAATCCTAAGTGGGTTGTTTCAAGAATACCGTGTTAATTCTCATTACCTTAAGGCCATGAATTATAAGGTAAACATGGAGATACTCGTAACCATGCTGATTGACACTAGAGTACTTGACGCCCTGCAAGCGTCGGAATAAATGTGACATTTGTCACCCCTTGGCTTGGTAGGCCGAGGACTGTAGCTAGCAGTCAGGGTGCGGGAGTGTCAGTCCCGTATAGATCTATACACACAATGCCCACTCTCTCCCTCCAAGAGACTCTGGTTACCAACTTGACGACGGGGAGATCCGTGTCTTGAAGATGCATCTCGTAATTTCGAATTCTATTATAAGTATTGAAATAATGATATAGACTCGCGAATAACCTAACTCCTTTGGAATTCTCGTACTAAAAAGAGTAAATAAAATCTCCTAACTATTCCTATAATAGTTACTAGTGTTTCAGGTCTATGAATGATGAATGGAAGGTTGCCCTTGCTACCCAAGGGGGATGAACTGGTCGATGGAAACCTTGATGTCTATATATGTATACATAATATATAACTAATGTTTAAACGACCTTCGGACGGATAGCCGATACCCACCATACCACATCCCAACGAGGAAAAGGAAATAGAACGAACTAGCCTTCCTAAGTCTTTTAAACATTATTTATATAACTATACAAATACAGGCATGCATTTAACGAAAGATCTATGAATGATGAATGGAAGGATGCCCTTGCTACCCAAGGGAAATGAACTGGTCGATGGAAACCTTTATGTCTATATATGTATACATGATATATAACTAATGTTTAAACGACCTTCGGACGGATAACCGATACCCACCAGACCACATCCCAACGAGGAAAAGGAAACAGGGCGAACTAGCCTTCCTAAGTCTTTTAAACATTATTTATATAATTATACAAATACAGGCATGCATTTTTAACGAAATAAAACATAGAAGAAAACTTTGATGAAAACCTTGGAAAACCTTTACACATAAGAAAATTTACGACTTGATGTCAGTTAGTAAAAACAAGTTTGAAAATCTTTGGAATCCTTTGAAAATCCTTTCATAACAACTTTGAAAATGATTTTTATAAAACCGATTAAGTGAAGAAAACCTTTGGAAAACCTTTAACAAGAGTTGAAAGCGAGATTGGAAAATCTTAAGCTGGATAAAACAGTATAACATGCGTAAATCCATTTTGCTATACAGTAATCAATCATATGTGATTTATCTAATAACTGTACAGTTCAACTTGTATTCCCCCACCCTATAAAACAGTATAACATGTGTAAATCCATTTTGCAATACAGTAATCAATCATATGTTAATTCAGGGGTATGAACTCACCTGTTGTAAGTTGGCTCCAGAATCAAACAAAATTGAGTAGGTAGTTCGTTAACAAGAAAGGTACCTGAAGTGACATCAGTTTCATCTTTTGCAGCCTCAAGTGTCATCTGAAAGGCTCTCGCCTTCGGCTTTGGTGGAATGTTGGGCTTAGCTGCCTCCTTCATCTTCGGACAGTCTTTCAAAATGTGCCCCTCTTCATTACAACCAAAACACATCCTTTTGTTGTTCAGGCACTCATTGGCAAAATGCCCAATTTTTCCACACTTGTAGCAGGTTACTTCCTCACTACATTTCCCAAAGTGCTTCTTCTTGCACTTATCACACCACTTCGCTTCTCCTCCTTTTCCTCCACCAAAAATTTTCGAATTAGATTTTGAAAATTTGCTTTTCTTACCGGAACCAGATGTTCCCTCAAACTTTCTCTTCTCACCAACCTCAACCTTGTTGGTGGTTCTCCCCTTAATCATGTTCTCAACAGACTTGGCAGCCCAGATAGCTGCCTCTAGAGTATGTGCCTGACGTACTGGCACCTCGTACTCCCATGGGAGTCCCTTCGCATACCGGTCCACCTTTGTCAGCTTCTTTGGGACGATACGCAAGGCAAACTCCATCTTATCGGTGAAGGCATTTGTGTAATCATCAACTGACATGCTGCCTTTTGTCAACATCAGAAACATGTTCTCCAACTCCAACAGATTTTGAGCCGAGCAGAACTTGCGCTTGAACTGCGCCAAGAACTCTGCCCATGACAATTGTAATGGCTCATTAGGGCTTAAAGTCTTTCCTAGAGTGTTCCACCAACGAACGGCTCCACCTCGGAACTGACGCACTGCATAGATAGTTTGCAACTTGCCTCTGCAGCTACAAGTCATGAAGGCTAACTCCATTTCGGAGATCCAATCCATCACTCCGATTGGGTCCTCCTTTCCATTGAAGGTCGATGGTTTGCAAGTTAGAAAGTCCTTGTACTTGCATCCCATTCCATCATTCCTTCCATCATTGTTGTTTTGCCTAGCTATCGGTGGGTTGGCTTGACCAACAGACCCACTGAAGTTTCCACCTTCCGAGTGCCCTTCATTTAAATCGGGCTCTTCCACTCGAATTGACAGTTCTTCACGATTCTGTTGAAGCAACCGCCTAGTCTCCTCCATTTGACGATCCAACATCGTTTGAATCATCATTTGTACACCAGCCATTGTTATCGGCTCAGGTGCTGCTGCTACGACAGGTATTTGCTCAATCACTGGTGGTTGATTCCTGTTTTCGTCAGCATTTCCAACTCCACTTCTTGTTCTCACCATTTTTGATCTACACACCGAATAAGGTGAAATTAGATCCTCATTCACGATAAATATTCAAATCATCCTTATCACTCCGAAACGTTTACATGCTAGTTCTAAATTCGTAGACGTACGCTTAGAATTCTACACACATAAGGTTTCCAGATCCGGTCGGCAACAGACCATAGATCCGAACAAATAATATCATATATGGAAAACATATAACATTTAGCACATAAAAGCATTTTAGGCAATTTTCCTAAAATAAACTAGTGCTCGTGTCTAAAATGTAACAGACACACATCTCAAAATTTCACTTAGCATTCTAAGTTTAAGTCTAGAAATCCTACAAATTCCTAGTTCGCTTAAACTAATGCTCTGATACCAACTGTGACATCCCCAAAATCTCAGCCAGAAAAGACCGATTTTCATTTATGCTTTTAAAATAATTTTAGAGTAAATCCTTTTAGATTTGAAAGAGTTGCGGAATTTGTTCCCAAAAACAAAACTCGGGATGTCATGTTCCGATACAGACCATAAAAGATAAACGATAACATTACAAGTCGTTCAACATATATATACATATACAAACTTGTAAACAAAACAAATTGATGATTCATCCATCTTATGCCCTTGCGCCACTTCCTGTAATACAAATAAAACTGAGTTGGTCAGGCTTGGGAGCCTGGTGAGCATATAGGGTTTTCAACCCACAATAAATAATTATATTTAATTCCACCAACCAACAATAACCCAATTACCCATTCCCGTTATTCTCACTTTACGTCTTAAGACAACTAACATAAGGGACCTAGTCTAAGAATATTTCATCGGGGCGACAACACATGCTTCGAGGGTTCCTCAGCAATATAAGTCAAATAAGGCAACCATGAGGGGGATGGAGTACAGCGAATGAACACCCAAGTTCATTAACACCTACAGGTGGCGAACCTGCTAGCGTTCCACAGGATTGTCTAGAAAAGTCTGTGGTCATCATCTAAACTCCGCTAGATGAGTAAATCAAAAACATCGAGGCTCTCATCTTTTTATCACAAGAAAACTATCTACCCTTGTTCTACCCAACATTTTAGTAGATAAAATATACATTTTTATACATAGTTTAAAACCTGTATAGTATGTTCATTCAAAACACATTCCAGATAAAAGATGAGTCACATAAACATAACACGCACTTCATAAAGAATAAATCATATCTATGAGATTAGAAGATGACATCGATACACTCACATAACACATATACTTAGTACGTTAAATCGATACTTGTATAAAATCGTGCATTTGAAAGGGATTATGTACCCCCTTCAAATCAACACCAATATATATCTAAATACATAACACGTATTTCATAGTAAATACTTCGTATTTATGTATTAAAAGAAAGTAATTACACACTAACTTGATCAGAAGATGATCGGACAGCACTACGAGTTGCAGAAGTAGTATACTTCGGTAGATCTGGAAGATCTTCACAAAAATCGAACTCCTCGCGGGCAGAGCTTTGGCTCGGGAATCGCACCTCTCGGGATCTCGGGAGCGTAACACTTCCTTCTTAACTTGGATATAAGATCCGGGGTGTCGGGATGGCTTCGAGGGTTTAAACGCAGAGCTTCGGCACGATAAGGAGAAGAAATGAGCAAATATGCCCGGAACCCTCGCATCCTATTTATAGGAGGCTGACGCCTCGCAGTACGCTGGGTGTAATGCCTTACGCGGGGCGTACGCGTCCGAAATCGTCACTGGATGCGTCATCCGAAGAACTCGAGTGCGAGGCGTCAGTACGCTGGGTGTACTTCGGATAAGTCCGATAACTCCCCTTCGGATAATACCGGATTTATTAATTAAATTTAAATATTAATTATTTAATAAACTTCAAAAATTTATATCTTCTTCATATGAACTCCGTTTGCAACGTTCTTTATAACCACGCGTAGGTGAGACTACGCTCTACAACTTTCGTTTAGACTCCGTCGGCTAATTTTGACTTTATTTTTATTATTTATTTTTAGTAGGCCCGGACAGGAAAACTTCGTTATAAATTCATAACTTTTTCGTCCGACATCCGTTCTCGCCTAACTTTTCATCGTTTCGCTACTAACAACGAGATCTTCGATTCTCGTTTAGATTGTTTCGGCTAAAAACCGCTCGATCTCAAATCGAGTATTCGGGCTGCATACAGCCAAGTCAAAACTTCAGAAAATCATAACTTCTTCATACGAAGTCAGATTTGGGTGTTCTATATATATTCGGAAACCTCGTTTCGGCCACTACAACCTTATGCAAAGATAATGAGTTTATTTTACACTTAAATTTTGACGCTTATTTTATTCTTAATTAATCAAATCATATAATTAAGCAATTAAGGACGAAACACATAATACACAAATAATACGCTCTTATTATTTCAAAACGGGTTACAAAGGTTAACCTAGACTATTACATCAACGAAAATGCCTAGTTTGGAAACGTGGGCGTTACAATTCTCTTCCCCTTAGGATGATTCCGTCCCCAGAATCACACATCAACAAACACATGCGGATAGCTACTCAACATGTCACGCTTCGTTTCCCAAGTGAGATTTGGCCCATTCGAATGTTTCCAACGGACAAGCACTAATTCGACCATCTTGCGCCGAAGCTTCTTAGTCTTTCGGTCAATAATTGCCTCTGATTCTTCAATTAACCTCTTGCTTTCATCAATTCTCAATTCAGAAATTGGAATTATATCGGGAACTTCTCCCGTGAACTTCCTCAAATAACACACATGAAAAGTGTTGTGAATTCCATTCAGTTCTTCTGGTAGTTCTAGCTTGTAAGCTTGGTTCCCAATCCTCTGAAGAACTTTAAACAGTCCAATAAACCTTGGACTTAACTTTCCCCTTTTTCCAAATCTTATAAGTCCCTTCCACGGCGAGACTTTAAGTAAAACCGAATCTCCAACTTCAAAAGTCATCGGTCTTCGCTTCTTGTCAGCATAACTCTTTTGACGATCCTGAGCTGCTAACATTCTTTCTCTAATTATTTTCAACTTTTCAGCGGTTTGACGGACCATCTCGGGACCTGATATGTGTATTTTCATATATATTTTTATACACTTTATCTTAATATTTTGGCCTTATTTATTCTATTTTAGAACTAAAAAGTACTCATAATACTTTGAATTATGTTTGCAGCTATTTGTTGCCGATGAACCACAAAAGAAAAAAACTAAAGCGGAAGCCGGGCTTAGAAGCTAAAAGAAAGAAAAGGGTGCTGAGGTAGCGAGTACGCCCCGCGTACCTTAAGGTTACGCCCCGCGTACCTGCTTGCACCGGATATACTTGATAGCGTGATTATCTTGAGTACGCGTTGCGTAATCCTAAGTACGCCCAGCGTACTTAGGTTGGCCACAAAGATTATAAATATCGATTTTTAGCTAACCAGGGGGGGATTCGACTTCTAACCTAATTTAGTCGACAATTAACTTCTGTTAAGCCGTTTTGAGGGTCTAGAAGGCGGCCGGAAGGCCGTTAAGCTAACGGGAGCAGAGATCGGAAGGATTGGAGAGCGGATACATGTTGATTATCATATGGTTTGCTGACGTGACCATGTTTAGCATTCTATAGTGGTACTTTTCTGTATTTAGTTTCTGATTTAGGTGTAAAAACCTTTTACTTTGTGTTTATGATTGAATGAAGCTTTGATTATTAGACTAATTGCTATATTAAATAGTTTATTTGTGTTTAATTTATCTTGCCAAGCTTGTTAAAAGATCCTCATGTGTTAATGATGATTACTTTCTGTTAATTGTTAAGTGAATTGAGTTGCTTGAACATCTGCTTGATTTGCTTGTCTCTTATGATTTTTGATGACCATCGAGATTATAAGACTAGAAATAACGAAGGTGAAACTAGAATTAACTTGAGAATAAGTAAGTTAATGTGTGAGCCTTGTTTGATGACCATCAACAAGAGGTTGATTAGTCTTCAGCTATTGGAGTCGATGCGCGTATTAGAGCGGGGTGGTGATGGTGTTTTGAGGGTTCGAGCAGATGATGAGGCAGATGAGGAGGGTGCTGCCGAGCCACAGCCGAGACGGGTCCAGCGGCGTCGACCTGCTCCTCGGGGAGCGAAGCAGGGACCTGAGCGGGAGATTGATATGCGCTACCTGGCCCAGGGCATTGATCGTCTTAGCGAGTATGTTGCACATGTGGACATGCAACAGCGGTGGTATGGGAATGCGTTGAACGCATTCTTTGCCCATCAGGGGTTTCAGTATTTGGTTCCCTTTCCACCACCATTCCAGTCACGATTTGATGGGGCCGGTACTTCTGGGACACAGCCACATGATGATGGAGATGACGAGTGATCCTTTTTATTTGTTTTATTTTGTTTGTGTTATTTTTAGTTTAGTTTAGTTTTTAGTATTTGGTATGTAATTAAACTTTGATTTAGTTTGTTTTTCATGTTGATGCTCTTTGGTTGTTTAGATTTCTGCAGAATTTTCGCCCTTAGGAAGCTGGCAGTAAGTTCAGCAACTAGGTCCGACTGTTGCTAGAGAGAGCGGTATGAGAGTTGAAGATTATAGTCGAGACCCATGATTTGTCATAAGTGTGGGGTGCATATTTATTTCGTGAGCGATCATTTTGAAGATTGGCATTGTTACGATGTTTTGACTCTTATGATATGGATGAGCAGTTCCCATACTATAGAGTTTTATTTCGACGCGAGGAAGAAGTATCGTCCCGGCTGCCACGACATGGTTGACATTTTCCTATGTCATGGGGGATTTTTCATCGCGAGTAGAGGATGTCATTCTCGACGAGATGACGTGGTCGACACCTTCCCACGTCATGAGGCAGCAGTTCCAGTTTTCAGTCTTTCGGCGATATTTGATGCAACTTGTAGCAGCCCCATTCGATCTCGCCACAACTACCCAGGGGAGTCTGTTCCTTTTTCTCCCTTTTTATGTTCTTAATTTGTTTTAGCATACAATGAGGGCATTGTATGAAATAAGTGTAGGGTAGGGGATCGGTAAAAGTAAATTAAAATTAAGAGAAAAAAATGAAATTGCTAGAATTTGGAAAATTTAAAAATTTTAAAACTTGAAATAATAGTTTAATTTAGAAAATCTAGTGATAATTTAAATTTTGCTAATATTGTATGAAATGATCCGATAAGAACTCAAATGTTTAGTTGAGCCAATATACGTTATAGTGCATTTGTGGCCTCCCTTATTTTAGTGAAATCATGGAACAAAAACACAACCCCGCTTGGTTTGAGGGATGTAATATGTTTAGCAGCCTAAACTTGAAATGTATCCAGGAAAATTATTATCATTAACCAATAAAGGTTGAGGTTGAGCGCCTCTGCTTAAGCATGTAGGGTTTTGAGTGAAAAAAAAAAAAGTGAGTTACATGAAAAAAAAAAGAGAGAATTACGAAAAAAGTTTGAAGAATTTTGGAGCAAATAAAGTAAAGATCAAAAGATCAAAATTCTGAAGAAATTCAAAAAAGTTGAAGATACCAGAAATCAATTCAAATAAGGTGTTGAATTCAATGAAATCAAAGATCAAAATGCTAAAGAAATGAAGAATTCAAATAAAGCTCCATAGTGGTATCGGAAAGTTGTAATTTTCTAGAATATGTATGCTTAGGTTGCTCAACTAAAAATACCTTGAGGTTAGGAGGTTTTCTGCGGATGGATTCGGAGGGTTGCATAAAATGAGCATTGTTCGGAAAAAGTGGGCGAGTGTTTATGAAGATTGTGAGTATTTAAAATATGGGGGGGGGGGGGGGGGTACTTTAGGAAAATATTAGACACAAATGTACGCGTTGAGGTCTTGGCATAATGGCTGAGTTTTAAAAGGATTGTTTAGTGTGATATTGGTAAAATAAAAGTAAATTTGCTTGGGGGCAAGCAAAGGCTAAGTGTGGGGTATTTTGATATGTGTATTTTCATATATATTTTTATACACTTTATCTTAATATTTTGGCCTTATTTATTCTATTTTAGAACTAAAAAGTACTCATAATACTTTGAATTATGTTTGCAGCTATTTGTTGCCGATGAACCACAAAAGAAAAAAACTAAAGCGGAAGCCGGGCTTAGAAGCTAAAAGAAAGAAAAGGGTGCTGAGGTAGCGAGTACGCCCCGCGTACCTTAAGGTTACGCCCCGCGTACCTGCTTGCACCGGATATACTTGATAGCGTGATTATCTTGAGTACGCGTTGCGTAATCCTAAGTACGCCCAGCGTACTTAGGTTGGCCACAAAGATTATAAATATCGATTTTTAGCTAACCAGGGGGGGGGGATTCGACTTCTAACCTAATTTAGTCGACAATTAACTTCTGTTAAGCCGTTTTGAGGGTCTAGAAGGCGGCCGGAAGGCCGTTAAGCTAACGGGAGCAGAGATCGGAAGGATTGGAGAGCGGATACATGTTGATTATCATATGGTTTGCTGACGTGACCATGTTTAGCATTCTATAGTGGTACTTTTCTGTATTTAGTTTCTGATTTAGGTGTAAAAACCTTTTACTTTGTGTTTATGATTGAATGAAGCTTTGATTATTAGACTAATTGCTATATTAAATAGTTTATTTGTGTTTAACTTATCTTGCCAAGCTTGTTAAAAGATCCTCATGTGTTAATGATGATTACTTTCTGTTAATTGTTAAGTGAATTGAGTTGCTTGAACATCTGCTTGATTTGCTTGTCTCTTATGATTTTTGATGACCATCGAGATTATAAGACTAGAAATAACGAATGTGAAACTAGAATTAACTTGAGAATAAGTAAGTTAATGTGTGAGCCTTGTTTGATGACCATCAAGAAGAGGTTGATTAAATGTCTACATTGATTAACTATATTTACAAGTCTTGCTTGATACGAACTGAACACTAGGAAGCATGTTAGTTTAATCAACTGATCACTGTTTGAATTGACTTGTTTGCTAAAGGATTAGTTATAGTGAACGCGAATCTAATCATTTTAGGAATCGGTGAACATTGAATAAATGAATTTGTGTATGCAATTGTCTATGTTTTAAGGTGTAATTTATCTAAACCCAAGTACCTGAAGAGATGTGCTTTCCTGTTAGTTTATCGAGAGTTGTTATTTGCTAATTTGAGATTTATTAAACCATTTTATTTATTATTTTCGTGTGACCTATATTCAAATATATTAAATTAATCCACCGTTCCCTGTGATCGACACCCGACTTACCTAAGCTATATTGTAATCTGACTAGGTACACTGCCTATAAGTGCATAGATAGTCTAAGTTTGTTAGGTTATAAATATTAAAATTAGTGGGTACTTTTGTGCACATCAAGTTTTTGGCGCCGTTGCCGGGGAACGGCTTGTCATTAATTTATTTTATTTGATTATTCGTTATTTGTTTTTAGTTAGTTTTTATTTTTAGTTTGATTTTCGATGATATCATTTCACTTGTCGGGAAGGTTCTTGTTTTTATTTTGCAGGAATTTGGGATTGTACACATTGCTTGACTTTGCTTTTTTCATGGGTTTCGGGAATGAAAGCGACTAGGGAATTCTTGACCTGCTTAGCCTACTACTTTGTTGATTTGCCCAACTCGATCCATGAGGCGTAGTATAGCAAGGCGTATTGTGGTGGTTAAGTGGAAGACCGAGCTCTTGCTGTTCTTGACTAGTTAGGTCACTTCTTGTTCCGCTTTTAGTTAAAGGTGCAAGGAAAACAAAGGAAATATTCTAACGGGTCCCGAAAGTGGGTGTTTTCGCAAACCAATTCTTGCATGCAAAAGGTTTTGATCAACCATTGTGGTTTGATCTTGACAAAGATAAGTGATTATGACATCTCAATTTTTTTTATCACTCATCGTGAAGTCATCATTAGCTTAAGAAATTAAAAAGGAAAAAAATAAATAAGTTTTAAGTCCCCTAGATTAAATAATTAAAAAGAAAAGGAAGTTAAATTAAAGAAAAAGGAAATTTTCAATTAAACTACGCCCCGCGTAAGTTATATTACGCCATGCGTAATGAGCCCCGAATCGCGAATGAACATTTCAGGGGGATGGGGTTACGCCCCGCGTACCCTTGTCTTACGCCCCGCGTACATCAGCGACCAGGTATATCTTTTGACCCTTTGACTTCTTCTTTATTCTTTTCCCAATTTTCTCTCAAACTCGCACTGTGACGGCCAAGAGCTCCTAAACATTTTCGATTGTGCTTCCTTTCTTGTAAAATTCAACACACGGGTAAGTTTTTCGGTTACTCAAGGGCTTTGATTTGTGGTTAAATCGATAAAATAAGCTGCATTTAGCTTTTGCTTGAAATCTAGGGTTTACATATTTCTCGAATTAGGGCCGATTTCGGTTAATACACTAAACCCTAGAACCTAATTTTGTCTTAATTCCGTCCCACACCATCGATTTGAGCTTGGGGTCGTACGCCTAGCGTACCCCTGTTGACTTCGACTTCTTGACTGACTTCGAGTTCTTGACTGCTACTCTGTATTGTCACTAGACACCAGATAATGGGAATTGATTTTTAAGGGGTGGTCCCAATTTTTTTCTCTACTGTGATTGGACCACACAAACCTTATGCTCGATATATCTCATATATATGCCCCTGCTGTGTTTGTTTGGATATGGGTTATGACCTTAGCACAAGAAAAGGGACTGGGACCAGGACACAGAATCGTGGAACCTGGACGTACGCCCAGCGTACGCTGGATGTACGCCCAGCGTAATGTCCCTACCCAGCTTCATTTTTTTGGTTTAAAAATCTATTAATGCTGTCATATTTTGTTGGTTTTGTGTATGTGTTAATGTGTGCAGATTATGGCTCGAAGGGCACAAAGAACCAACCCTCCCGAGGATGTGACCGATCATCGTTTTTTACAATTTCCGCAAACGCTGAACGATGCTACCTGGGCGCGTTATGTCACCAACTTGAGCTTGCTTCTCACAAAGGAGATTGATATTGCACCCTCATTTGATTGGGAGTTGGCTACCAGGACTGGACTTGCTGCATTGATCCAGGAGTTTTTGCAATACACACACTCGGACGCGAGTGGTGTGGAGTTGTTTGTGTGTCAGGGATGGGCGCGTTTGTTTAGGATCCAGGAGCCTGTGTATCGGGAGTTTTTGCTGGAGTTCTACGCTACAGTTTCCTATGATCCTATGAAGCCACTCGATGACAGGACAGCCTTTGCTTTCAGACTGGGAGGAGTGAGCCGGGAATGCAGCGTGATAGAGCTTGCGACTCGGGTGGGTATTTACACAGCCGACGAGACGAGGAGTGTCCACTTCCGGGCATTCCTTGCTGACTGTCTCACGGAACGGCCAGCGGACTATAATGAGAACACATTTTGGGCCGAGATTACGGGAGGAGTCTATACACCATCTACCGCTCGAGGGGGGATGATTCGGTCCACTACATACCGAATGTTGCACCGGTTGATTTCTATGTCTCTCACGCATCACAAGAATAGTGAGAGAGTGCCTTCGACGGACCTGTATTTCCTATGGGCACTAGTTACTCCAGGGAGGCACCTGAACCTTCCAGTTGCTTTAGCTGCATACTTGGGACGGAGGGCCAGGGGACTTCGGGGAGATAGCCCGATATGCGGAGGGCATTTTATCACACGGTTAGCTCGATCATATCAGTTGATGACACGTGAGATCACGAGATCGATGGTGTTTCACGACATGAGGCCGATGAGTCTTCAGCTATTGGAGTCGATGCGCGTATTAGAGCGGGGTGGTGATGGTGTTTTGAGGGTTCGAGCAGATGATGAGGCAGATGAGGAGGGTGCTGCCGAGCCACAGCCGAGACGGGTCCAGCGGCGTCGACCTGCTCCTCGGGGAGCGAAGCAGGGACCTGAGCGGGAGATTGATATGCGCTACCTGGCCCAGGGCATTGATCGTCTTAGCGAGTATGTTGCACATGTGGACATGCAACAGCGGTGGTATGGGAATGCGTTGAACGCATTCTTTGCCCATCAGGGGTTTCAGTATTCGGTTCCCTTTCCACCACCATTCCAGTCACGATTTGATGGGGCCGGTACTTCTGGGACACAGCCACATGATGATGGAGATGACGAGTGATCCTTTTTATTTGTTTTATTTTGTTTGTGTTATTTTTAGTTTAGTTTAGTTTTTAGTATTTGGTATGTAATTAAACTTTGATTTAGTTTGTTTTTCATGTTGATGCTCTTTGGTTGTTTAGATTTCTGCAGAATTTTCGCCCTTAGGAAGCTGGCAGTAAGTTCAGCAACTAGGTCCGACTGTTGCTAGAGAGAGCGGTATGAGAGTTGAAGATTATAGTCGAGACCCATGATTTGTCATAAGTGTGGGGTGCATATTTATTTCGTGAGCGATCATTTTGAAGATTGGCATTGTTACGATGTTTTGACTCTTATGATATGGATGAGCAGTTCCCATACTATAGAGTTTTATTTCGACGCGAGGAAGAAGTATCGTCCCGGCTGCCACGACATGGTTGACATTTTCCTATGTCATGGGGGATTTTTCATCGCGAGTAGAGGATGTCATTCTCGACGAGATGACGTGGTCGACACCTTCCCACGTCATGAGGCAGCAGTTCCAGTTTTCAGTCTTTCGGCGATATTTGATGCAACTTGTAGCAGCCCCATTCGATCTCGCCACAACTACCCAGGGGAGTCTGTTCCTTTTTCTCCCTTTTTATGTTCTTAATTTGTTTTAGCATACAATGAGGGCATTGTATGAAATAAGTGTAGGGTAGGGGATCGGTAAAAGTAAATTAAAATTAAGAGAAAAAAATGAAATTGCTAGAATTTGGAAAATTTAAAAATTTTAAAACTTGAAATAATAGTTTAATTTAGAAAATCTAGTGATAATTTAAATTTTGCTAATATTGTATGAAATGATCCGATAAGAACTCAAATGTTTAGTTGAGCCAATATACGTTATAGTGCATTTGTGGCCTCCCTTATTTTAGTGAAATCATGGAACAAAAACACAACCCCGCTTGGTTTGAGGGATGTAATATGTTTAGCAGCCTAAACTTGAAATGTATCCAGGAAAATTATTATCATTAACCAATAAAGGTTGAGGTTGAGCGCCTCTGCTTAAGCATGTAGGGTTTTGAGTGAAAAAAAAAAAAAGTGAGTTACATGAAAAAAAAAAAGAGAGAATTACGAAAAAAGTTTGAAAAATTTTGGAGCAAATAAAGTAAAGATCAAAAGATCAAAATTCTGAAGAAATTCAAAAAAGTTGAAGATACCAGAAATCAATTCAAATAAGGTGTTGAATTCAATGAAATCAAAGATCAAAATGCTAAAGAAATGAAGAATTCAAATAAAGCTCCATAGTGGTATCGGAAAGTTGTAATTTTCTATAATATGTATGCTTAGGTTGCTCAACTAAAAATACCTTGAGGTTAGGAGGTTTTCTGCGGATGGATTCGGAGGGTTGCATAAAATGAACATTATTCGGAAAAAGTGGGCGAGTGTTTATGAAGATTGTGAGTATTTAAAATATGGGGGGGGGGGGGGGGTACTTTAGGAAAATATTAGACACAAATGTACGCGTTGAGGTCTTGGCATAATGGCTGAGTTTTAAAAGGATTGTTTAGTGCGATATTGGTAAAATAAAAGTAAATTTTCTTGGGGGCAAGCAAAGGCTAAGTGTGGGGTATTTTGATATGTGTATTTTCATATATATTTTTATACACTTTATCTTAATATTTTGGCCTTATTTATTCTATTTTAGAACTAAAAAGTACTCATAATACTTTGAATTATGTTTGCAGCTATTTGTTGCCGATGAACCACAAAAGAAAAAAACTAAAGCGGAAGTCGGGCTTAGAAGCTAAAAGAAAGAAAAGGGTGCTGAGGTAGCGAGTACGCCCCGCGTACCTTAAGGTTACGCCCCGCGTACCTGCTTGCACCGGATATACTTGATCGCGTGATTATCTTGAGTACGCGTTGCGTAATCCTAAGTACGCCCAGCGTACTTAGGTTGGCCACAAAGATTATAAATATCGATTTTTAGCTAACCAGGGGGGGATTCGACTTCTAACCTAATTTAGTCGACAATTAACTTCTGTTAAGCCGTTTTGAGGGTCTAGAAGGCGGCCGGAAGGCCGTTAAGCTAACGGGAGCAGAGATCGGAAGGATTGGAGAGCGGATACATGTTGATTATCATATGGTTTGCTGACGTGACCATGTTTAGCATTCTATAGTGGTACTTTTCTGTATTTAGTTTCTGATTTAGGTGTAAAAACCTTTTACTTTGTGTTTATGATTGAATGAAGCTTTGATTATTAGACTAATTGCTATATTAAATAGTTTATTTGTGTTTAACTTATCTTGCCAAGCTTGTTAAAAGATCCTCATGTGTTAATGATGATTACTTTCTGTTAATTGTTAAGTGAATTGAGTTGCTTGAACATCTGCTTGATTTGCTTGTCTCTTATGATTTTTGATGACCATCGAGATTATAAGACTAGAAATAACGAATGTGAAACTAGAATTAACTTGAGAATAAGTAAGTTAATGTGTGAGCCTTGTTTGATGACCATCAAGAAGAGGTTGATTAAATGTCTACATTGATTAACTATATTTACAAGTCTTGCTTGATACGAACTGAACACTAGGAAGCATGTTAGTTTAATCAACTGATCACTGTTTGAATTGACTTGTTTGCTAAAGGATTAGTTATAGTGAACGCGAATCTAATCATTTTAGGAATCGGTGAACATTGAATAAATGAATTTGTGTATGCAATTGTCTATGTTTTAAGGTGTAATTTATCTAAACCCAAGTACCTGAAGAGATGTGCTTTCCTGTTAGTTTATCGAGAGTTGTTATTTGCTAATTTGAGATTTATTAAACCATTTTATTTATTATTTTCGTGTGACCTATATTCAAATATATTAAATTAATCCACCGTTCCCTGTGATCGACACCCGACTTACCTAAGCTATATTGTAATCTGACTAGGTACACTGCCTATAAGTGCATAGATAGTCTAAGTTTGTTAGGTTATAAATATTAAAATTAGTGGGTACTTTTGTGCACATCAAGTTTTTGGCGCCGTTGCCGGGGAACGGCTTGTCATTAATTTATTTTATTTGATTATTCGTTATTTGTTTTTAGTTAGTTTTTATTTTTAGTTTGATTTTCGATGATATCATTTCACTTGTCGGGAAGGTTCTTGTTTTTATTTTGCAGGAATTTGGGATTGTACACATTGCTTGACTTTGCTTTTTTCATGGGTTTCGGGAATGAAAGCGACTAGGGAATTCTTGACCTGCTTAGCCTACTACTTTGTTGATTTGCCCAACTCGATCCATGAGGCGTAGTATAGCAAGGCGTATTGTGGTGGTTAAGTGGAAGACCGAGCTCTTGCTGTTCTTGACTAGTTAGGTCACTTCTTGTTCCGCTTTTAGTTAAAGGTGCAAGGAAAACAAAGGAAATATTCTAACGGGTCCCGAAAGTGGGTGTTTTCGCAAACCAATTCTTGCATGCAAAAGGTTTTGATCAACCATTGTGGTTTGATCTTGACAAAGATAAGTGATTATGACATCTCAATTTTTTTTATCACTCATCGTGAAGTCATCATTAGCTTAAGAAATTAAAAAGGAAAAAAATAAATAAGTTTTAAGTCCCCTAGATTAAATAATTAAAAAGAAAAGGAAGTTAAATTAAAGAAAAAGGAAATTTTCAATTAAACTACGCCCCGCGTAAGTTATATTACGCCATGCGTAATGAGCCCCGAATCGCGAATGAACATTTCAGGGGGATGGGGTTACGCCCCGCGTACCCTTGTCTTACGCCCCGCGTACATCAGCGACCAGGTATATCTTTTGACCCTTTGACTTCTTCTTTATTCTTTTCCCAATTTTCTCTCAAACTCGCACTGTGACGGCCAAGAGCTCCTAAACATTTTCGATTGTGCTTCCTTTCTTGTAAAATTCAACACACGGGTAAGTTTTTCGGTTACTCAAGGGCTTTGATTTGTGGTTAAATCGATAAAATAAGCTGCATTTAGCTTTTGCTTGAAATCTAGGGTTTACATATTTCTCGAATTAGGGCCGATTTCGGTTAATACACTAAACCCTAGAACCTAATTTTGTCTTAATTCCGTCCCACACCATCGATTTGAGCTTGGGGTCGTACGCCTAGCGTACCCCTGTTGACTTCGACTTCTTGACTGACTTCGAGTTCTTGACTGCTACTCTGTATTGTCACTAGACACCAGATAATGGGAATTGATTTTTAAGGGGTGGTCCCAATTTTTTTCTCTACTGTGATTGGACCACACAAACCTTATGCTCGATATATCTCATATATATGCCCCTGCTGTGTTTGTTTGGATATGGGTTATGACCTTAGCACAAGAAAAGGGACTGGGACCAGGACACAGAATCGTGGAACCTGGACGTACGCCCAGCGTACGCTGGATGTACGCCCAGCGTAATGTCCCTACCCAGCTTCATTTTTTTGGTTTAAAAATCTATTAATGCTGTCATATTTTGTTGGTTTTGTGTATGTGTTAATGTGTGTAGATTATGGCTCGAAGGGCACAAAGAACCAACCCTCCCGAGGATGTGACCGATCATCGTTTTTTACAATTTCCGCAAACGCTGAACGATGCTACCTGGGCGCGTTATGTCACCAACTTGAGCTTGCTTCTCACAAAGGAGATTGATATTGCACCCTCATTTGATTGGGAGTTGGCTACCAGGACTGGACTTGCTGCATTGATCCAGGAGTTTTTGCAATACACACACTCGGACGCGAGTGGTGTGGAGTTGTTTGTGTGTCAGGGATGGGCGCGTTTGTTTAGGATCCAGGAGCCTGTGTATCGGGAGTTTTTGCTGGAGTTCTACGCTACAGTTTCCTATGATCCTATGAAGCCACTCGATGACAGGACAGCCTTTGCTTTCAGACTGGGAGGAGTGAGCCGGGAATGCAGCGTGATAGAGCTTGCGACTCGGGTGGGTATTTACACAGCCGACGAGACGAGGAGTGTCCACTTCCGGGCATTCCTTGCTGACTGTCTCACGGAACGGCCAGCGGACTATAATGAGAACACATTTTGGGCCGAGATTACGGGAGGAGTCTATACACCATCTACCGCTCGAGGGGGGATGATTCGGTCCACTACATACCGAATGTTGCACCGGTTGATTTCTATGTCTCTCACGCATCACAAGAATAGTGAGAGAGTGCCTTCGACGGACCTGTATTTCCTATGGGCACTAGTTACTCCAGGGAGGCACCTGAACCTTCCAGTTGCTTTAGCTGCATACTTGGGACGGAGGGCCAGGGGACTTCGGGGAGATAGCCCGATATGCGGAGGGCATTTTATCACACGGTTAGCTCGATCATATCAGTTGATGACACGTGAGATCACGAGATCGATGGTGTTTCACGACATGAGGCCGATGAGTCTTCAGCTATTGGAGTCGATGCGCGTATTAGAGCGGGGTGGTGATGGTGTTTTGAGGGTTCGAGCAGATGATGAGGCAGATGAGGAGGGTGCTGCCGAGCCACAGCCGAGACGGGTCCAGCGGCGTCGACCTGCTCCTCGGGGAGCGAAGCAGGGACCTGAGCGGGAGATTGATATGCGCTACCTGGCCCAGGGCATTGATCGTCTTAGCGAGTATGTTGCACATGTGGACATGCAACAGCGGTGGTATGGGAATGCGTTGAACGCATTCTTTGCCCATCAGGGGTTTCAGTATTCGGTTCCCTTTCCACCACCATTCCAGTCACGATTTGATGGGGCCGGTACTTCTGGGACACAGCCACATGATGATGGAGATGACGAGTGATCCTTTTTATTTGTTTTATTTTGTTTGTGTTATTTTTAGTTTAGTTTAGTTTTTAGTATTTGGTATGTAATTAAACTTTGATTTAGTTTGTTTTTCATGTTGATGCTCTTTGGTTGTTTAGATTTCTGCAGAATTTTCGCCCTTAGGAAGCTGGCAGTAAGTTCAGCAACTAGGTCCGACTGTTGCTAGAGAGAGCGGTATGAGAGTTGAAGATTATAGTCGAGACCCATGATTTGTCATAAGTGTGGGGTGCATATTTATTTCGTGAGCGATCATTTTGAAGATTGGCATTGTTACGATGTTTTGACTCTTATGATATGGATGAGCAGTTCCCATACTATAGAGTTTTATTTCGACGCGAGGAAGAAGTATCGTCCCGGCTGCCACGACATGGTTGACATTTTCCTATGTCATGGGGGATTTTTCATCGCGAGTAGAGGATGTCATTCTCGACGAGATGACGTGGTCGACACCTTCCCACGTCATGAGGCAGCAGTTCCAGTTTTCAGTCTTTCGGCGATATTTGATGCAACTTGTAGCAGCCCCATTCGATCTCGCCACAACTACCCAGGGGAGTCTGTTCCTTTTTCTCCCTTTTTATGTTCTTAATTTGTTTTAGCATACAATGAGGGCATTGTATGAAATAAGTGTAGGGTAGGGGATCGGTAAAAGTAAATTAAAATTAAGAGAAAAAAAATGAAATTGCTAGAATTTGGAAAATTTAAAAATTTTAAAACTTGAAATAATAGTTTAATTTAGAAAATCTAGTGATAATTTAAATTTTGCTAATATTGTATGAAATGATCCGATAAGAACTCAAATGTTTAGTTGAGCCAATATACGTTATAGTGCATTTGTGGCCTCCCTTATTTTAGTGAAATCATGGAACAAAAACACAACCCCGCTTGGTTTGAGGGATGTAATATGTTTAGCAGCCTAAACTTGAAATGTATCCAGGAAAATTATTATCATTAACCAATAAAGGTTGAGGTTGAGCGCCTCTGCTTAAGCATGTAGGGTTTTGAGTGAAAAAAAAAAAAAGTGAGTTACATGAAAAAAAAAAAGAGAGAATTACGAAAAAAGTTTGAAGAATTTTGGAGCAAATAAAGTAAAGATCAAAAGATCAAAATTCTGAAGAAATTCAAAAAAGTTGAAGATACCAGAAATCAATTCAAATAAGGTGTTGAATTCAATGAAATCAAAGATCAAAATGCTAAAGAAATGAAGAATTCAAATAAAGCTCCATAGTGGTATCGGAAAGTTGTAATTTTCTAGAATATGTATGCTTAGGTTGCTCAACTAAAAATACCTTGAGGTTAGGAGGTTTTCTGCGGATGGATTCGGAGGGTTGCATAAAATGAGCATTGTTCGGAAAAAGTGGGCGAGTGTTTATGAAGATTGTGAGTATTTAAAATATGGGGGGGGGGGTACTTTAGGAAAATATTAGACACAAATGTACGCGTTGAGGTCTTGGCATAATGGCTGAGTTTTAAAAGGATTGTTTAGTGTGATATTGGTAAAATAAAAGTAAATTTGCTTGGGGGCAAGCAAAGGCTAAGTGTGGGGTATTTTGATATGTGTATTTTCATATATATTTTTATACACTTTATCTTAATATTTTGGCCTTATTTATTCTATTTTAGAACTAAAAAGTACTCATAATACTTTGAATTATGTTTGCAGCTATTTGTTGCCGATGAACCACAAAAGAAAAAAACTAAAGCGGAAGCCGGGCTTAGAAGCTAAAAGAAAGAAAAGGGTGCTGAGGTAGCGAGTACGCCCCGCGTACCTTAAGGTTACGCCCCGCGTACCTGCTTGCACCGGATATACTTGATCGCGTGATTATCTTGAGTACGCGTTGCGTAATCCTAAGTACGCCCAGCGTACTTAGGTTGGCCACAAAGATTATAAATATCGATTTTTAGCTAACCAGGGGGGGGATTCGACTTCTAACCTAATTTAGTCGACAATTAACTTCTGTTAAGCCGTTTTGAGGGTCTAGAAGGCGGCCGGAAGGCCGTTAAGCTAACGGGAGCAGAGATCGGAAGGATTGGAGAGCGGATACATGTTGATTATCATATGGTTTGCTGACGTGACCATGTTTAGCATTCTATAGTGGTACTTTTCTGTATTTAGTTTCTGATTTAGGTGTAAAAACCTTTTACTTTGTGTTTATGATTGAATGAAGCTTTGATTATTAGACTAATTGCTATATTAAATAGTTTATTTGTGTTTAACTTATCTTGCCAAGCTTGTTAAAAGATCCTCATGTGTTAATGATGATTACTTTCTGTTAATTGTTAAGTGAATTGAGTTGCTTGAACATCTGCTTGATTTGCTTGTCTCTTATGATTTTTGATGACCATCGAGATTATAAGACTAGAAATAACGAATGTGAAACTAGAATTAACTTGAGAATAAGTAAGTTAATGTGTGAGCCTTGTTTGATGACCATCAAGAAGAGGTTGATTAAATGTCTACATTGATTAACTATATTTACAAGTCTTGCTTGATACGAACTGAACACTAGGAAGCATGTTAGTTTAATCAACTGATCATTGTTTGAATTGACTTGTTTGCTAAAGGATTAGTTATAGTGAACGCGAATTTAATCATTTTAGGAATCGGTGAACATTGAATAAATGAATTTGTGTATGCAATTGTCTATGTTTTAAGGTGTAATTTATCTAAACCCAAGTACCTGAAGAGAGGTGCTTTCCTGTTAGTTTATCGAGAGTTGTTATTTGCTAATTTGAGATTTATTAAACCATTTTATTTATTATTTTCGTGTGACCTATATTCAAATATATTAAATTAATCCACCGTTCCCTGTGATCGACACCCGACTTACCTAAGCTATACTGTAATCTGACTAGGTACACTGCCTATAAGTGCATAGATAGTCTAAGTTTGTTAGGTTATAAATATTAAAATTAGTGGGTACTTTTGTGCACATCAGGACCCATAAACTGCTTTTCCCCAGCCTCAAGCCAACAAGACGGCGTTCGACACTTCTGTCCGTTCAAAGCTTGATAAGGTGCCATCTTTATGCTCAAGTGGAAACTATTATTGTAGGAAAATTCTACCAAAGGTAAATGTTCATCCCAGTTACCTTGGAATTCCAGGGTACATGCTCTCAACATATCTTCAAGTGTTTGTATTGTTCTTTCACTCTGACCATCAGTCTGCGGATGGTAAGGTGTACTTAAACACAACTTGGTACCCATTTCCTCTTGTAGACTTTTCCAAAACCTTGAGGTGAAACGGCTATCACGATCCGATACAATCGTTAACGGAACACCGTGAAGCCTCACAATTTCCTTCACATAAGAATTCGCAAGCTTTTCCATAGACCATTTCTCATTGGCTGCTATGAAATGCGCGCTCTTAGTGAATCGATCAACGACCACCCAAATCATGTCCTGACTACTTTTTGTTCTGGGTAGTTTAGTGACAAAATCCATCGCAATGTCTTCCCATTTACCCATAGCCACACGTAAAGGTTCTAAACTCCCATATGGTTTCTGATGTTGTGTCTTGACTTTCGCACAAGTCACACATTCGGCCACATACTTTGCAACATCAAGCTTCATCGTCAGCCACCAGTAGTAAGGTTTCAGGTCCCTATACATTTTAGTGCTACCAGGATGAATTGAGTACATGGTTTTGTGAGCTTCTTCCATCAGAAGATCTCTTATTCCTCCTGACTTAGGTACCCAAATACGATCTTGGAATACCTTCAGTCCATGACCGTTTGTAACAAACACCAACGTTTTGCCCAAACATTCCTCCTTCCGGTCATTCTTTTCAGAAGCTTCTTCTTGAGCTTTCTTTATACTCTCCACAATTGTAGAGACAACTTCTATTCTCAACGCTCTTGGCCTTTTTCTCTCAACATTGACTTTCCGACTGAGAGCATCAGCAACAACATTAGCTTTACCGGGGTGGTAAAGTATCTCACAGTCGTAGTCCTTGAGTAACTCTAGCCAGCGTCGTTGCCTCATATTTAACTCTTTCTGATTAAAGAGATATTGGAGACCCTTATGATCAGTGAAAATTTTACACTTCGTGCCATAGAGGTAATGCCTCCATATTTTCAGAGCGAAAACTACCGTTGCCAACTCCAAATCATGAGTCGGGTAATTCTTTTCATGCTCCTTCAGCTGTCGAGATGCATATGCTATCACCTTTTCTCTTTGGGTCAAAACACAACCCAATCCAACGCCAGACGCATCGCTATAAACAACGAAGTCTTCAACTCCATCGGGTAGAGAAAGTATCGGTGCCTCACATAGCTTCTTCTTTAGCTTCTCGAATGCTTCTTTATGCTTATCATTCCAAGCATAAGTAGCTCCTTTGTGGGTCAAAGCTGTTAATGGAGTAGCAATCGAAGAAAAGCCTTGGATAAACCTTCGGTAATATCCGGCTAATCCTAAAAAGCTTCGGACCTCCGTGGGACTTTTCGGTTGTTCCCACTTCATCACAACTTCAATCTTTGCTGGATCAACCATTATCCCTTCTAGGTTGACCACGTGACCCAAGAATTGAACTTCTCGAATCCAAAAATCACATTTGGAGAACTTTGCATACAGCTTCTCCTTCTTCAAGACTTCTAACACTTCTCGCAAGTGTCTGCCATGCTCCTCTTGGCTTTTCGAGTAAACCAGAATGTCGTCTATGAATACTATCACGGATTTATCAAGGAACGGATTACAAACCCTATTCATTAAATCCATGAATGCTGATGGAGCATTGGTTAGTCCAAACGACATAACCAAGAACTCGTAGTGTCCATATCTAGTTCTGAATGTAGTCTTCTCGATATCTTGCTCTCTTACTTTTAGCTGATTATATCCTGACCGTAGATCGATCTTCGAGAAATAGCTCGAACCTTGCAATTGATCAAATAGGTCGCCAATCCTCGACAACAGATATCTATTCTTTATTGTTGCCTTGTACAGCTCTCTATAATCGATGCATATTCTCATACTTCCATCTTTCTTCTTCACGAATAACACCGGAGCTCCCCAGGGTGATGAACTAGGTCTAATGAAACCTTTGTCCAATAACTCTTGAAGTTGCATCATCAGCTCCTTCATCTCCGTCGGTGCTAATCGATACGGTGCTTTTGCTGTTGGCGTGGTTGCTGGTAGCAAGTATATTCTGAACTCCACTTGTCTATCAGGTGGTAATCCAGGAAGATCTTCGGGAAATACTTCCGGATACTCACACACCACTAGAGTACTCTGCATCAACTTCTTTTCCTTCTTAGCATCGATCACGAATGCTAAATATGATGTACATCCCTTGGTCAAACACTTCCTGGCTTTCATTAGGGAAATGATTCCAGAATTTACTCGCCGTTTGTCCCCGTACACCATAAATGACTCTTTCCTTGGCGAGTTTACTTTTACTATCATCTTCTTGCACAATATCTCGTTGTCATTGGCACTAAGCCAATCCATTCCCAACACGATGTCGAAACCATTAAGTTCGATAGGTAATAATTCCTCGTGAAACTTATTCCCATTAAGGTCGATTAAGATGTTTTTCATACGATGGCTAACAGGTACAAACTTGCCACTAGCTACTTCGACTAATAAAGCATTATCTAGTCTATCAACAGGCAAAGCTAGTTTTCTACCAAACTCATGCGAAATAAAGGAGTAGTTGGCTCTAGAATCAAACAAAATTGAGCAGGTAGTTCGTTAACAAGAAAGGTGCCTGAAGCGACATCAGCTTCATCTTTTGCAACCTCAAGTGTCATCTGAAAGGCTCTCGCCTTCGTCTTTGGTGGAATGTTGGGCTTAGCTGCCTCCTTCATCTTCGGACAGTCTTTCAAAATGTGCCCGTCTTCATTACAACCAAAACACATCCTTTTGTTGTTCGGACACTCATTGGCAAAATGCCCAATTTTTCCACACTTGTAGCAGGTTACTTCCTCGCTACATTTCCCAAAGTGCTTCTTCTTGCACTTATCACACCACTTCGCTTCTCCTCCTTTTCCTCCACCAAACTTTTTCGAATCATATTTCGAAAATTTTCTTTTCTTACCGGAACCAGATGTTCCCTCAAACTTTCTCTTCTCACCAACCTCAACCTTGTTGGTGGTTCTCCCCTTAATCATGTTCTCAACAGACTTGGCAGCCCAGATAGCTGCCTCTAGAGTATGTGCATGACGTACTGGCACCTCGTACTCCCATGGGAGTCCCTTCGCATACCAGTCCACCTTTGTCAGCTTCTCTGGGACGATACGCAAGGCAAACTCCATCTTATCGGTGAAGGCGTTTATGTAATCATCAACTAACATGCTGCCTTTTGTCAACATCATAAACTTGTTCTCCAACTCCAACAGATTTTGAGCCGAGCAGAACTTGCGCTTGAACTGCGCCAAGAACTCTGCCCATGACAATTGCAATGGCTCATTAGGGATTAAAGTCTTTCCTAGAGTGTTCTACCAACGAACGGCTCCACCTCGGAACTGACGCACTGCATAGATAGTCTGCAGCTACAAGTCATGAAGGCTAACTCCATTTCGGAGATCCAATCCATCACTCCGATTGGGTCCTCCTTTCCATTGAAGGTCGATGGTTTGCAAGTTAGAAAGTCCTTGTACTTGCATCCCATTCCATCATTCCTTCCATCATTGTTGTTTTGCCTAGCTATCGGTGGGTTGGCTTGACCAACAGACCCACTGAAGTTTCCACCTTCCGAGTGCCCTTCATTTAAATCGGGCTCTTCCACTCGAATTGACAGTTCTTCACGATTCTGTTGAAGCAACCGCCTAGTCTCCTCCATTTGACGATCCAACATCGTTTGAATCATCATTTGTACACCAGCCATTGTTATCGGCTCAGGTGCTGCTGCTACGACAGGTATTTGCTCAATCACTGGTGGTTGATTCCTGTTTTCGTCAGCATTTCCAACTCCACTTCTTGTTCTCACCATTTTTGATCTACACACCGAATAAGGTGAAATTAGATCCTCATTCACGATAAATATTCAAATCATCCTTATCACTCCGAAACGTTTACATGCTAGTTCTAAATTCATAGACGTACGCTTAGAATTCTACACACATAAGGTTTCCAGATCCGGTCGGCAACAGACCATAGATCCGAACAAATAATATCATATATGGAAAACATATAACATTTAGCACATAAAAGCATTTTAGGCAATTTTCCTAAAATAAACTAGTGCTCGTGTCTAAAATGTAACAGACACACATCTCAAAATTTCACTTAGCATTCTAAGTTTAAGTCTAGAAATCCTACAAATTCCTAGTTCGCTTAAACTAATGCTCTGATACCAACTGTGACATCCCCAAAATCTCGGCCAGAAAAGACCGATTTTCATTTATGCTTTTAAAATAATTTCAGAGTAAATCCTTTTTGATTTGAAAGAGTTGCGGAATTTGTTCCCAAAAACAAAACGTGATAAAATAATATTTACCAAAGCATTTCATAAAGAAATGTATTTTCATTATATAATCAAAACTCGGGATGTCATGTTCCGATATAGACCATAAAGCATAAACGATAACATTACAAGTAGTTCAATATATATATATATATATATATATATATATATATATATATATATATATACATATATAGACTTGTAAACAAAACAAATTGATGATTCATCCATCTTATGCCCTTGCGCCACTTCCTGTAATACAAATAAAACTGAGTGGGTCAGGCTTGGGAGCCTGGTGAGCATATAGGGTTTTCAACCCACAATAAATAATTATATTTAATTCCATCAACCAACAATAACCCAATTACCCATTCCCGTTATTCTCACTTTACGTCCCTAAGACAACTAACATAAGGGACCTAGTCTAAGAATATTTCATCGGGGCGACAACACATGATTCGGGGGTTCCTCAGCAATATAAGTCAAATAAGGCAACCATGAGGGGGATGGAGTACAATGAATGAACACCCAAGTTCATTAACACCTACAGGTGGCGAACCTGCTAGCGTTCCACAGGACTGTCTAGAAAAGTCTGTGGTCATCATCTAAACTCCGCTAGATGAGTAAATCAAAAACATCGAGGCCTCTCATCTTTTTATCACAAGACAACTATCTACCCATATTCTACCCAACATTTTAGTAGATAAAATATACATTTGTATACATAGTTTAAAACCTGTATAGTATGTTCATTCAAAACACATTCCAGATAAAAGATGAGGCACATAAACATAACACGCACTTCATAAAGAATAAATCATATCTATGAGATTAGAAGATGACATCGATACACTCACATAACACATACTTAGTACGTTAAATCGATACTTGTATAAAATCGTGCATTTGAAAGGGATTATGTACCCCCTTCAAATCAACACCAATATATATCTAAACACATAACACGTATTTCATAGTAAATACTTCGTATTTATGTATTAGAAGATTGTAACTACACACTCACTTGATCAGAAGATGATTGGACAGCACTACGACTTGCAGAAGTAGTATACTTCGGTAGATCTGGAAGATCTTCACAAAAATCGAACTCCTCGCGGGCAGAGCTTCGGCTCGGGAATCGCCCCTCTCGGGATCTCGGGAGCGTAACACTTCCTTTTTAACTTGGATATAAGATCCGGGGTGTCGGGATGGCTTCGGGGGTTTAAACGTAGAGCTTCGGCACAATAAGGAGAAGAAATGAGCAAATGTGCCCGGAACCCTCGCATCCTATTTATAGGAGGCTGAGGCCTCGCAGTACGTTGGGCGTACTGCCTTACGCGAGGCGTACGCGTCCAAAATCGTCACTGCGTTCGTCATCCGAAGAACTCGAGTGCGAGGCGTGTCATGCTTCGCGTACTTCGGATAAGTCCGATGACTCCCCTTCGGATAATACTGGATTTATTAATTAAATTTAAATATTAATTATTTAATAAACTTCAAAAATTCATATCTTCTTCATACGAACTCCATTTTTGACGTTCTTTATATCCACGCGTAGGTGAGACTACGCTCTACAACTTTCGTTTAGACTCCGTTGGCTAATTTTGACTTTATTTTTATTATTTATTTTTAGTAGGCCCGTACAGGAAAACTTCGTTATAAATTCATAACTTCTTCGTCCGACGTCCGTTGTCGCCTAACTTTTCATCGTTTCGCTACTAACAACGAGATCTTCAATTCTTGTTTAGATTGTTTCGGCTAAAAACCGCTCGATCTCAAATCGAGTATTCGGGCTGCATACAGCCAAGTCGAAACTTCAGAAAATCATAACTTCCTCATACGAAGTCAGATTTGGGCGTTCTATATATATATATATATATATATATATATATATATATATATATATATATATATATATATATATATATATATATTCGGAAACCTCGTTTCGGCCACTACAACCTTATGCAAGGATAATGAGTTTATTTTACACTTAAATTTTGACGCTTATTTTATTCTTAATTAATCAAATCACATAATTAAGCAATTAAGCACGAAACACATAATAGACAAATAATACGCTCTTATTATTTCAAAACAGGTTACAAAGGTTAACCTAGACTATTACATCAACGAAAATGCCTAGTTTGGAAACGAGGGCGTTACATTACGGCCGTAAACTCATGGGTGGTGTGTTCTTGGATGTTTTAAGGTCTTATATCACTCGTAGAATTAGGCTAGGTTCAAATATAGGGCATATGAAGGGTTTAAGGCTCCAAATGGACCACTTAAGGGAGCTCACGGTTGTAAACCTAGAGTTTACGGCCGTAAACTCTCACTTGGCCACTCCCTTCATGAATTTAGGTCTTAAATGAAAGGGTATAAAGTTCTATGAATTTTTCCAAGCCATATAGGGAAGTTAGAGCATCATTTGGCCTCTTTAAGGGAGTTTAAGGCCCATGGACCAATCCTTGGGGGGGTTTACGGCTGTAAACTCCTAAGTCCATAGTTTCCTTGATGTTTAATGGCCCTACTTCATTGGTGGTTGATTCTAGGCATTTACCCAAGCCATAGGAGGTGTTTGAGGGCAATTCTAACACCTTAAAAGGTGTTCACGACCCATGAAGAGGGGTTTATGGTCCAAGAGTGTGCTTGGGCCGTAAAATCATGTTTACTCTCCATATGATAAGGTTTTGGTGTTCTAAGCTCGTACATGTAAGTCTACAAGTCATATCTAAGCCCTAGGAGTGATTTGGAAGGGTTTTGGGGCTTCAAAACCCTACTTATGGGTGTTTATGGTCCAAGAGTGTTTTTGGGCCGTAAACACATGAGTTGGCCCCTATTGGATGTCTTAAACATGAATTTTCATGTTAAATGAGCTAAACAACAAGTTAGGGTAGATCACTTACTAGTTTGGGGCTCGAAATGGGCGGTTTTTAGATCGAAAGCAACTAGTAGAGAGAGAGAGAGAGAGAGTAGAGAGAGGGTGGAAAAGTTTCAAATGGAGTCCACTCACCCTTATATAGGGTTTGAGTTTGTGGCTCGGAGGAAATCCACCCGATACTGACGTTAAACGGGGCTTTTGGTCGCACCCGATTAAATGGTCGTAATTCGACTTGGTTGAAACTAAAACTTTTCAAGGGGTTATTGAGGGTGTTTCTAATTTGTTCCAACCCTTATGAATTCATAATAAAGTCCCTATTTAATTAACCTAATCCAAAAAGGTTAACGGACAATTTAATAAAGCGGGTTTTATTAACGGAAGAAGAGGTTAATATGACGGAATAAATTTCGGGTTATCACAACATTAATACTTATGAATTCACCAGCTTTATTGTTGATACTCGCTTTCAAAATAACTTGTATTCTCAGGTCACCAATAGACAGATACGACGACCAGGTTTTGTGAAGACGGAGCAGTCAAGACTCGTCTTTTATTTTGATCATTCATTATGTTGTTTATGCTATGAAAGAACACACTTGTAATTAAAATTATACTATTAATGCAATGGATGATGTTGTTGTTTGTTTACTACTTTGCATTGTTGTGATACTTTACATGACGTCCTCCGCCCCAGAATGTTTCCACCGTTCTTGGTTTTGGGGTGTGACAATTGTGCCCTTATTAATTTATTTTTTAATTAATATTCTTATTTATTTATTTATTCTTTATATATTTAAAAAAATTAATAGACCCCACATATTTGTATCTCCTCACCATCTCATCTCTCGTCCTCCTCAACTTCTATTTCTTTTCCATCTTTAGTGTATCAACGTGTTCACCATTCCTTATTTTTTCAGTCCTTCAACTTTGTCGAATCAACACCACAACCTATTAAAGATGAAGAGATAGTGAGTTATGTGTTGGTTCGCCATAGTTGAAGGACCAAAAAAAGAAGGATGGTGAAGACGTCGATGTCACTAAAGATGGAAATGAAATAAAAGTTGAGGAGGATGAGAGATGAGATGGTGATTGATAAGACCCAGATTAAATTTCTCAAATATGGTTTCAGGTTTATGGTGAGGAGATACATATATGTGGTTCTATTAATTTTTTTTAAATGTATAAAAAAAGTAAATACATAAATTAATAAGGGCACGATAGGTACCAAACACGCAACAAAAAAAAAGTAGAGGTCATCTGAGTTAAAATATAAATTAGGGACCAAAATCACAAATTTCCCCAAACCACAGGGACCATTCGTGTAATTTACTCTTACTTTCGTTTTGTTCATATTTGGGTAACTATGTTTTTTGTACACATCTAGGTAACGAATTTATAGAAAATGTTCGCATATGACCATTTTAACCTGTTGTAGCCGGATGTAACCTGCTACAACAGGTCATAATGGTCATATGTAACACTTCCAACAAGTTTGTTATCTAGATGTGTACAGAAAAAAAATAGTTATCCAGATATGAACAAACCAAAAAGTTAATTACCTTAATAAGTCATATTCCCTTATTTTGAACAAATATTCCTTATAATTAAAATACAGTTAATCATAAAAATATGACAAAACTGCAAATTTAGTCCTTGTGATTTGCAAAAATCTTTAGATGGGGTCCAAAAAGTTTCTAGCTTGCACAGAAGGTCCAAAATCAAGGTTTTTTTTTGGGGTTTTTGTCCAAAAAAACTTGAAAAGACGATTATACCCTTTTAATTTTTTTTACAATTATTCTAATACCATTTTGTCTTAAAAATAAAAAGAAAAGAAATATATTATCCCCTACCCACCCATACGTTTTTTTTTTCTCTCTCTCTATCTCTCTCTTTCTCTCTCTCTCTCTCTCTCTCTCTCTCTCTCTCTCTCTCTCCCCCCCCCCCTTCACCAATTATGCATCTCCAGCGTAGGAGGAAACCGGTGGAACTAGGAGACCACCAATCGCCACCATGACAGTACTCCTCTTCTTAATCTGCTCACCGGTCTCAACCAAACACCCCCTTTCATCGTTACTGCTACTGCTCAAATCCACAGCCTGCAACGAGAAGGGAAGCAGTCGAGTGGAGCATTGAAGCTATCCCCTTCCTCCGTGGCGATTGGTCGAGGAACACCACCCAAACACCCATGACTCCTTCACTACCGACGACGAGAAAGGAAGCCACGACGGGCCTGTCGGAGACGTCGACTGCAACCCCTCCTATTGAAGAAGAATCACCCAAATGCTTCCCATGCCCACTGCTATCGATGGATCGAAGACATCAACCCCCGATGAGGTTTTGTTGTTGGTTGATTAATGCTTGCTTCGATGAGATTGAATCAATGAATAAATGTGTCTTAAATGAATTTGATTTCTTTGAAAGGGTTCTCGATCCAAATATTGAAAAAGGAATCCCGATTCATTTCTCCAAGAACAACATAAGACCAACCTATGTTTCCAATTTCTTCCCTATTAAATTCAAGAACTGGAAAGCTTTCAACTTTCAATGGTTGAGAGATGTGTGAGTCATTCAGCTGCGAATTGTGTTTTGGCTGAGAGATATGTGGAGAGGGATTATTTTGATTTTATTGATGGTGATTTGTTTAGGAGTGAATCCAGTTTCTTCAGGTGTGCATCTGATGTCGTATTCCAATCTCCTAATAATCGTTGAGCACCATCGATGACACATCAACAACTTTAGATCCAAGATTTGACGATTATGGTGGTGGAGGACGATTCATCGCTAATCAAGCTATCTTCAAAGCAGGTGAAGGGTGAAGAAGAAGAAGATGGGAGAGAGAGTGAAAGAGAAAGGAAAAGGTTGGGTGGAGTGAAAGAGAGAGGGGAGGGTCGGATAGAGTGATAGGGTGGGATATGTTATTTTTTTTAATTAAAAAAGGTATTAAATAAATATATAAAATACAAAAAAGAAAATAAAAGGGCATAATCGTCTTTTCAAGTTTTTTTGGACTAAAATTGCAGAAAGGTTTTGATTTTGGACATGCCATGCAAGTTAAAAACTTTTTAGACCCTATCCAAAGATTTTTGTAAACCACAAGGACTAAATTTACAGTTTTGTCTAAAAATATAAAGAATTTAAAATTTTGGTTCTTATGGTATGTTGTTTTTTGTCGAATAAACGAACAAGTTACACTTAATATTTAAGTAAAACCAAAAAATTTGCTTTATATTCCAAAATTTACTCCACTGTAAAACTTATAGAATCCAAAAAATCTCTAATTTAAGGCTAGATGTTCCATATAATCTTTTTTTTACCATTTTATCCGACTACTTGGCTCATTAGCCCCATGATTTAACGCGATTAAAAGCCCAAAAAAGGTTACCAAGTTAGGGAAAATATTAGCCTCCAACATCTCCTCAAACAATTTAATAGCATGGTACTTCCACCCATACCTACCACAAGCCAATAGCCTCATACTTCCATCCATACCTACCATAAGTCAATATCATAGTCTTATACATACCTACATCTTTCTTTTTTCAACCCATGAAACACAGGGTCTAATATGTTTGATTTAAACAAACAATCGGAACCGAAGAGGCGCATCACATATTCGTTTGGAGAATCTTTAATATTCAACTAGGAACCAACGTATCAAAGATCCTACTTTGACCATGCACTTATGAATGAAATTTCAAGTGAATTTCAACCATACTTGTCACATGTACAAAATGTAGAAGGCGATGGAAATTGTGGATTCTGGGTAGTAGTTGTTGCTCTTGGTTTTAGTGAAGATTATTGACATCAAATTCGGACGAACTTATACAGAGAGTTATTGGTGCACATTGATGATTACAGAATGGTTTTTGAAAATGACATAATTGTTATTAGTGAAGCATTAAATTTCTATGAAACACCTACGATTCGAAAATATTGGATGATTATGTCTGATACTGGTATGCTAATTGCTAATAAATATCGTGTTGTTGTTCATTTATTAAGTAAAGACGAATCTTCTACGTCTTCCCGCTTTGGAGTGGTCCACAAGATTTTCCAAATCATCAAATTATAAATATCGTCCTCCTTAACAGTTGTCATTATGTTGAGGTTGATTAACAATATGGTCATCTAATGTCTAATGTTTATTGGTTGTGAAATATGCACAAATTAACACTCTAGTGGATGGAAAACATTG
Source organism: Lactuca serriola (assembly GCF_051521515.1). Taxonomy (NCBI): domain Eukaryota; kingdom Viridiplantae; phylum Streptophyta; class Magnoliopsida; order Asterales; family Asteraceae; genus Lactuca; species Lactuca serriola. The sequence continues at coordinate 144,357,139 of NC_136413.1, forward strand.
TATCATGGCCGATTGAATGCTTACGTTCCACCATATAGATCATGCAATAATCGTCGCACAAGAGTTAACATATTAGATAATTAATAAAATGTAAAGTTTTAATTTGTTTGCTAATAACATTGTATGCTTACGTTGTATCACGCTCGATTGAATGCAAAATTTTAATTTGTTTAATGTTTGATGTTTAATTTGTTTAATGACGAACATTGTATGTTTAATAATAACGTTGTAATGACAATCTTTCGAAATTGTTTAATTTTTTTAAGGGTAAAAGTTTAAATTCATAATTTTGTTTTAATATTTATAATTATCTCTAATTCTATATTAATTACAAAATAAATTTAATCCGCAGTTGACATCTTCCATATGATCAAACTCCTAAATTGATAAAAAAAAAATAGCATTAAGATCGTTATTTAATAAAAATAATTTGTTTAATAAATTTTAATTAGTTTAATTTGTTTAATAATAACAAAAACAAGCAAAAAACCAAAAAAAAAAAAAAGGTAACAAAACACAAAAAAAAAAAAAAACAAAAACAATAAACACCAAAAAAATAAATAAATAAATAAAAATACAAGAAGGGGTAGAAAGGGTACTGAGGTGTACACAAGAAAAACTTTAGTTTTCAAGCGGTTTTTTACATAAATCGGATTCATATATATATATATATATATATATATATATATATATATATATATATATATATATATATATATATATATATATATATATATATATATATATATATATATATACTAGCCGTCTACCCGCGCAAAGCGGCGGGCGGCGAATAATTTGATCTCTTTAGAGTTAAAACCATTTTGCGTTCACTTCGAGAAATGAATATTAAATGACATCTATTTTTCAAGAGTATTACCATACCATATTAAGGGGGTGTTTGGCTAAGCTTTTTTTAAAACAACTTATTAGGTTTCACGTCAGTATAAGTTAAAAAAGTGTTTGGATTAAAATAACTTATTCCGGTGGGGAACCTCTAATACGTCATTTTTTCATAAGTTACCCTACACTTACTTATTAACTTATAAGCTAATAAACTAATAAGCAATAAGCTTTTTTGCCAAACACCCCCTAAATGATTATTACTTCCATTTATACATACCCAAACCACTTGTACTGTTTATCGTCCTCTTTTTTTTCGTTTTCCTTAATTCCTTTATTAATTTAATGTCCTACTAAGTAAAATGCTAAAATATATAAATAATAGTTTATAAAAATAAACCTTTAGAATATCAGGTGTTATGATTCAAAAGTCGATAAATAGGCCTTTGAGAATGCCAAAATACTCAGGTGTCAACTTGTTCATTGTGATTTTAAACAAAGTTTGGTCACAAATTAAAACATTTTCAACGATGATATGTAATTCAAGGATTCATATTGATTTAGGTTCTCGAAACCTTAAAATATTGAACAAAATCTATATAGAACCTTATAATAAGGACAATAATCACCGTAATCAGGAAGTCCATGTGATGAAACTTGATATTATAAGGACCAATGATGAAAAAAGTTTCATTTTTAGACTAAACAAGATGAAAAATATACAAACTACCTTAATCATGTCAAATCTTGTGTTTAACCGTTCTTTATTGCAAAAGTAAGATGCCAAAATATACAAACTAATGATAATACAATGCTCTAACTGGACCTCTTGGTTGAGTTCTTTGAACCTGCAAAGCCAACACATTAAAGAAACATAGTAAAACCTTTTTAGGAACAAACCTGATATAATAAAGTCTTCACCCAATATATTTATAAGATAAAAATACAAAAGGTTAAAAATGATGAAATCAATTACAAGTAAGGATTAAAATAAAAACCTATTAAGAAAGAGCCATCTGCAGGAGGGATATTTGAATCAACATGTATTTTCTGATGGTTTCAAATTTTGAATTATCCGAAATTCAGGGAAGGAGATAGAATTTGTTGAGAAATATAAGGATTCAAAATACAGGTTAAAATTTAATATTATTTTATTGATAACTACTTGTACTATTAGCTTAATGATTTGAACGTCTAAAAAAATAATATTATTATATTCAATCTATTTTTAGAAATAGTAGGATTTCTTTTATAAGATAGTGAAGATATATATATATATATATATATATATATATATATATATATATATAGAGAGAGAGAGAGAGAGAGAGAGAGAGAGAGAGAAAAATAGATAATGCGAAACCATAAATATCTTGTGAAAACGTAAAAACAGATTTTATTTTATAAAAATCAAACACATGTACTATAAAAAATAAATTTATTAGCAATAAATTAAAGATAGTAAGTTAAATTGGATGATTTTACGGTAATATAGATTTAAAGACAGTTTTAATAATTATTTTTTTTTCACGTGCTTAATCATTTTTAAATTTATGTTTTCATAATAAAAATGTTAAAAATCATACTTTGCTAATATGAAACAATTTCTCATATATCATCGATTATCATAAGTATTTCAAAGTTTTGATGAATTATTTTCCAAAATATAATGTTGAGGTGACACGATATCATAGGTTTTTCTTGTTTTCTTGTTTTCGCAAATTATTTGCATTTTCGTATGAACCCTCCCATATATATATATATATATATATATATATATATATATATATATATATATATATATATATATATATATATATTGTTTTGTTTTTTTTGTTGTTTTTAATATTTTTAATAAATACATATTATTATTATCGTTTGGACTATACTTGTGTTATTTTTTTAAATTTAGACTATCCATGCGTTATCTTTTAAGTTCGAATTATTGATTGTTATTATTTTTTGCGATTTTCGTAGCTGTTAAATAAAACCTACATACAAACATACATATAATTGTTCGTAATTTTTCTTTTAACATAAAGATAGGTTAGACAAAAAAATAAAACAATGATAGCCTAAAAGAAAAAAAAAAAGATAAAGTTAAAAAGACATAAAATTAAATTAATTATAATAATAATAATTTAATAATAGTAACTCCAGTTTTAATAAAAGACAACAAAAACAATAAAAAGACAAGATATTTCAAATCAAAATTAATTTAAAGACAATAAAATGACAAAAATAAGGTATGTGGAAGAATTTTATGAAATTTGAATTATACATACAACAACACCCGTTTTTAATCATGATATCAAAACTTTAAGAAAGTAGTATAATGTCAATGTCAAATTGCTGGATGAGACATTTACAAACATTTACAAGTTCCCTTTTTATCAATTTTTCAGATTTGAGTGCTCTTTGGTGCTTTGGTGGTATGGAAACAGCACAATCTTTGATCCCCACTCTTTTTTGAAAAGCATAATTATCGATAAAATTGTCAATTTTTTTATGATTGGCTTAGTAATAGAAAACGGATATAATGGATCTCTTGGGTGAAAAACCCAATTATAAGCATCTCATTGTAATTGTTTGGATTCTTTCACTAACTTCTTGCTAGAGTTTTTTCTTGGTTTTTATATAGTTACTCTTTCAACGGTTTAAAAAAATAGAATACTGAAGTAGATTAGAGTTGTATGAGCCCAGGGTTAAAAAAATCTTTGAAAATTAATAGAACTCATATGCTTGGGTTGTTTCTTTCAAAAAAAATAGAAAAATAATAGTACAAAATAAATAAACAAAAAAGTGGAAAACATGGAGTAGGCAAGTCCCTTGGCAAATCCGATTTTTTGGATTTAGATACGGATATATTTTCTAATTTTTAGTATATACTTTTCATGTATTTTTTAGTATTTATTTAGTTCACATGTTATTAACATGTCATTTGAAAGTTTGGAACAGGGAGACCCAATTAAACACTTTACACTTCACTGAGCACTCATCATTTTGATTCTACTTTCTACTTGTGCACTAATATTTAAAGATGATGTGCTGGCTGAAGTATGTATCTTCAGAGGAGACTCATAATTAACAACTACTAGTTTCAACTCTAATGGCTTCCTCAAACACATCTCCAACAAGCTTTGAGACTCAAGTGGCAGAATTTATTAGGGCAAGGGGAGGTATGTACATATATACCTATATAAATCTTTAATTTTTTCAGTTAGGTTTTCTGAATTCCGTTCATCTACTGACTTTCAGGTAATGCATCCGAGACAAATTACCAATACCCATACCCTTCTCACGTGAACGCAGCGAGCTTTGTTTCTATCAAGCTGTTAAGCAAAACCAATTATAGCCTGTGGCAAGAACAGATGATGTGCCTTGTAGAGAGTCATGATATGCTTAGTTTCATCAATGGCACACTAAAAAACCCCAAGGAGCATGCCACTTCTAACAAGCAATGCGATAATACTATGGAGGCCAAATATCGGGAATGGAAAAGATCGGACACTCTTGTGAAAGGATGGATTTTTGGTTCACTTAGTGAAAATGTCATGCATACTGTTGTTGGCCTCTACACAGCCAACGACGTATGGGAGAAGCTAAAGACTACTTACAGTACTCCGCCTGCTCCGACCACCACCACTGCGAGCTGCAGCCACACCATCAAAAAAGGTATATATATGATATATGTATATATTGTTGCTAATTTTTCCATGAAGTGTTGTAATTTTGTTATGCAAATATAGATGAGGCGGAGTATCTCCCATTATATAGGGCTATTACAAGGAACGACTGGGAAAAAGCGCATGAAATTTTCAACCAGGACAAGGATGCATTGACTGCTAAACTCGATAATTTGGGGAGTAGAGCACTACACATTGCAATAGAGAAGGCGGAAAGCATGCAGTTTCTTGAGAATCTGTTGAAGGAGATAAACCCTGAGTCACTTCCAACTCTGGTGACTATTTATAGCGGAAACCCACTTCACCATGCTGCAGCTATCGACAACACCATGGCTGCAAAGATGTTGGTGAAGAAAAATCCATATTTGTTATTTAGTTTGGACGGGAATTCCTCCTTACCTATCCATACAGCAAGTTTAAATTCTCATAGAAGAACTTTCTTATACTTGCTTGATGCGTGCAAAAACCATATTCTTCTCTCCCAACAAGATGGATATCACAGTCCCTTTGAGGGGATAAACGGTGCTCGGCTTCTCAGTACTGCAATTGAATCAGGGTTTTTGGGTGACTTATCTAATTAACCCTTAATTATTACGTATTAAACCATCGACATATATATATATGCATCTTTTGTAGAAATTAAGTATATTGACATATGCATCTTTTGTAATTATAGAGGCTTCAAATGAGTTGATCAAGGATTACCCTGACATGGCTAGATCAAAGTGCATCAAGGACAACGCACATTGGGTACCACTCTGGTCTATTTCGAGCATGTGGGACTTGTATCACAGTGGAACTCGATATAACTTCTACCAAAGATTGGTTTACGCTTGTATGTTTCTTGCTTGATATATATTCATTTTTTTGTTGTAGATGTGCCACATCGATTATAATTTAGGAAGGATTAATTGGTGATATGTTAATGCGTATTATCCTTTGAAATGGATCATGATCTAAAATATATACATGATATAATTAACAAACCAATTTTGTGGATAGCGATAACTTAATTATCATCCATATAGGTCATGAACTCATCATTGAAATGGTTATTTTTAAACGAATTGGTAATCATCATTTTTTTTTGTAGATGTGCCGATCGAGAAAAACCTAATGCATGATACAAATAAGATCCAGGATGTTGAGAACCAAGAGACTTATAAGGCCAAGTTTCTGAGCAAGAGCATGGAGACCTGCTTCTATGGTTTGTAATTTCAAAGTCTAATTTATTCAATCATACGATGCATGCTTTAGTAAATAACATCTTTTTTTTTTATATGGTCTCTTTTCAAGAACAGTATGTCTTATTCCACGTTTTATAGGGCCCCATGAGATGAGTTTGACACATAACACATTTATATGTGAACGTGATTAATCAGCTTTATATATTGATCAATATAAATTAATGAATGTGATTCAAGTTTAGCAAGAGGGGTTTTCGGTGGAAACAACAATGTTTGATAATCTCAAAAACGCTTTTTATAATGACTTTTTATTTCCATTAAAAGGTTTTTTTTTTTTTTTTTTTATAATTTGAAAAGCATGTAAAACTTGATTTTATAAAAACACTTTTTAATTTTTGAACCAAAATAACTTAAAAAAAAAATTGAACTTATTCATTTTTACCACCATAAAACTAATCCAAACATCTTTTTTAAATCGTCTTTTACAATTCAATAAGCACTTGCCCAAAAACAATTTTAGATTCAAAAGGCGATTCCAAACACCACTTGATATGCTAATTTGGCTTTTTGAGGCTAGCCTCACAACCTTTTGATTACATTCTTAGAATTAGCATCAAAACTTGAACTATTGATCATATTCAGATTGGATAAGATTAAGATTTAATATTGGATTCCACCATTAAATTCTATAGCATGATTTTTTTTTAATTTGAATTAAGTTTTATATATTTATATTCCCTCATATTCATACAATGAAATCTGATTTCTTATGTAGTCATCGAGAGGATTTATGTGAAAATATGGAAAGCTGCCCTACTAAAAGGTAAGCAAAATTTCCTTTTATTGCCACTTAAATTTTCGTTGGATAGATAGAGTGTCGTTCACAAATATGGTTTGATCTTATTAGACAAATATAGTTCTTGTATCATTCTGTTTTTGTCCATTAGTTAGAGGGGTGTTCATGTAAGTTATTTATTAGTTAGAGGGGTGTTCATGTAATTTATTTACCTATATATATCATTGTAACTCTTGTGTATCTACAACAGAGAGTTTTTCATTAACTTTCACATGGTATCAAGCCTTGTAAATCCCAACCTTCTTTTTCCCTCCCTCTAAAACCGCCCCTCTCTTCTTCTTCCTCTCCCACCCATCAACTTTCCTCACCCTTTAGCTTCCTCATCATGTCTAACTCCGATGCTTCCTCTCTCTCTATGAACACCATCTTGCATCTCATCACCATTCACCTTTCTTCATCCAATTACCTTCTATGGAAGAATCAAATGATCCCTCTTTTACAATACCAGCAACTTCTTGGTCATGTTCACGGCTCCGTTTCGTCCCCACCGCCCTCCATTTTGGTTGATAACAAGTCGACCTTGAATCCGGCATTGGCAGAGTGGGTCTCCACCGATCAAAGGGTTGTTATTCTTCTTCAAGCTTCTCTCATAGAAGAAGCTTTTTCTAAGATTGTGGGCCTCTCAACAGCTCGTGACATTTTGGTAGCCCTTGAAGCCGCCTAGGGCAACTCCTCCTTAGAGCGCGCCCAAAATCTCCATGATCAACTACGTCATCTTACCAAGGGTTCCTCCATAGTTTCTGAATTTGGCCGAAAATTCAAGTCCGTTTGTGATCAACTTGCCGCCATTGGTCAAGGGGTGGAGGAAACTGACAAAACCCATTGGTTTCTTTGCGGTCTCAGTGCCTCGTTTGAGAATTTTTCCACCGCCATCCGTGCTTCCGGGACTGTTTTTGGGTTTCGCGACTTGTTGGCTAGGGTCGAGGGTCATGAAATTTTTCTCAAATCTATTAACTACGACACCACTCCCTCGGTTGCTTTTTCTGTCGGCGCCACTCCCTCCTCGGGTTCGAATGGTGGTCGGGGTCGGGGTGGTCGCTCGTTTCGTGGTGGTCGCGGTCGTGGACGCCGGCCGCCTCATTGTCAACTTTGTCACCAAAATGGCCACTACGCGAACCAGTGCCCTCAACTTCACTCTTTTGCGTCCCCTTCACCCATGCGTGATGTTGATCTCGCCAAAGCTTTTTTAGCCAAGTGCCAAGTTACTCCTTCCGGCCCAGATTGGTTAGTTGATTCCGGCGCCTCCGATCACATGGTGTCTTCCACCGGATCGGTGTCTAATTTCGAGTCGTATGGTGGTGACTCTTCGATGCAATTTGGAAATAGTAATACACTCAGAATCTCTTCTATTGGTTCTTCCAAAATTGCTAATGGTATTCACTTGCGGGATGTTTTGTTGGTTCCCCGCCTCACCAAAAATTTATTATCCATTAGTAAACTAACACGTGATAATCCTGTGGATGTTCTTTTCTTTGCTTCATCGTTTTTTATTCAGGATTGAACAACGAAGCAGGTCCTAGCACAAGAAAAATGTGATCGTTGGCTTTATGTTCTAGCCACTTCTCCCAAAGCTTATGCGTTTTTTGCCGGATCCAAGTCGTGTGCCTCTTTTGAACTTTGGCACTCCATATTAGGACATGTGTCTTTTGACACTATTTCTATGTTAAATAAACTTGGACTTTTATCTGTTTCAAGTGTGTTGCCAAAACCAAATATTTTCTCTCCTTGTGAACTTGCTAAGTCTCGTCGCTTGCCATTTTCTAATAATAATAAACGTGTTTTACATATATTGGATTTGGTGCATTGTGATTTATGGGGGGCGTCACCCGTTTCGTCAGTTAATTCATATCGTTACTATGTCTCTTTTGTGCACGATTATTCGCGTTTTACATGGTTGTATCCACTCAAGGCCAAATCATAATTTTATGATGTTTTCGTCTCATTTCTCACTTTTGTGGAAAATCAATTTTCCACCAAGCTTAAAGTTTTTCAAAGTGACAGGGGTACGGAATTTTTAAACTATCGTGTGAAGGGCTTATTAAACTCGCGTGACATTTTTCATCAGATTTCGTGTCCGTACACCCCGCAACAAAATGGACGAGCCGAACGCAAGCATCGCCATATAATTGAAACGGGCCTTGCCATGATGTTTCATGGTCACATACCCGCCTCTTATTGGGTTCATGCCTTTAGCACCGCGGTGTATATTATTAATCGCTTGCCTTCGAAAGTTCTTGGCTATCGTTCGCCTTTTGAGATGTTGTTTGTCCGGGTGCCATCTTATGATAATTTTCGCCCATTCGGGTGCCGGGTCTACCCTTATTTGCGGGATTATTCGCCTCATAAATTGTCTCTACGGAGCATTCCCTGCGTTTTTCTTGGATATCACTCCCAATACAAAGGTTACTTATGTCTTGATCCTAGATCCTCGCGCATCTACATCACACGCCATGCTCGGTTTGATGAGTTGTGTTTTCCTTTTGACACCACTGCCACGCACACCGCAATCGTTAATTTACCACTTCACTCCTTTTTGGATGATTTTTCGGGTGTGTCCGTGCCCGCTGTTGTCTCAAATCCTACTCCAATGGCCTCGCCTCTAACTCCCTGTACTGTATGCGATGATCCTCCCATGTCGTCATCACCAGTCGAGCCCCCCCAACCCAATCCTGCTTCTACAGTGCCTGTATCAGACTCCTCTTCTGCTGCCTCAGACTCTGATCACGACTCCGACACTGAACCTGCATCAGGTTCGGATTCGGATCCGTCGATACCCGATGTCGACGTTGTTGCACCCTCGTCCTCTGCTCCATCGGCACCAGCTCCTATTGCTCCTATCGGGCACCCCATGACCACTCGAGCAAAATCTGGGATTTTTAAACCAAGGCATTGGGCGGACCTTTCTCATACATCTGATGGTGGGCTTTATGCTGCTCTGTTTGCCTCTGTTGACCCGACAATGCATATTGAGGCTCTCAGGGATTCCAAATGGGTTGACATCATGCACTCCGAAATGGATGCACTTTCACAAAATCACACTTGGTCTTTGGTTCCCCGTCCTGCAAACACGAATGTAGTGGGGTGTCGTTGGCTCTTTCGGACCAAGTACTTAGCCGATGGCTCTATTGATCGACATAAAGCACGCCTTGTTGCTCAAGGTTTTAGTCAAATTCTCGGTCTCGACTTTTCTCATACTTTTAGCCCGGTGGTGAAGGTGGCAACAGTCAGGGTTGTCTTGACTATTGCTATTATTAATAACTGGCAGCTCCACCAACTTGATGTCAACAATGCCTTTCTTCATGGCCACTTGTCCGATACGGTGTATATGCGGCAACCACCCGGGTTCGAGGATCCTCGTTTCCCTAATCATGTTTGCAAGCTTAACAAGGCTATTTATGGCCTCAAACAAGCTCCTAGGGCCTGGTTTCATCACTTGAGCTCCTTTCTTGTGGAAAATGGGTTCATTTGCAGTCGTGTAGATCCCTCTTTGTTTGTGTTTCAACGTGGTGCTTGTCTCTTATACTTACCCGTTTATGTGGATGACCTTATCCTAACAGACTCCGACGCGGCTGTTATTCGCTCTTTTACCTCCAAGCTTCACACCGAATTCAAGATCAAGGACCTTGGTCACCTCAACTACTTTCTCGGTTTGGAAGCCAAGCCTCTTTCGTCCGGGTTGTTTCTTAGTCAGTCCAAGTGTGCTCATGCTATTGTTTCCCGTGCTGGCCTACTTGAGTCGAAGCCCGTGGCGACCCCACTATCCCCGAGTGTCTCTTTTGTTGCATCTGGTACACCTTATCAAGATCCAACCCATTATCGTTCTCTTGTTGGGGCTTTGCAATATTTGACCATCACCCATCCTGATATTTCTTATGTCGTGAATCAAGTTAGCCAGTTTCTTCAAGCTCCTACTATTAATCACTATCAGGCGGTCAAGCGGCTTATCCGATATGTTAATGGCACCCTCTCCTATGGTCTTACTTTTTTGAGACCTACATCTACGAACCTTGTTGGTTATTCTGATGCGGATTGGGCTCGTTGTTTGGATACGCGTCGGTCCACCTACGGGTACTCGATCTTCCTGGGGGGTAATCTTGTATCCTGGAGCACCAAAAAGCAGCCTACGGTCTCTCGCTCCAGCTGTGAATCTGAATATCAAGCCATGGCTAACACTGCTGCTGAACTCATATGGATTACTCACTTGTTGTGTGAGCTTCACTTTCTTCCCACTGGTCGTCCGACCATCTTGTGTGATAATCAGAGTGCCCTATTTCTCACACAAAACTCGGTGTCTCATAAGCGCACCAAACATATCGATCTTAACTACCATTTTGTTCGTGAGCTCATTGTATCTGGGAAACTCGTTACCATGTTTGTTCCTACCAAGCTTCAGGTAGCAGACATTTTTACTAAGAGCCTTCCACGACAACAGTTTGAACAGTTTCGTCACATGCTTCGCCTTGGACCGCCACCGATTCACTTGAAGGGGGATATTAGACAAATATAGTTCTTGTACCATTCTGTTTTTGTCCATTAGTTAGAGGGGTGTTCATATAAGTTATTTATTAGTTAGAGAGGTGTTCACGTAATTTATTTACATATATATATATATATATATATATATATATATATATATATATATATATCATTGTAACTCTCGTGTATCTACAACAATGAGTTTTTCATTAACTTTCACAGATCTAATTAAGGAGTTATTTTATTGTCTTTACTTATTTTTATTTTATGAAACTGAGATCTTGGGGTTGTCCCTCAATAAAGGCGCCACCACCCTATCTGTTTTCGTGACAATAAGGACGCCAGTGCGATTAAGATGAAACTTATATCCGACCTCTTAGTTAATATTGATGCACTCGTACCTATTGATGAAAAGATCCTCGTAAGCTACTTGATCAAAGGATTGTCATCCAACTTTGAGATCATCGCCACAATTATCTGCCAATGTCTTCTGTTACCAATCTTTTTACAAGCTCGCTCCATGTTTCCCCTAGAAGAACAATGCCCGACTACTCGGATCAGTTTTCCCCCCACAGTTCTAGACACGCCCCCCTCCTCCAACTCCAACCAAACCCGTCTTCCAAATGGAAACAACTGTCTATCAAACTCCCGCTCCAACAACAATCGTATGGGGAATCGATGAAAAAAACCAGTTCCAAACCTTTGGACCGACAACAAGATGATGTCCCATGGCAGCCTTTCCCACTATATATCATGGTAGGACTACAATTTGCTCTCCCTGCCACCTTAGGTTGCCTATCACCCCTCAACTGCTGCCTGACTACACCAAATCAACTAGAAGCTCCTCTAACTGTAGGCACCCAGACTCTCAATGAACCCTAGAATATGATTAGATCTACCTGCCAATTACTTAACTTTTAAGCTGCTAAGAAAGAAGTTCTTTGGAGTATGAAATCTGTTTAACTTTATTTTATCGTTCTCAATGGAACTTAGGCTAAATAACAATGGAAGAACATGTAGCACAATTAATGGAACTCATCCTAATATGACCAATCTAGAAGAACTAGACATGACCCTAAATGTCGATCGCCATATTCCATTACCTCCAATCAAAATAAAATCATTAGAAACCAATCATAAGGCATCTGTATCTATATCCATGTCACATTCTGAAGTGAAGAAGGAATTTGTATAATGTATCCATGTCAAATGTCATGACTTGTACGTGTTATTTATAACTCTTTAATTTTAGCATTTTCTGGTTACCATTGTCGAACCCATGGCTCGAGAGAAATATCCACAGCCATGTTTGACGCGGCATAGATGCTTGGGTGTTTTTGTCATAGGAAACCCACAGTTGCGGGTAAAACTCTATATATGTTTAGAACGTAGTCATCCTACTCTTCGTCAACCCAAGAACTCACTTATTTCAACATTTTGATCGATACTTGGTGTGAAGGATTTTAGACTTCACCTTGACATGAAATTTTGATAGTGGAGAGATCCCATTTTCGTTCCAACACCCAAAAATAAGAGGACACAAATCAAAAAACAAACTGAATTTGTGGTTGTCTCTTATACCTTATTGTAAGTCGAAAATGCCCAGAACAATTGCACATCCAATACTTGATGTTCTTGATCTCTCTAGATTGAGAAACCTTATGAAAAAACAATATTGCATTATCACCTAATAAACCCTTCACCCTCCTCAATCGATCCACAAGAAAACGCAACCTAAGATTCTTCAAGAATGTTCAGTCGATCCTTCCTCTTGGAGCTATGATATCAATTATTTGTAACAATGGAAGCAAGAAAAAAATGAATTGAATTAAGATCAAGAAACTTGAACAATATATATTGGCTCAAATGTACGTAGGTATCTTGAGATATCACCATGAAAATATATTTTGGTCCTTTGCTTTCAATTTTTATTGACCCCATAACATCCATATATGTAGGATTTATAAGTTTTGAATTGTACAAATACTTTGAAATTTAGGATCTGAGACTATGGTTATTTGTTCATGTTGTCCACACTTTTAAGTTTCACAAAGAGAAAGTTTGGGGATACCTTTAATGGCTTTGGTTCCAATCAGATATTGTAGGCTCTTGTATATTTTAGATATCCTAACTTTCAAGGCCAAATGTTACATTCATCATAACTGCAAATGTTGAAACAAAATATGTTATGTTATGGATCATACTTTCTATTACACTTCACATACATACTTCCTTATTATTAATCGATCACGGGTCATTGAATGGTCTTTCTTAAAATGTATAATAGTAACTTGTTTCAACTTTATATATATGCTTGAATGTTATCCTTTGAATGAAAAATAGGATTTAAATAAAAAGAGAAATTTTACACATTATTCTAACTTGATTCTTTTACATTGAAGATTGAATGGTTTCCTCTCTCAAATTAACTGTAGTGCCACACATTAAGCATCTCCAAGAGGAAAAAGTAAAACATCAAGAAGCTCTTTTGGTACTGAAGTCTATTTGCAAAGAAGTTGCTAAAATAGACACGTTGAGTGATATTTGTGAACATTATCAAGATTCACTAAGTATTGCAGCACATAATGATACTCCTGAAGTAATAGAACAAATCATCCAATACTTTCCAGGGTCAACTTTGGTCATCATTAATGGTTGTACTCTTTTTCAAGTTGCAATAAAAGAGCGTTGTGAGAAGTTATATAATTTTTTGTTATGTCATATGTCTTATGACCAATATCGTTATCAACAAGGTTGTGACAAAGTTAAAAATAGTACATTACACCTGGCTGGACAATTGGCACCAACACACAAACTTAATCGAGTTTCCGGTGCAGCGCTACAAATGCAAAGGGAGTTACAGTGGTTTGAGGTGATTATGTTTTTCTTTATATCAAAAGTTTTTAGCTTTAAGTTACTTTCTTTTATATTGATAAAATTATAGGAAGTGGGGAATTTTGTGAAACCGAAGTACAAGTATCAAAAAAACATATCGCAAGAAACACCAATTATGGTTTTCAGAAGAGAACACAAGCAGTTGAGGAATGAAGGAGAAGAATGGATGAAGAAGACAGCAGATTCGTATACAATTGTAGCTGCACTCATCATTACCATAGTTTTTGCAGCAGCGATTACCGTACCTGGTGGAAACGATGATGTCACTGGGAAAGCAATTTATGAAACAAAACCTAGCTTCATTGTATTTGCAATCTCGGATGCAATATCTTTGTTCTCGTCAACCACTTCCTTGTTGTTGTTCCTATCTATTCTGACAACACGTTATCGAGAGGAGGATTTTCTCTACAGGTTACCAAAGAGACTAATATTAGGCCTTACAATGTTATTCTTGTCAGTAACCTCAATGATGGTAGCCTTTAGCGCAACCTTGTATCTTATGTTTGGGCAGGAAAAAGCATGGATCATGATTCCTATAGCTACCTTAACATGTTTGCCTATTGCTTCGTTCGTGACACTACAACTACCGTTGCTTGTGGATCTGATATCTTCAACATATGGCTATGGAATCTTTGTTAAACAGAGTGACTGTAAGATGAAACAATCTTGAACAAGACAGAATGTTCCTAAAAATCTACTTTTGTAATTTGAGGATATATAGAATGTTAATTTGTGATTAGGAAAAAAATTATGTGATGAAAGATACCTTAATATGATGGATTGTTTTCCATACATATATCCATTATCAACAAAATGTTTGAGTAGAAGGATTATTCAAGATTTCAAGTGGATGGTAACTTGCAAAACTCCTGGTTTGACTTGTTACAAAGAAACTAATGTATTATAAACTCCTGATTTGTCAATAAATTAGACAAATTCTAATTATAAAGCTGACTCGATAAATATTTTGTTGATACCTAGATTTCTTATATTGAATTGTTGGTACCTAGATTTCTTATATCCGATCTTCGTTTTGGCTATGATACCATATAATAATTCAATAATTAAAAGTTGACTAGATATATCAAGAACATCTCAAATATTTATGAAAAAATTTATTTCATCTTCAAAGGATTATTTAACTTTTTATATTCAATGACTGAAATTTGTAGAATAGATTTGTCATTCAAAAAAAATTACTATCAATATAATATACAAACAAATATGAATCTAATTATTAAAGACATAGCAAAACAATATTTTAGAATTATCGCAATTTGGGAATATATAAGATCTTCAAGTGTTCTTATGTTCGTCTTTTTTCTCAATCTTGAAACATTGACAAGAATTGAATCAATTACTGTTATTTCTTTTTATCTTTTATTTATTTCCAGCAACATTATAATATGCTCCCTTGTGATCAACATGAGGACCCTCCGTCTTTATTTCTTTTGTTTCATTTATGCTACTTTTAGAACTTAGTCCCTCAACAATCTTCATAATCCAAAATAGAACCCTGAATTA
Organism: Lactuca serriola; assembly: GCF_051521515.1. Taxonomy (NCBI): domain Eukaryota; kingdom Viridiplantae; phylum Streptophyta; class Magnoliopsida; order Asterales; family Asteraceae; genus Lactuca; species Lactuca serriola. The sequence continues at coordinate 144,372,606 of NC_136413.1, forward strand.
GTAACACAAAAGAGCAAGATAATAATTCTTTTGTACTATCAAAGTTAAGATTGATACTTTATCATATGCATATTTCAACGTGTATCCATATAATAAACACTTAAAATTCAAAAGAAAACGACACAAACTCTATGTATCAGTTTAGATATGTATTCTTAGTTAGATATGTTCATTCCCATTTGTCCAATTGTAAGGGAAGATATTAGTTTTTGTTAGTTAGGTTGGTTATTTGTGACTGTATATAGTCTGTGTATGAGTATAAATCAACATATTCAATACAAATCTATTTCCAAATTCATTTCTCATCAACTTTCTCCTTGAATACTTTGTTTCTCTATGGTATCAGAGTGGTTCTACTTAGTGGCGAGGCTACTATATGACAAGGTGGTTCCTTTAAACACTTATTTTTCCAGTATTTACTATAAGTTATATATCCAAAAAAAATTAGAATTTACCTTAAAAAAAATAAAAGACCTATCTTATGTTGAACAAAAAAGAGGAAAAATAAGAAGTTGAATGTTTAAATATTTCTTTGATTTTAGACGACATGTGTACCACTTATAGTTAGTGTCACATCGACTAACTATATGAAATAGGTGAGAGACGATGTCTTATAAATAAAACGATGTGAGAAAATTTAAAATAACTTTGTGCTTAATGGCTAGTGGTGACTAGGCTAATAAGTTAGTTGTTTTTAAAAAATATAATACATATATTTATAAATATCTTTTTTTTAAGGTCCAAACGGTCCGGTTGAACCTGGTTTTTTGGTAAACCTGTTGGTTGCCACTAATTGCTAACAAGCGATTTTTTAGATAAAAAACCGGTAACAATAATGGTTCGCGTTTCAATCGATCGAACCGACCGGTGCAATCTGTTTTTCAAAATTATACTTTTATTAGTCTGGTTGAACATGACTGGCAACTACATAAATTTTTATTCTAGACTCGCTATTAGTTCTGCTCCTCAAATAATCAATCATTTCGCCTCTTTCAATTTCAAGTTCATCATGTCGAATGTTGCAAACATTAATTCACTAGAACCGATGTAACTGAAGTTTCTAGTGTGTTTTTCCTTAGATACTATGATTATCCAAGCTCCTATTAGATCTGGAATTTTAAAATACTAAAATTCTTTTGGGCTTTTTTTGTGTTTTTTTCAGTTAGGCTTGACCTTTTAGGTTTAGGTCAAATTTTCTCGTTTATATATTTAAGAATAGTCGTATCTGTAACATTGTAGCAGAAAAGTATGTGTGGAATAAAATCTCTCTCTCTCTCTAGTTCGGCAGTAGACGTAGTCTATCGCAAGATAGTATGAACCACTCAAATTCCTATGTTCTATGTGCTTTGATTTTGTTTATGATATCTCATATTTCTCAGATTTGTTTTCATTTATCGTTTTCTTCTAAACCTAACAATTGGTATTAGAGTTATGGCTGAAGACGGGAATGCGAAGATCGATAATTTGAAGGCCATTATTTGGGATTCTGAAAGATGCAGATTGAGGATTACATATATCAGAAGAAATTACACTTATCGTTATCTGAACAGAAACATGAGAAGATGGATCTGGCAAAATGGAACTTGTTGGACCGACAGCCCTTGGCATTGTTAGATTATCACTGAGAAGAATGTCGCGTACAACATCGTTAATGAGAAGACCACGTTTGGATTGATAAAGGCATTGTCCAACATGTATGAAAAGTCATCCGCAACAAACAAGGTTTTCTTGATCAAAGAATTGGTAAACATAAAGACGAAGGAAGGAGCGTTTGACCACGTCAACGAGTTCAACCCGATAATATCCAAGTTAGGATTCGTTGAAATTAAATTTGAAGACAAAGTCCATGCTTTATGTTATTATCTTCGTTGCCTGAAAGTTGGGCTGGAACAGTCACTGCAGTCAGTAGTTCTTCAGGAACTACAAAACTTACATTTGAAAGCATCAGAGATTTGATTCTTGGCGATGATATTCGGAAAAGGAATGCAGTGGAAGGTTCCACCGGTTTACTCAATACGGAAGAGAGGGGCAGGAAACAAAACAGAGGTTGATACGGAAGAAAAAGACCAAAGTCAAGGAAGATAGGGCATTCAAGAAGCAGAAAAGAAATCGTCTGTTGGAACTGTAATGAAATAGGATAATTAGGAAATAAATGTCCTAAACCTCCTATAGATAATGGCAAGAAGGAGATGAATGTTGCTGAAGACTACGATGATGCTCTATTTTGCTGTGTAGAACATTTTTGGGTATAATGCGTATGTCAAGGTTAAAGATGTAGAAAAAGACAAACTTGAAGCCAAAGCTAAGAATTGTATCTTTATCGGGTATGGGCTGGATGATATGGGTTATAGATGGTGGGATAACCAAACCAAGAAAGTCATCAGGAGTAGAGATGTCACTTTTAGTGAAGATGCCCTCTATAAAGATAATCTAACTACAGCTCTGAGCAAAAGCAAACAAAGTTAGAAGGCGATGTTCAAAGAATTGACAGATGCTGATTTTTTTCAACCTGAAACAGGTGAAGGCCTAAAGAATAGTGGGTGCATTGAAGAGATAGTAAATATTGAAGTCAGTGGGAGTTTTGAAAATAAAGACTAGGAAACCGAAATCCTAGAACAGTCATAAAATGAAGCCCAAAATCAGACAGGTGTTGAAACTCCTAATCTCAGAAGATCGACCAAAGATCAGAGACCTACTAACACATCTCCTATGTACATCAGTTAATTACTTATTACTGACGGAGAATGGAGAGCCGAAGTCTTATCTAGAGGTGCTGAAATTGAAAGTCTCCATAAAATGAAAGAAAACCATGAAGGAGGAGTTAGATTCACTTGACAAGAACCATACCTGGTCCTTGGTCAAATTACCAGCAGGAAAGAGATCTTTGTAAAACAAATGGGTGTTCATAATCAAGGATGAAGCTAATGGTAGCAAGAGGTATAAAGCCAAACTAGTTATAAAGGGTTTCCAACAGAAAGAGGGGTTTACTACAAGGAAATCTTCTCGCCAGTTGTGAAGATGACTACTATTCGGTTGGTCTTGAGTATTGTGGCTACTAAAAATTTACATATGGAACAACTGGATGTTAAGACTGCATTCTTAAATGGTGACCTTGAGAGATATATTTGCATGTCCCAACCAGAAGGTTTCCTGGTAAATGGTAAGGAGAATCTGTTGTGTAACTGAAAAAGACTTTATATGGACTGAAACAAGCCCCAAGTCGGTATTATTTAAAATTTGGTAGCTTCATGCAGAAAAATAGGTACAAGAGATGTGAGATGGACCATTGTTGTTAACTAAAGAATTTCATGTCCTCTTACATTATTCGTTTATTATATGTTGATGATATGTTAGTTGTTGGATCATACATATAGGAAATCAATAGATTGAAGCAGCAGCTCTCCAGAGAGTTCGAGATGAAGGAATTGGGAGCTGCCAAACAAATTCTTGGGATGAGCATAGTCAGAGATAGAGTTGTTGGAACTGTGAAGCTTTAACAGCAAAAGTATATCAGAAAGATTCTAGAGAAGTTCAACATAACTAATGCAAAACCAAGAAGTACACATTTGGGAAGTCAGATAAAACTTTCCAACAAATAGTCCCCAAAGATGGATGAATACAGAGAAGAAATGGCCAAAATCCTATATGTATCAGCAGTTGGCAGCTTGATGTATGTTATGGTGTGCACCAGACCGGACATTACACATGCACTAGGAGTTGTGAGCAGATTTATGTCAAATACAGGTAAAGAGAATTAGCAAGGGGTCAAGTGGCTGCTACATTACTTGAAAGGTACTTCTGAATTTGCTCTACGTTTCAGCAGAAATAAAGTGGTTTTGGAAGGATTCGTTGATGCTAATTTTGGGGGATGTGCAAATTCGGGAAAAAGCACTATTAGGTATGTTTTCACTATCGGAGGCACAACAGTGAGTTGGATATCCAAACTTCAAAAAATTGTTGCCCTTTCAACTACAGAGGCAGAATATATGGCCATTACAGAAGCAAGAAAAGAGTTGATATGGTTGAAGAATTTTCTATCAGAATTGGGAATAAAACAAGAGATTGTGTTCTCCACTGTGACAATCAAAGTGCAGTGCATCTCACAAAAAATCCGGTGTTTCACAGTCGAATGAAACACATAAAGATATGATATTATTTCATACGAGAACTGATAATTGATGGTACACTAAATCTTAAGAAAATTCTTGGTACGCAGAATCCAATTGATATGTTTACTAAGGTGGTGCCAACTTATAAGTTAAAGATGTTCATGGATTCAACTGGGCTTCCAAGAATTTGAAGATGAGGCAGAGACTAGAGAGAGAGAGAGAGAGAGAGAGAGAGAGAGAGAGAGAAGTATTATAGAGGATACAAACTTAGTTGGTAGTTGAATGGTGATCAATCCTCCAAGTGGCAGATTGTTAGATCTGGAGACTTATCATCAGATCTGGAATTTGAAAAGACTGAAATGTTTTTGCTCTTTCTTTTTGTGTTTTTTTCAGTTGAGATTAGCCTTTTAGGTTTAGCTCAGATTTTCTCATTTATATACTTATGAATGACCGTATCTGTAACATCATAGCAGAAAACTGTGTGTGGAATAAAATCTCTCTATGGTTTGATAGTGGACATAGCTTATCGCAAGATAGTGTGAACCACTCAAATCCATGTGTTCGGTGTGCTTTGATTTCAATTATGATCTTTCATATTTCTCATATATGTTTCCATTTTCATTTTCTTCTAAACCTAACAGCTCCATCCTTATATCAGCGACATCAATATTCCGTCTGTAAAAACCTCCTTGCTAATAAAAAGTTGAAGACTAGCAAGGAAGTTTTTTTAGCAACGTGATATCATGTTATTTATTTGTTTCAAATGACTAAAAGTTGACCGATTTTAGGAATATTAGCGACGGATGATATTGACTCGTCCAAACGAAAAGGGGTTTGGGATGAATTAAGACTCGCTCAAGAAATTCCGCATTTTTTTATACGGAGCGAAATAAATGGAAGATCAACGTTTGATTCAACTTCTTGAAGGATTGAATGACTAATCTTATAAGCAATGAGAGGTCAAATATTGATGATGGAACTGTTGCCAAGCATTGCAATAGTTTTTTTTCGATAATTTATGAAAAATGGCAAAGCTAAATTATTACAAGCTATGTTTACTAAATGTGGTTGTCGCAATAAATGTTACAAATCAAAGTAAGCAAAACTATTATACGAAAATGCTTAATTTGTAAATGATGTAAAAAGATTCACACATGAAGGCGTAATGTTATAGATTCAATGGATTCCATGCAGGTTTCGGTTCACAAAATGAAAAAAATAAATGGCTAATATTTTATAAAGGAATTTCCACATTTTTTCTAAACATAATCTATTGGAATATGACAATCTCCGTAGGGTTTTTATTGCATTGTTTATGATATACACTAATACAAACTAACAACAAATAAAATATACTTTAACAACCCCCTCGGTTTGAGTGGGAAGTTCTCATATACTAAAATTGTCTCTAAAGTCAAAAAAAAATGGTTATGAAGGTAGTCCCTTTGTAAAGATATTTGTAAAATTGTGAGCCGAAGGAACATGTAGAACCAACATGTCCAATAGGAACATGTTCCCTAACAAAATTCAAGTATATATCTATACGGTTGTTTCTTTGGGGTAGAACTGGGTTAAAAGCTAAATACATTGCATTGGCCTTGTCACAAAAAATAATTGTAGTACGACATAGAGGACACGACAACTCGAGAAGAAGATTATGAAGTCAGGAAGCTTCAGCAATGACATTAATTCTGACTTCGATAACGACATTGGCTACCCATGTACTCAACTTTGGCATTGGACAAGGGACAACCTATTGTATCATAGAGCACCAAGACATGTGATTGTTGCCAATCAATATACAAAACCCAAAGGTAGAGCGTCGAGTATAAGGAAAACCAGCATAATCAACATCAACATAAAAAATATGGACTGGGATGAAGTTCATGTGTAAGAGTACCCTATAGGTATCTAATGATACTCTTTAGGACAACAAAAATGAGGCTCACAAGGATCATGCATATAAAGATAAATTTTCTGAACCACGTATGAGATATTAAGACGAATGAATGTCAGATATTGCAAGGCCCACAACTAGGCTATGATATAATGTCAGCTTAGGCTTTCTACAAGATGTGTGTTTAGACTAAGTGTCCATCAGTAAGGTGAATGGATTATACATGGACATTTCAACATGAGAAATGATTTCTTTAGAAAAGGCTATCTGAGACAAAGAGAGACCTTACTCGGTAGGTGAAGTATCAATGCTAAGGGGAAAAAAGATAACCTAAGTTGATCATAAAAAACTCATTTGACAGATGGGAGGTGATTTTGGTGATCAAAGAGGGGAAGGAAGTTTTGAGAATTATATCGTTTGCATAGAGTAGTAAATAAATTGTCTCATATCCTTGATGATACGTGAAGAGGGAGCTATCAGAACAATTGCTTCTGAATCTGAGCAAGGTGATGTAAATTGCAAACAATTTATACCATGCTCAATGAGCCTTATTGCAACCATACAAATCTTTACAAAGCCTACATGCATGCTAAGGTAATTACATATGAACATACCCAGGAGGTGGTTTTATATACACCTCCTCAGTTAGTCATCATGTAGAAATGCATTTTTTAACATAAAATTGATGAATAAGCCATTAACGAGAAAAGGAAATTCTTAGAAAGGTGTAAGCATTGTCGGGTTTGACAAGTGGGCTAAACGTGTCATCGAAGTCCAAGCCCATTTGTTGAGAGAAAACTTGAACAACAAGACGACCCATAGCTTCCTTCCCATTCAGATGTTGGCATAGGGTGGAAGATTGTAAGAGAAACCATGAATGTAACATCCCATCTTTACTATTAAACTTTTCATTTTTAATTTAAGTAAAACACCCTTTTTAATAAAACCTAGAAAACTGATAATGTCAAGTACAATCATCCAAGTATCATAATAATGAAAAATCACAAAGTTGCCGATGGGTGTGTACAGTCAAGTCTTCACCTTCCTGCGATCATTTGAAGTACCTAAAACACATTTAAATCCATAACTGTAAGCACAAATCTTAGTGAGTTCCCTAAAATATCACATACAACACAATATAATAAATAGTTATGGGTTATCAGCAACCCTGGGACGATCAGCAGTCCTATAGGCTTACAACAGCCCTATGGCCTATTAGCAACCCTGCGGAATATCAGTAGTCATGGAGTTATTAGAAACTCAATAACATACATAACAGTAATCAACAAATAAGACTCGGCTAGTCTAGCATGCACACCACTACGACATTGGTAATATAGTGAGAAGACTCACCTCGCAAATAGCACACAACACAACGACACTTCGACGGTGAAGACTAGTACTATAAGTCACCTAATCATAAATATAGAAGTACCCTCTCAGTCTACACCCTAAAACCTTCAAGTTGACAACAATTCAACTTGGCCAAAAAGTCAACGGTTAAAGTCAGCCCAGTTAACCTCCATGTCGTAGCCACCCATAAGCCACGCTGTGGCAGCTTCACGACAAAATAGTCATGGTGACACCAGCTAGGGGTAAGCAAAACCTAACCCAAAAAACCAAAAACTGACAAAAACCAACAAAATCGAAACCGAACCCAAACTATCGGGTTTGGGTTTAAATTTTTAAAACTCAAAAAATGGGTTTTGGGTTCGGTTTTAGTACGTCAAACTGACCCAACCCATTGGGTTTGAAACTAACCCAACACGATATTATTCATCAAACGTCCGTTTTCGTCTGTATTTTTATCGTTGAGCTCCTATTGACAAGATCTTCGATTCTCGTTTTGGTTGTGTTGGCTAAAAATTGCTCGATCTAGAATTCAAACTTCGGGCTACACACCCTTATGCCAAATCTTAGAAAATTCATAACTTCCTCATACGAAGTCTGATTTGGACGCTATTTTTATGCTCGCTCTCGATTTAACGTATAATATGACATTCATTTAGATTGTTAAGGCTAAAAAGCACTTATTGTAAACTCACTTTTACGTTCCACAGTGTTGTGCCGATTTTGTCGCGAAACTTCGACAGGTCATAACTTCTTCGTTATAACTTGGATTTCGGCGTTATTTATATCTCCAGAATCCTTGTCACGGCCACTACAACTTTATTCATAGATATCGGGTTTATCTATATTTTTATTTTTGACGCTTATTTTCATTGTTAATTTATTATATATTATAAATAAGTATAATGCACATAAAATCACATAATCCATATAATATTCAAGTAATTCCTCTCTATTACTTCAAAATAAGTTACATTTGTTGACCCTAACTATTACATCATCATATTAATGCTTAGCCTCGAAACACGGGCGTTACAATCATACCCCGGTTAGTATACATACAAACACATAAAAATATGCAAGAATCACAGAGATAAATAGCATACAATATAATCATCAGGCCCCCGCCCGACATCGGGCCCCACCAGGTATACATATCATATATCATACATGCAAGAGTCATGCATATAACTAGCATCCTAATCATAATAAACTATGGGTCGGCATTGGTGCCTTCGACCCGCCAAACATAGTGAGGATACTCACCTCAATCTATTGAATCTCACTGATAAAATATTGGATTGCTGATCCAAAAAAATCTCCACTCTAACACCATCAAATAATATACAATTAATAATTGGTACAAAACCCATAACTAAAATCCTAGTCTGATGTCCAGCCCTCAGGGTAAAAGTCCATTTTACCCTTTTCTCACTTGGCCCAAAATCCAAAGCCCAATCCAATAGCTTCAAAAGTCCAATATGTCACCACTTCATTATTGGGCCCAAAACCCATCATGGGCCTATCTTCAATAATGCCCAAGGCCTAGAAATGGCCCAAACTTAGAAGACTAATGGCCCAACAAGGCCCAAAACCCCTCTAGTCTAAAAGTGGCCCAAGTCGTGAAAGTCAACCGAAGTCAATGGCAACTGAGTACGCCCTACGTACTCAGGCTTACGCCTTGCATTCTCGAGGATTCCTAGTATGCACTACATACGAGCTGGGTATGCCCAAAGTACTACCAAGCTAGCCATGATCGGGGACCGGGCAGTGTATGTGCAACATACACATATGTACGCCCAACGTACATGCTCATTAAGCACTTTTCCATTAATTGATTAATACTTGCAACCAAAGCCCAAACTTCAGAGTCAAGTCTTATTAAACGTCTTAATCCATAAATTCAATGACTTGGAGCCTTTGCATGGCTCAGAAGGACCCAAACCTCACTTTTAGCATTCTACTTTCACCATAATGACCTAAACTCATGCATGGTTGATCCACAACCATCAAGATGCTAACTTTATGGACCTAGGACCTCAGAACCACCCAGAGAAGAAACTCATAACTTCTGGAGTGAAAGGAATACACTAAATATCATCATATGACCAAAATGGGACCAAAACTTCCTAAATACTAGATCTAAGCAAACAAGGAGCAAGTTCCAAGCTTTATACCACAATGAAGCTGGAAATGATGTGAGAAATTTGAATCTACAAGCTCTTCTTTAATAAAGGCTCCTTCTTCCAAGTTCTTCTTCTTCAAGTCTCACCAACACACACTAAAACACACACAAGAGGGGTCCAATCTCTTCAAAAGGGATAGAGTTTTGAAATGTGACTCTTAGGGTTTTGGAGGCTGAGAAATGAGAGGTTCAAGTCTTATAATGTTCTTTAAATAGGGCCCAAACCCTATTTGTTAGGGTTTGTCCCCTGAATGCGTACGCCCTGTATACGAGGAGTACGCCCCTCATACAACAAGTTTGCCAGAAATGGAGAAACTACCTCCCTAGGGACCGAATCTGCAAAGTATTAACATACCAAGGGCCAAAAAGGAAAATACCTCGAATCAAGTGTTATAGCTCTTTTGTCCAAATTTCAGATCTGATCCTAAACTAACATCCTTAACCATAAAGTTTCCAACTTTATGGTATTGCATGGCTAATAAGTGCCTAATAATAAATAAAAAAAACCCTAACTTCTTAACTCATTAAGACACTCTAACTCATGTATGGAAGGGAACTATCAATCAAGATTAGATTTTTCTGACTCTAGAAACTCCAAAACTTCTAAAAGGACAGGTTGTATGGATCTAGAGCATGACATACTTAAGGACAACATTGATTGGGGATAAAAACACATAATAACATCATATAAGCTAGATCTAACCAAATGAGCATGAAGGTATGAACTTTATGCCTTCCAGAGATATAGAAGGGTACAAAACTTCCAGATCCAAGGTTGTTCCAAACTTATAAGTTGTTCTCTCATCCTTCTTCTTCCTCTATGAACACCAAAATACCTACAAATGGCTCATGAATGCTCAAAAATGAGTTAGGGTTTGCAAGGGTCGAAGTTGGGGCTAGAGGTTGATGAAAGAAAGAGGAAATGGGACTTAAGGTTGCTTAAATATGGTCCAAACCCTAAATATTAGGGTTTAGGATTTTATCACGTATGCCCAACATACCTGGGATTACGCCCAACATACGTAGGGACGCCCCAAAATTACAATTATGTCATTTTGGTCCAATTTTCCATATTTCTCATATCTAGGGCTAAAATGCAATTAATTCTCATACTTAGGTTTAAAATGGAAATACTTGAAAATCGGGATGTTACACTAGCTGTTTGTTTGTGGGTGATATGTAGTACTAAAATGTAGCCTGGTACCCAATGCCTCATAGAACCTCTTCCAAAACTTGTAAGTAAATCGAACATCTCAATCAAATACTATATAAATAAGCACCTTGTGACAAGCCACAACCTCTAGAATATAGATGTCAGCTAATTTCTTGGCCTAGGAGCTCTCCCGAATAATAAGGAAATAACACTCTTGGTTAAACGATATACAATAACCCAAATAGCATCTAGCCCCTTGACCATCCTTGGTAACTTGGTAACAAAATCCATGGTGATCTGGTCCCGTTTCCACACAGAGATCTCTAAAGGCTGCAACATACCGTGTGGTCTCTGATTCTCGAACTTTACCTTTCTACAGGTCAGACACATCTCAACGTACCAAGCTATTTTCATCTTCCTGTAGGGCCACCAAAAACTGAGCCTCAAATCCCGATACATTTTTTTGCATTCGGGTGAATCGAGAACTTAAACTTGTGTGCTTCAGTGCTCCTCTAACAATATATGACGAACCTCATTAGAAACGGAAACACAAACCCTACCACATTATGTCAACAGCCCACGCCTAATGGTAACAAAAGTAATCATCTAACCCCTGATCTTCTCTTTTTTCCAGTCCTCCTTCTTGATTTCCTTAGCTTGTGCCTTTATGATCATATCCAAAATTGGTGAAATGATGGTCATCCTCAAACATAGATCATATGATGCAAAATAGCTCAAGAACATTCAAGAGAATGTTGTCTGGTCGCAATGAGCAAAATAATTTTTCCACATTTTCTAGTATAAATATGGGGTAAATAGAATGGTTATTTCGTACCACATAAAAACCACATATAGATTCGAAATATACATACGAAAAATGTAGGGTGAATGTATAGATTCCAAACATACTCAATGTCAATGATTAAAGCGTACTAAACCATGAACCAAAACTCATGTTTCAACTCTAACAAAATCATTTTCTACAGAAATCAAAGACAAAAGAACATGCTTCGTGTCACTTTGCAAGCACTTGCAATTTCTTTAAAAGAATAAACCATTAGCATAATTAGTGATACTCTAGACCGATTTTTCAAACTACGCATATAAAAACTATAAAAAAATCTTCTATAATGTATGGTGCAAATACCTTACCACTTCTAAACATAGAAAAAAGGATAAGGATTTACACAACCTTAAGTTGCATAATTAATGGAATATGACATAAAAATTCAACAAAAATGTTGAGCAGCATCATTTCTTAGAAGTCAATATGGCTTGGATATTGAATTATAGCCAACACTAATGCTTAAAAAACATTAATTTACACCCTTCTATAACAAGTAAGAATCTTTGAGGGGATCTTGTTTTTAGTTGTTTAAAAAAAGATACATATAGAACATTAACAGAATAGCATTTCTTTGCAATTGGTAGTTACTAGCGGCAGGGCGATGGACATCATCATCTTCACTTCCAACCACCGCCGTCGCGGAGGAGTGAACTACAAATTTGGTCTCTATGTTTAGCCAAAGTTTGGAGGTTCACTTTCATAACTCAAAAAATTATATAGAAGTTATAACCAAGTTTGATTGTAGATAAGTTATATAAGGTCTCTAATTTTAAACCTTGTTTGTTTTGTGTGATTAATTATATGAAATAACAAGTTTATCCTTTTTATATTTTATACTAGGTGTGAGACTCGTATATTATACGGGTTAATTTAAAAAAATGATTAAACTTAAAGTATAAAAATGAAATATTTTTTAATATACAACTTTAAAATAAGATAGAAAGAAACGTATTTATTACAATTTAATATCATATATATGATATTTAATACTTTACATATATAAGTATATGACTTTAACTAAAAATGAAAACAAACCAAAAATTGACAAGTGGATAATATTTATTTCAAAATTACCACAAAATGACACGTATCAAATCTCATGAGAGAATGACAAGTGGCAAAAAAACATTCATTTATTAAGGAAGATAAAATAAGTAACAAAAATAAAAGCCATCATATCCTTATCCCCCCAATGCTTCTTTCATCAACGACACCCCTTTTCCCCCTCCTTTTTCTTTCACCCGCACCACCAACCGCAAGCCACCAGCTACTTCTCTTTAGAAAAAAAAAAACGATGGATTTTGTGCAGAAAAATGTCTTGAGTATCAGGAAGTAACTAGATGACTTGCTAAGTGTCAAGAAAATTTATTCAAAATTATCATCATTTCCCAAATAGCAACATACTCTAGGTTTGCCATTAAAATTATCAAATATGCTTTTCAGAATCCATATTTATCAACGTACTCTCCCACTGGAAATTTAAACGTTATATCAACTAGAAATTCCCAAATACGTAATTTCCAAACCATAAAATTTAGATGTTACACACATTCCATTCTATTGAAAAAACATTGGAATTGAAATAGCTAATATTAAGTTAGGTCTCTTAGGTGTTCCATATAATCTTGTTTTTTTTTTTTTTCAACTATTTGGTTTGACTAGGTCCATTAGGTCCAAGTCCACTGTAATGATTCAATGCAGTTAAAAGCCCCGAAAAAGTTACCAAATTAGGGCAAATATTATTCTCCAACATCTCCTCAAACAATTTAATAGCATCATACTTCCATCCATACCTACCACAAGCCAATATCATAGTTGTATACACACCCACATCTTTCTTTTTCAACCCACGAAACAAATTGTAAGCTTTATCAACTCTCCCAAATTTTGCATAAAATTCGATTAATGCATTACCCAAATGATCATCCATCTTGATGTTCATTTGCTTCATTAGTGTCTCATCAATCCAAGATCCGAATCTGAAGTCCCCCAACTGAGAACAAATGGAAATAACAATACCCAATGTTGTATTGTCTGGTTGGATGTTTACATTTGGTTGAAGCATTTCATCGAACAGTTGGAGTGCGTGTTTTGGCTGGTTGTTTTGAGAGTAACAAGTGATCATAGCGTTGTACAGCAGCTGATTCTTTTCATCAATTTCATTGAATACTTCGCGTGCAGATTCAACGTCTCTGTTTTTAGAGTATGCTTCGATCATTTTGATGCAAGAAATTGTACTTTGTTCAGGCATCACATCGTAAAAGTTGCGGGCAAATTCCACCTGTTTGGAATCTATATAACCATTGATCATTGAAATCCATGAAGATGACGTTTTAACTGGCATTGGTGCAAATACAGATATCGCCTTCTCCATATCCCCTGTTCTCGTATACCATGAAACCATGGAATCCCAAGATGCAATATCTTTACGTCCCATCTTGGAAAACAACTGTTCAGCCATGGAGAGATTCCCTGATTCTAAGTACCCGTTTATCAAACCAGATACTGAATTTCTTTGAGACATTTCATCGAATACCTTATTTGCAGTCTCCATATCATCAAGCTTCGAATAGAGCCCCACAAGAGCAGTTCCCACATGGACATCCCCGCAGAACCCATATCCATAGACTTGAGCATGTATCCTGATCCCAGCTATCCAATTCCCGATCCTCGTACATGCCTTTAGCGCAGATGCTACAGCGAAGGTCGTAGGGAAGATACCTGATCTTTGTATATGCACATACTGGGTCAACGCTTCTTGAAACTCACCACGTTGGTAGAAAAACTGAATTGCAGATGTTCTCGCGATCACATTTTCGTGCTTTGACTGGTGAAGAAGAGACCGAAGATAATGGATAGTAGCTTCAGAGTGATCGGATGGTGTGCAGATTATTTGGGTGATCACCAGAGGCTCAAGATGGTTGAGACCATTGATGAGTACAAGAGCATGGAGTTGCTTCACTTGATTGATACTTAAAGGGTGATTTAACAAGGCTGTCACTTTCGTAATCAGCATTGATAGTATTTTGAGTTTTGAAGATTTGAAAGGACTCCGTAAACGGGGTGTCATCTTGTTCTTCGATTAAGCGTAAAAGAAACCAGGTATTACTGATGCAGCAAAAGGCAGTTTTTAGAACCTGCAAAACGTATGGAATTATAAGCAAATGTAAATAATAAACAAGTATAAACAATTCGATGTCTTCATTCTTTGAAGCAATACGTCGAACAGGTAACAGGCAAATCCAGCATTTGGATGAAATATGCTCTTCAGAAAATTATCGAACAAACTAACCAGTTCCCAAAAGTATTCATGCTCAAAACTCCAATTGCCCAGCTTCAGTGCAAGTAATGTATTCAAATAGTTGTTAGCAATTCGAATAGATTAAATTTGAAACGCAAATGTCAAATCATTTGGGAAGCTCTTGATACGTTGTATACCAAGCTATCTTGAAGGTTGAAACCTTCGCGCTACAGAGGGAAAGAGGTGGCGACGGCGTCAAGCGGAGGACGGCCGGCCACTTCAAAGTTCAAAAGAAAGTAGCCCAAAAAAGTGTTTGCAGTCCAAAATTCAAACTTCAAAATCGAAAAAAAACAAAAACAAAAACATAGAATCTATCTTTCTTCATCAAATAAAAACCTATTAATCTAAATAATCTATAATCATTAATTATTCTTCAAATGATTTTTAATATTAATAAACACATCTATTTATAGTGTATAATTATTTAATCACAAGTAATACTTATAAAAACAAAAAATATAAATATTGTTTGTGTTTCCCTCTTAATGACAAACAATTTACCTTTTTAGATAAATAAGATAATACAAGCAAACAACTTAAAAGATAACAATGTTATGTATTTTTTTAATATAAAAAATACGATAGAAATATTTTATATCTAATTATAAAAATAAAGTTGATAAAAATAGTATATGATCATTATGAATTTAATATTTAACACTTGATAAAAAAAAATTAATTGTACAAAACCCAAAACCCAAGAAAAAAAACAGCTGATATTATAGACTTATGGACCCAAAAAACTACAAGACTATTTGGATGTTGGACTTGGACTACCTAGTAACTAAAGAGATAACAAACAATAAATGGATCTTTATTATACTATGAATTCACTTTATGTCTTTCGGCTGTGCTTATGAAGCGTTGAGTCTCTTAAGTCGCTACATTGGACTAATAGTAACTTTTCACCATAGTTTTAGTTGTGTTAAGATTATCTAGACTGGTTTACCACTTTGGGCTCTGCTTATTGCATTATAAACTAAATATATAGAGATTATGGTTCATTCCAGCTATGTGCAAATGATGTTTTGTTTCATGGAATGTAATAGATTATAACGAATGTGATTCCTTTTATTTTGTTATCAAGTGTATTTTATTCCACTATAATATGTAATGAAAACTTGTTATCAGATATATAGTTGTGTTTTTATGAAATTTTACCAATTTTCTTTTATTTCGTGATTTGATCACATTTTATTTTCTAAAATAACAAGTGTGTGTATATATAATATATAAAAAATCATCTCCTCAAAATAATTTAAACGCGGTCATTAAATGTTATAATCCATTCATTTACCTTCACCATATTCCTATTACTTTATTATTATTTTTTCATATAATCATAAACTATCTTTGATAAATAATTGTAGGAATACAAGGGATGAAGCACGAAGCCCATTTTTTCCAACTTTTTTCAAGATATATACTTTTAGCCTTTTCGGGTGACCCATTTTAGGTGACCCATTTACTCATGAGGGGACAACACTCATTATTATGATTTATGAGACCTAAATTTGATGTTCAAACCACACGCATAGTCCAACGTGTAACCTAAACCACAAGTTCCATGGCTCATGCTCACTCATCTTCTAAATTTGGTAAGAAAAGCATGATTCAAGTAAAAGCACATTGAATGAATGAATGGCTGAACTAAGTCCACAATGACTTATGACCACATAAATTGACCCTTCACGTACACCAAAGATCAAAGCTCTTTTGGCAACTAGAAAAACAGAATATGGATGTGTGTAGAAGGTGACTGAAGTCATAAAATCCATCGAGTGTTTGGTTAAAAGGTTTATGGCTTTTTGATTATTCAGTGTTACATTTGAAGGAGCAATGAGGCAAAGCAAAACTCACTTAACTAATCATCTAAATTCGATTCTAGAAAACAAAATAATGAGCTTTACATATTTGCTTCTAGACACCCTGCAAAGAGTATTTAATAAACAACAGTAGATTGCCTTTTGTATCTAAAGGAGGAGAGATAGCACCTAGTGCTATGATATTGAATATTTGTGTACATATAAAACGAAGATGTAAAAGAAGTTATAGAAAGTAATTTTGTGAAAAAAAAAATTGTGAGAATGAATTTGTAAAAAACCAAAGGTGTAATAAAAATATGTAAACGAAATTGTAAGAAAAAAGTACTTTTCTAGAAAAAAAAAAAAAAACTAAGTTTTAAAAAACATATATAAACAAAGTTGAGAAAGTTTGTAAAAAGGTTGCGGACCAAATTCGTCAAGAATATTAAAAGTTAGACAAAAATTGTGAAAAGATTGATGGACCAAATATGTAAAAAATAAATAAATAAATAAATAAAAGTTATGCCAAAAATATAAGAAAGTATAAGTCACAACTAATATTTTGTAATTTTCATTATTTTTGAGGGTGCTTATTTGTAAATTTATTGTATATATAAGAAAGTATAAGACACGTTTGTCAGGTCTAGGATAAACTCGTGTGAACATGGGTTTGAATATATTGATTTTAGATTAGAGTTTAACTTATTTCTGAAGGTAATGTAAAGTTTCTTAATATCATAAATTTGTTTATACATTAAAAGACAGCAACGATATCAAACAAAAGATTAACATAAAGACTTATAAAGACAGCAACGATATCAAACAAAAGATATTAACATAAAGACTTCTACTTAATGAAAAATTCCAATGATTTCCTACATATAGATCTTGAAGTTTAGGAGCTCATCACTCATCAGTTAGGCTTATCAACTTGTAATCTTTATCATTTTCTTCATATATGTACATTATAGAGAAATTTTGTGTTTTACTAGATGAAAGCGGTTTATATAAATATCTCTATGTTCTAGCTCCTCACGAATACTCTTTTCACGAATTGCAAATGTCATGATCTAAAGTCATTTTCTTTAAATCTGTGAGAATGGCTTGAAATATTTTTTCATCGAACTTTGTTGCATGAAGTGGGTGTATTATTGTTGTTGGTGGTGGTGAAGAAAACGAACCGGCCATGGATCTGAGCAAGAAATAATGGGAAACTATTGCGGATTTAGTGTGTTGGATGTAAGATTTGGAATGGAGATGTTAATATTGATAATAGAAAAGATGGTTTATTTCCTTCAACAAAGGGTATTATTATTGGGCAGTGGAATGTTTAAGAATTAAATTTAGCAATATTCACTTTTCAATTAGTGTATATCCACATCAGCCAGTAGCAGTTTGAAATTAGCTTTCCTTTTCTGTTACAATTAGTTAGATTGATATCAGTAGCTTATGATAGCCTAGCTTGTACAATATATATTTATAGCTTGTATTTTGTATTTGAGTAATGAAGAAGAATGTTTTCGGCTCTTTAATTGATTCTTGTCTAAATCATATTATGGTATTACGCTCATTTTTTCTTCTCGGTCAATTCTTGTTCTTCATTCAAATTGATTTGATTCATCAATCAATTCTCAAATCATCGATTGACTCTTGCGTTTTTTTTTCTCGATCGATTTGACTTTGTTCGTCATTTGATCCTTTTCTTCTTTATCAATTGATTATTGTTCATCAATTGAATTTTCGTTGATCATCATGTCTAATAACACGATTCCAAATCAAAACACTGCAAATGATACATACTATTTCCATCATTTTGATCATCCAGACTTAGTTCTTGTCTCATAAATTCTCACCAGTGAAATTATGCATCATGGAGCAGATCTATGACAATTTCTTTGTCTGTAAAGAGTAAGATGGATTTTGTTGATGGAACTCTTCTCAGGCCTAATAACTCTTATCTAGCGAAGCTCAAATCATGGATTATAAACAATAACATCGTTATATCGTGGTTGCTCAATTCAATTTCCAAAGAAATTTCCACTTCAATGATATATCTGGATACAGTTGTGGCTATTTAGAATGAACTCAAAGAACATTTTCAACAGAGTAATGGTCCGAGAGTTTTCCAAATCAAGAGAGATCTCACGAATCTTGTTAAAAGTCAAGATTTTGTTAGTAATTATTTCACAAAGCTAAAAGTCGTATTGGAAGAGATGGCTAATTACAATGCTAATTATATGTCACACCCCAAAACCAAGAACGGCGGAAACGTTCTGGGACGGAGGACATCATGTAATGTATCACAACAATGTAAAGTAGTAAACAAGCAACAACATCATCCATTGCATTAATAGTAACTATAATAGGCATAGTTAGGAGATACTACTTACCATTCCAAGTACAAGGAATCATACAAGAGTCAGTTCATTCATGAGTCTATACTAATACATTACATATTACATAGATACACTTACATGAGTACGTTTACATAGACATGCTTACATGAGTACGTTTATATAGACACGCTTACATGAGTATGTTTACATAGACACGCTTACATGAGTATGTTTACATAAATACGCTTACATGAGTACGTTGACATAGATACGCTTACATGAACACGTTTACATTAATACGTTTAATAGATACTATTACATAGAATCTGTTACAGACGTTTCGGGATTTACCATTCCACACCCAAAACTGTTTGCTACAGTAGGGAAAAGGAGCATCGACGGGTGTCCAAGGTTGTACTTTTCGGCGAGTTTCCACGTCGTGAATATCCTAGTACAAAAGGATACATTCTTTTAGTTATTATATTATTTTCCTTCCTTTACTTTGTGACACATTCACATGAACGACGAGATAGGATATATTTGATATAGATAAACTATTTTCCTTATTACCTTTATATTGTGACTCATTCACATAAACGACGAGGTAGGCTATAGTTTTATACTAATAGTTTAAACAGGGAAAAACCATCACATTTACAGTGATACTTACTTACAAAACAGTCGGGTCTTGGTAGAAGACTACTTGTATACTAATAGGAAATATGAGATTTTCTAGGGTTTTCAAACATTTACGATTACTTACAAACATTTTCATACTTATACAAACTTTTCTCCAAATGTCTAAAGTCTTTACTTTACAGTTTTACAAATCAAAGACACATTATTACTTATGAATTCACCAGCTTTTTGGCTGATACTCGCTTTCAAAATAACTTGTATTTTCAGGTCACAAATAGACAGGTACGACGACCAGGTTTTCTGAAGACGAAGCAATCGATTCTTGTTCTTCATTCAAATTGATTTGATTCATGAATCAAGTCTCAAATCATCGATTGACTCTTGCGTTTTTTTCTCTCGGTCGATTTGACTTTGTTCGTCATTTGATCCTTTTCTTCTTTATCAATTGATTATTGTTCATCAATTGAATTTTCGTTGATCATCATGTCTAATAACACGATTCCAAATCAAAATCCAGATCAAAACACTGCAAATGATACATACTATTTCCATCATTTTGATCATCCAAACTTAGTTCTTGTCTCATAAATTCTCACCGGTGAAATTATGCATCATGGAGCAGATCTATGACAATTTCTTTGTCTGTAGAGAGTAAGATGGATTTTGTTGATGGAACTCTTCTCAGGCCTGATAACTCTTATCCAGCGAAGCTCAAATCATGGATTATAAACAATAACATCGTTATATCGTGGTTGCTCAATTCAATTTCCAAAGAAATTTCCACTTCAATGATATATCTGGATACAGTTGTGGCTATTTAAATGAACTCAAAGAACATTTTCAACAAAGTAATGGTCCGAGAGTTTTCCAAATCACGAGAGATCTCACGAATCTTGTTAAAAGTCAAGATTTTGTTAGCAATTTCACAAAGCTAAAAGTCCTATGGGAAGAGCTGGCTAATTACAATGCTAATTGTACATGTGGACTGTGTATCTGTGGTGGTGCTAAAAAAAATTAACAGACTATGAGTTTTCTTATGGGATTGAATGAGAGTTACGCACAAACTCATGGTCAAATATTGTTGATGGATCCTATTCCATCAGTAAACAAGATTTTTTCTCTAATCATTCAAGAGGAGAGATAACATGATGTTGGAGTGATGCAGTCAAATGCTTCTCCTATGGCTTTAAACATTCGTAGTAACAACAATAATTCAAGGAATAGTGGTGACAAATCTCGTCCTAATCAGAATTTCAAGAACATTGGTAACAAATCCTCTTTTTGCACTCACTATAAACAATCTGGACACACACAAGAAATATGTTATCGTTTACACGTATTTCCTCCGGGTTACAGAAACAATCAATCCACAAATGATAACAGAGTTAATTCAGTGGCATTCAATCCAATTAACTCATCTACAAATCAAGATAACATTTCAGATACTAGTGATGTGATGACAGGTCTTACTAATTCATAATGTCAACAGATTATTGCAATGTTATCTGGAAAATTAGCCTCTACTAATGTTGTCGCAGATACGAATGAAATGCACACAGGTACCTATTATGTTCTTAACCTAAATTATGAACATTACGAGTCAGATGTGTGGGTTTTAGACTTGGGTGCAACTCGAAATATACGCAATAATAAACAATTAATTATTTCTTGATTTGAAACAAATCACAAACACAAGAGTTCTTTTACCAAATCAATCCAAAATTTTAGTACGTTTAATGGGAAATATCAAATTAAGTGATGATCTATTTTTTAAGGATGTTCTTTTTGTCCCAGAATTTAAACTCAATCTTATTTCAATTACATCACTAACATGTGCAATGACTATCTCAATGAAGTTCTATCATGATTATGCTTCTATTAAACAGATTCAAACCAAGTTGATGATTGGCAAGGGTAAAGTACAATCCGGACTATATGTACTTCAGGAAGATTTTTTTACTATTTTTCCCTCTGCCATGACCATACGTGCTAATGTTGTTGTTTCATGTCACAAGTGGCATCAACGTTTCGGGCATCCTTCTACAAATAGACTCAAGATGTTAGATGGAATTCCTACTTCTAATAAGGACTTAGATCAAATTCCTGGTTCTATTTGTCCACTAGCTAAACAAAAGAAGTTGTCTTTTCCTTCTTTGAACAATATTAAGTCAAAATTGTTTGATCTTGTACACTGTGATATTTGGGGCCCTTACATTGTTAATTCTCATCAAGGATATAGGTACTTTGTTACTTTAGTTGATGATCATTCACGTTTTACTTGGATTTACATGATTAGAAGGAAATTTGATGCACGATTGGTTGTTCCTAGATTTTTTTCATATGGCTAAAACTCAGTTTGATTTAACCATACAGACCTTCAGATTTGATAATGCAAAAGAGTTATCATATACAAAATTCTTTCATGACCAAGGTACTTTGCATCAATTTTCAAGTGTTGAAAGTGTTGGATTAGGTGTCTAAGCCCATAACTATAATTAGTATGTACTTGAATTGATAATACCAATGTCATTTTGGGTTGCCTTCAAACCTGGCAATTGAATAGGATAACTATTAGAAAGAGAAGAATGATTTATTAATTTATTAATTTAATAAACTAATTAGAAATCAAAATAAATGATTTATTAATGTATTATGGAAATAATATATTAATTAGAAATCATAATGTTTAACTAATATTTAATCAGAAATTAATTTTGGGATTAAATGAATTAATTGAAATTGCAGGGACTAAAGGTGACAATGTTCAATAGTTGAGCATTGAGCATTCTATAACCTTCGTATGGTAAGGGGAATGAAATCTAGATGCTCCTAGGGTTTCCTTGGGCTCTAAGGGTGCCTTGGATGCCTTAGGGAGGAAGTTAAGGGATTATGTTATCTTGGATACACCTGCCTAATCAAATATCTTCCTAACACTTATATAAACCCTACTAAAGGTTAAATTTCGGCTAAACCTTTATTATAAGTGCCTTTGGCCGAAATTTTGATCTACCCTTCTCTCTGTAAAGTATTCCTTGGTTGCTTGTCATTGTCACGACCACTACAACTTCTTCATAGATATTAGGTTTATCTACACTTTTATTTTTTAAGCTTATTTTATTCTTAATTTATTATATTTTATAAATAAATATAATGAACATAAAATCACATAATTCACATAATATTAAAGTAATTCCTCTTTATTACTTCAAAGTGGGTTACAATGGTTGACCCTAACTATTACATCATCACATTAATGTTTAGCCTAGAAACACGGACGTTACACACACACACACACACACTCTCCCTCTCTCTCTATCTCTCTCTCTCTCTCTCTCTCTATATATATATATATATATATATATGTGTGTGTGTGTGTGTGTGTGTATATATATATATATATATATATATATATATATATATATATGAGTAGGATCAAATGAGAACACCTAAAAGGTTGAGAACGCGAGAACAGATCTGGACCATTTAAATATTTAGATCTAAGGCTATTATTAAACGGGCGATTTATGATAAATTCTAAAACTATGGGCATTAAAGTGTAACTTTTAAATTGCCAGAAGGGCATAATAGGAATTGCAAAATTACCTATTTCCTACAATTTCTCACCCTCTCTCCTCTTTCCTTTCATAATCGCGTATCTTTATCTCCCTCGATCTCTCTCTAGGGTTTCAAAATAAGCGCCTCTCTCAATGAATTCGGGTCCCTTTTCTTTCCTCTCTTCCCGTCGATCGCTCCACTGCCGTCTTACCCCAACTTCAGGTTTGAATCCACGTATCAAATCAGTGACATTGGATTCCAGTTCCATGACAATCATCGACGATCCGACATCGGCTTTCGATTCAGAAGAAGAAAGTCTAGCAAAGATCGGTGTTAGGGTTAGGGTAAAGGTGTTTTTGATGAAAAGAAAAGATGAGGAAGGTATCGTATATGAAGCTTAAAGGTAGTCAAAACCTAAGGCAACGACTACTTCTATCACCTCTCGCTTCAACACCGATTCTAATCGATGATATTCGTGCCGACGCCACCTGGCTTGGACTCCTTCCTCATGAGGTCTCGTTTCTTCGCCTTCCCGAGACAATCTCCGATGATTGTCATGTCGAAATCAACGAAACTGGTAATCCTAGGTTTTCTCTTTCTTTTCTAATTTCATGTTCCAATTTTTTGAATGTTCTTGTTTACGTACTAGGAAAATAGAAATTGAAGAGAATATAGGGCTAATTTGTATTGTAGTTGAAGTTAACTCTATGTTCATTCAAAGTGAACGATAGTTTGAAATTGATTTACTCGTTGAATTGATAAGGACGAAGTTGAAATACAAACCTAGGATAGTGATGGGTGGGGGATATCTAGAGCATGATTGTGGATTGAGTATATCAATTGGCTAATTTTTGGAAGCTTTGATTTTTCTTGTTTTTTTTTTTTTGGGAAAAAACCCCTTTCCATTAAGCTCAAAGGTAACCTTACACTCCCTTCAACCTTTTCATCTAATTTTCGTTCTATTGATTTACATCATTAGAAGTGTATTCATTTATGAATATAATTACAATTATAGAAATTCATATGTATTTTGTATTTTGTTCAGTCTCTTCATTTACTAAATTTGCTTCATTTAATTGATTGTTAATTGTATTTAATTCTGATTTTGGGGTTTTCTATCAAGAACATGAAATGATTTTGGGGTTTTCTATCAAGAACATGAAATGATGAAGTATGAAATTGTTTCAGGAGCGAAGAAAGAAGAATATAGAGCACCTCCACCAATTTGGTGGTTCATCGCAGTAGTGGAGTGGCAGGGGCTATTTTGGCAACCTCTTCACCACTTCGTTTTCTTGTTCCGGTTACTGTCGATGAGAGGGGGAGCAGAAAGAAAACGACAACAGGGGGTGTTTGGGTTGCTTGGTGTGTCATAAAACAATGGGAGAAAACGGAGGGGGTTGTTGCCCTTGGCTAGCCGGAAACCACCAGCAAACACCTCTAGTGGGGGTGTTTTTGTTGCACCTCGAAGACAGGAGAAAAAGAAAGGAGCGTGAGAGGAAATGGAAGAATGAAAAATTGTATTTATCTGTGAATAACAGTCATTCATGTGTGAATAACAGTGAATGAATAGCAATGCATTCATGTGTGAATAACAGTGAATGAATGTATTTATTTATGATTAGAGGTATTCATTTATTCAATTCTAAATAACAATGTACTTATTTGTTAATAGCAGTGTATTTATTTGTGAATAACAGTGTAAGCATGTGTTAATGAGTATATTTATTTATGATTAGAGGTATTCTTTTTATGGAGAAATGATAATTTTTACAATCTTTTTATTTTCATTTGATTAAAAAAAGAAATTGGATTACTTGTAAATTGATGTGTATTTATTTGTGATTGGAGTAGTATCAGGTTTTTTTGAAAAAAAAAATCATTTATGAATACAAATGTAGTAATTTGGTGTTCGATTTCTATTCATTTTTTTAACAAACAAAAAAAACGTGAAATAGGAGAAAAAAATTGATTTTTTAAGAATTTTTTTTCAGTTTTAAAATAAATTTTGATAAAAATGTTTTTTATATTTCATTAATAATAAAAATAAAAAATTGAATATGTATTTCTTTTTTGGTAACTGATCCTAAATTTAAAGGAATTTGATTGAATTTTATTTTATTTTAATTTAATTAAAATATACAATTACTAGTATACCCTTATATATTGATTGGTCCAGAATTGTTCTAGCGTTCTCAACCTTTTAGGTGTTCTCATTTGATTCTCTCCTCTCTCTCTCTCTCTCTCTCTCTCTCTCTATATATATATATATATATATATATATATATATATATATATATATATATATATATATATATAGGTAAAAGTTCAAATGAGAATCCCAAAAGTTAAGAACCATTTAATTTTAGTTTCTTTTTGTCTGCTATCCAACAATATTTCTAACACTTTCAAACACTTTTTACAAAAAACTTTCCTAAAACCTCTCAAACTCTCTCAAGAACACAAAACCCAAAACCACCTCTGCCACCTGTCGTGTGACATCCCCAATTTCAAGACCAGAAAAGACCGATTTGTTTATACTTTGTTTTATAAATCAGAGTGATCGTTTAAAGAAAACGGTTGCAGAATTTGTTCCCAAAACAAAATATGATAAGAGTTTATCAAAGCATTTCTTTAAGGAAATGTATTTTCATTATATAACAAAATCTCGGGATGTCATGTTCAATACAGACCAAAAGCATAAACAGAACAAAATAGATCTTACAACAGTTATTTATAACTACTGATCTATAATCCAAAACCTCTCGTCAAGTCCACCAACTTATACTCTTGTGCCATTACCTATAATGCAAAGAAAACTGAGTGGGTCAGTTTTGGGAGCCTGGTGAGCATATAGGGTTTTCAACCCACAATAAATACTTAATTTAATTTCATCAACCAATAATAACCCAATTACCCATTCCCGCTATTCTCACTTTACGTCCCTAAGACAACTAACACAAGGGACCTAGTCTAAGAATATTTCATCAGGGCGACAACACATGCCTCGGGGGTTCCTCAGCAATATAAGTCAAATAAGGCAACCATGAGGGGGATGGAATATAGCGAATGAACACCCAAGTTCATTAACACCTACAGGTTATGAGCATGTTGGTGTTCCACGGGACTGTCTAGAAAGAGTCGGTGGTTGTCATCTAAATTCCGCTAGATGACTAGATCACAATGACATCGAGGCCTCTCAACATTTTTATTTCATCACACATCACTATCTACCCATGTTCTACCCACATATTTGTAGATAAAATATATTTGTTTATATACAACATAAAACCTGTATAACAAATTCTTTCGACACTCATATCACATGAGAAATAGTATATATTCACATAGCACGTATTTTATAGAGTATAATCTATATATGTGTGTTAACAGAAAGCAACCACACACACTTACCCATTCCAAATAACGAGATAATATACATATAAAATATAGCACGTATTTTATAGAGATACTTCATATCTATGTGTTAGAAGAAAGTAACTACACACTCACACCAAACATATACTTAATACATTCAAACAATACTTGTATTAAAATCGTGTTTATGAAAGGGACTATACACTCACTTGATCAGAAGATGATCAGACAGCACTACGGCTTGTAGAAGTAGTATTCTTCGGTAGATCTGGAAGATCTTCACAAAAATCGGACACCTCGCGGGCAGAGCTTCGGCTCAGAAACTCTTTTCTTCTCGGGATCTTCGGGCTTCGGGATATTTCTTGCATGCAAATCGAGTTAAAACGGAAGAGAGATGAGAGAAAATAGCAACCCTAAACGGCTGTCCCTTCAAATCTATTTATATGGCAAAATCTGCCCTTGCCACGTCGTGACACCTTTTTCCACGTCGTGGGCTTGATCGTCATCGCAAGTTGCATTTGGGGGACTCCCAAAGGTGTCAGAAGACATGCCACGTCGTGGCACTGCTTGCCACGTCGTGGTCTCTGACACAGCTTTGGGGTTTGCGCCCCGAACTTCATAAATTCATAACTTTCGCATACGAACTCCGTTTTCGACATTCTTTATATCGACGCGAAGGTGAGATTATGCTCTACAACTCTCGTTTAGACTCTGTTGGCTAATTTTGACTTCATTTTTAATATATTATAAATATATTACTTATATATTATTTTTAGTAGGTCGGGACAGGAAAACTCCGTTCGAAATTCATAACTCCTTCATCTGAACTCCGTTTTCATCTGTCTTTTTATCGTTGGAAGTATTGATGAGATCTTCAATTCTCATTTAGAAAGTTTTGGCTAAATATCACTCGACCTCAATCTCGAGTTTCGGGCTGCATACTGCTAATGCTGAAACTTCGAAAAATCATAACTTCCTCATCTGAAGTCAGATTTAGACGTTCTTTTTACGCACGCTCTCGGTTTAACGTATTCTACAACTTTTATTTAGATCTCTAAGTCCAAATATCACTCCAACGTAAATTCACTATTTACATTGCGCTGTGTCGTGCCGGTTCTTTCGCGAAACTTCGACAGGTCATAACTTCTTCGTTATAACTCGAATTTCAGCGTTCTTTATATGTACGAAATCCTTGTAACATATAATAAAACTTAGTTAAGATTAATCCTTCTAAATAATCTTCCATCAAAAAGTTATTTTTTGATGTTTATCGTCTCTAAATTGACTAGCCCGGATCTACGGGCGTTACAATTATCTCCTCCTTATGATGATTACGTGCCGGAATCATCAACAAAACATGATTTGTATACAGACTCCATACGTTATCTCTCCATCCTAAGTAATAACTGTAAGTTCTATATTTCCTCGAAAGAGTATCTAACTCTTGGACTTCTCGATAACAAGTAGTGCTCAATTCTGCATCTGCTCTTCGTACTATGTTGTACTTTCAATTGTAACCTTCGAGTTACAAAATAAATCCTTATTGTGACTCCTTCTTCTTATTAGGATAAGTACTTTCCTTTATCTATTGTAATAGATCGATGGGTCATGTTCTAATGACCTCTCATCGTATGATGCAATGCTTAGACTCAAGTCTCTTAAAGTCAAATTCCAGAATGGATTATACCTTCCTTCATATTTTAATGTGATATAATCACATTTTAGCATGTAGCATTTCTAGCTACTAACTTCTTTAACAACGAGCGCGATGCTACCGATTGCATTGATTTCAATCTTCTGACTTAAGTCAGATGCTACATCAAACTCGGTTCTCGGAACCACATAACAAACTCATTGCAGTCGGACTCAATTTGTCATGACCGCTAGGGTCAGAATAACAACCCTCTTACTAGTCATTACCGAAACAATGGTAATGACATACATGAATAAAACGGAATCAATTACTAGTTTCTTGGTAACCTTGCGACTTTCCCTGATCCAAGCGTGAGTCCTGTGCATCCAGTAGTATAGATCTATACTACTATTCACACCTACTCATACTCGTCCCAAGTATTGTCTTGCATTCCCCAAGTCCTAAAATCACAAAACAATTTAACACATACTAATGTGTCGAATTAATCATAAAATTTCTCCTAGACTCTACTAGGACTTCTTCCATGCGTATCTTCAATCATTAATTCTACTTCAACTCGGTTGGTGATGGAAATTCCAGACGATGGGATAACTTCAAGAATTACACCAATCGTTCCATCATCTTGCCAATCGCAGGTATACTTCAGACGTATCGTACTCCTCTTAACGTTCCGTTATTTTATCAGACATATTCTGAAGGCAAGATACCACTCTTACGATATCCTTCGATAGGTGTCATTCAACACATCAGATAACAAAACTAGGGTTTATATTAATTCTTGAAACTATTGCACAAAAGTTCAAGTTCACCCTATACTATGCCCCTAATAGGCTACACTTCCTGATACTAGCTATACCTTGATACAAAGCCTTCATCCTTGATTCCTCGCTTTATCATCTGCTTCATCAAGGATCATTTAAAATGCTTCTGCCTTTGGTTGTGGTTGTGCATTTGGTTTTGCTCTCTCATTCTTCTTTGGGCAGTCCCTAGATAAATGCCCTTCTCCTCGGCATTCATAACACACCCTCTTTTTGGATACACACTTGTTGGCATAATGCCCTGTCTTTCCACACTTGTAGCAAGTCACCTCTTCGTCGCATCTCTCAAAATGTTTCAGTGGAATATTTGGCTTTGCAGCTTCTTCCCTCTTTGGGCAGTCCTGTTTGAAGTGTCCTTCCTCATTACATCTGTAACATACCTTTTCATTGAATGTACATTCATTGGCATAATGTCCATGCTTTCCACACTTAAAACATGTCACCTCCTCACCACTTTTTCTTGAGTTTTTCTTTTTGCATTTCTCGCACCATTTTTCTTCATCTCCTCTTTTTCTAGACTTCGAGAACATGTTGCTCTTGTCAGACTTTGAAGACCCCTCAAATTTCCTCTTCTTGCCAACTTCAACCTTGTAGGCGATACAACCATTGATCACTTCTTCGACTGACTTAGCAACCCTGATAGTTGTCTCAAGAGTAGGTTCCTGGCGTACTAGCACAATATGTTCATCCTTACTTTGTTGAAGTAAACGCCTTATTTCCTTCATCTGATGATCCAACATCATTCGCACCATTGCGTATACTCCCGCCATCGTGATTGGCTCAGGTGCAGCTGATAGCTCTGGTGTACTCCCAATCACGTGTAGCTCAGGCTGCGGGTTATCGTTTCCCAATCCATTTTGTGTGTTTTCCATTTCGATCTATACACCAAATTAGGTGAATTTAGATCTCTATTTCGATAGACGTTCAAATCATCCTTTTCACTCCGAAACGTTTACATGCTAGTTCTAATACTGTATTCGTACGCTTAGAATCCTAAACACATAAGGTTTCCAGATTCGGTCGGCAATAGACTATAGATCCGAACAAACAATATCAGATGAGTGCATATTAATTGCTTATTATTCTTATATCATGATTTCAGTCAAGCATTTTATCAAACTCATAGGGTGCATATGAAACCATAAATAACAAGTTTGTTCAACTCATATTATAAGCAAAGAAACTGAAATTTATGCTACTAATGACAGGTTTTATTAAAACCATTATCATATCATATTTCAAGCAAAACATATGCTTAATCAAGCACAAAAAACAAACATATGATTTCAACATCATAAAACTCAAGATCTACAGCCATGCTTTTAGCTTCTAAAAAAACAAGCACCGTAATACCAATATACATTCGATTGAGAGAAAAAAAAACAATATAAAACAAGATTCAAGAAAAAAAACAATACAAAACATCTATCTATATTCGATTTTCAAGGTAAAAAACCTTACCTAAAGTGAAAGCCGACGTCGCTGCAACCATTTTCGGCAAAGCTTGCATTGGGGGGGGGGGGGGGGGAGGGGGCTGGTATAGCTGAAGGAGGCAGCGCCGTTGTAGATTGGTGAGAGGTAGATGGATTGTTGAAGATCGAAGATGGAGGAGAAATGGGGTGTTGTCTCGATGGGTGGAGAAAAAAAAGCGACTCCATCATCAACCTTTATCTTCACAGCAACATTCAATCAAAATCGAGACCATACCTTCGAAATTGAAATCGATTTGCAGGTCTAGATCTCCAATGAATACCGATGAACTAAAATCGAGTTGTAGGAGACCGATTGGAGATCGAGTTGTAGGAGGCCGATTGGAAATCTAATTGCAGGTCCAATTAGGACTACGAAAATCGAAGGTGCGATGGAGGTAGGCTAAGAGATGGAGGCGGTCAACTGATTCAACCCTAGAGAGAAAGAGAGAGAGAGAGAGAGAGAGAGAGAGAGAGAGAGAGAGAGAGAGAAAGAGAGAGAGAAAGAGAGAGAGAGAGAGAGAGAGAGAGAGAGAGAGAGAGAGATAAATAGGGAGACAACAATGGAAATAAAAGTGGGAATGAGAAATTATAGGACTGACCTAAAGTTTCAATTACTGTTATACCATTATGCCATTTTATGAGTTACACTTTACTACCATTAGTTTTAGAATTTACATAAATGACCCGTTTGATAATAGCCTTAGATTTGAATATTCAGATGGGTCGGATGTGTTCTCGTGTTCTCAACCTTTTTGGTGTTCTTAATTGATCCTACTCTTATATATATATATATATATATATATATATATATATATATATATATATATATATATATATATATATATATAGGCTTAGGTTATTTTGTTTAGAGTATCTATTGTGTTATTGTATGCATAAACATGGGTCAATCAAATTTGTTTATTTATAGAAAGTGATTAATATATATTATTGAATTAAATATAATTGAAAAATATCATCTTAATTAATTACAAGGGTAGTTTAGTCAATTAGTATAGATTTATTAAAGGAAAATTGCATTTTTTAAGGGATCATAGATTCTATTAATTTTAAAAAAACCGATTTTACGAATTATAATTCTTTTAATTCGGACATTCTGACAGAATGACATTCTAATTTTTACGAATTCTAATTTTTTTTAATTACTTTAATTTTAAGTATAATGTAATTTTTATAATTAAACCTGATTTTATTTTGTTAGAATGACATTCTGGTAGGATCATATTTTCTAGGAATTTCAGGATACATATTTCTATTAGAATGATATTCTATGAGAATGCCAACACCGAATACTAACATATTTTTGGATACAACTTTAAATTTTTCATCACATTCTTAAAAAAGTAAAAACTTTTTAAGAATGACAATAAAATATTCACTAATAACAAACAAAACCATGTATAATATTCGACCAGAATATTCTAGCAGAATATATTCTTACATATACTCCTATCATTCTATTGTAGATTATTTTATGAGAAGAATAGCTCTTTCCTTTGTGAAGACCGGTGACACTTGTTCAGCCATCATCTAATCTTCAAGCCCTTGATCATCAATGAAATTAGACATTTTACGAAAATAACTGCCATGAATCAAATCATGTAAGAATAATATTCTTTGAGAATGCTTTTACGTGGCAAATAAATAACACAAAATTTTAGTAAATCTGACAGAATGAATACCACATGGTCTAGTAAGATTATTTTTCAGGAACTTCCACAAACACCTGTCATGCATCATAATAAGCTCTATGACAAATTTCACCAAAAGATTGTTAATTTGCAAATTCTACCAGGCCTGAAGTGAAAATAACATGATTTGCAAGTATGTAAGCTACCTTGCTTCTATGATATGATTCAATAGTAGGCTACAAAACTTCATAATATATCTCAATCAAAACATATGTTGCAATCATCTCCCCTTTCCCTAAATAAATGTTCTAAGTGATACAACATTTTTGGATATGAGCTTTGAACAACCCCATACTATTTATGATGCCTACAACTTGCTTTTTCACGACTTCTCCAATTGACCCGATCTTTATACATTCAATTTCATCAATCAAGTATGCCAAAGATGACAATTTTCTAATACCATAAAGCTTAAAACCTCAAACATCCAGGGGGAAGAACAATTAGACAATAAACCAACCCAACTAAACTATTTAATGCAAGTTATGTAATCAATTCATTCCAAATTCTAGCAAGTTTGTAAGATACATGTAATCCAAATCATGCCCTAATTCCAATTACTATTTCGAAATAGATCATTCAACAACACAAACGAAATTAGAGCGGGGAAAATAGAAAGATGGTCAAATTTACTTACCGGATGCGTGTTGCGTGTGATTGTAAGAAGAAAGGTGAGACAACAGGGAAGAAGTGGTGATGTGATAATACATAAATCGATCAGCAACAAAAATGAAATTGGATGCTTTGACTGCTTGATCAAAGTAACTAGTTATCAGGAGATGCATCCTTTTGTGTCTCCCAAATCAAATCAGCATACATTGATAAAAGCATTTCTATCGCTATGGTTTTCCAGGATTGCTCGGCTGCAATACTCCTCAGCCCTCGAGAAATCACCTCGCACCTGTTTGAATGAATCAATCAGATCAAAATTGGCCAATAGATCGGAAGCCAAATGAAACTTGATCTGGTCACGTATTCTATTCTTTTACGCTCGACGACTCAAAAACCCATTGTTACCCTCAAATCGATCGCACTCTTCTCCATGGGGGCTGTCATACTTGCGTTAACCATAGAAAAAGAAAGAAGGAGAGAATCGAGTGTGTGAGTTAGGGTCGAGACAACAATCATGGTAATGGCGAGACTCCAATGATCGCATCCCATTCTGTGAGCTCCTAATATATTTATGTGACCCTTTGCACCCCCTTATCGCTTCATTCTTTTTGTTGGAAGATCGATGATGGCTGTATATAAGAAAAGAAATTAGGTTAAAATTGAATGCTACCATGATTATAGGGATTATTTGTGGAAGCTAATTATTAAATTACTAAAATACCCTTGTTTATTTATTTAATTATTTAAAAATTTATTTAATTTTGATAGGCCCACAGTTATGCATACAATAACACAATACTTACTTTAAACACCTGAACCTATCTCTCTCTCTCTCTCTCTCTCTCTCTCTATATATATATATATATATATATATATATATATATATATATATATATATATATGGGACGGTTCACTTGAGATTAAAAAAAATAGAGATCTTAAAATTCAACCTCAATCATATATTTCTCATTCGTCACTCTAACACTCCAACGTACCGACAAAAACAGGGTATGCCTAATCATAAATGATTATATGGCAGAGAGGTATAATTTATATGATTATGCATGTTTATATGTATATGCCTAATCATAAATGATTATACATATATGTCTTTTCATAGACTGAGTAATCATAAATGATTATGACAGTCGGTCAGAAGAGGTGGTGGTAATAGAGGTGGCGGTGGTATAAGTGACAAATGTGATATTGGTGGGGCTAGCTGGTGTCAGAGGTGGTGGTAGTGGTTGTGCCGGTGGCGGTTGTGGTGGTGGGGATGGTGGCGGAGGAGAAAGGAACGGGCTGTGACATCCCCATTTTCACGGCCAGAAAAGACCGATTTTTGTTTATGCTTTATAAAAATCAGAGTATCTCTTTTAATAAAAACGTTGCGGAATTTGTTCCCAAAAAAACATGATAATTTCTTTATCAAAGCATTTCCAAATAAATGTATTTTTATTCATTTTAAAACATTTGGGATGTCATCGTCAATACAGAAACATAAACATAAACATAACTTACATTCATTTACACTAGTGATCTATATCTCCTTAATCTCTCAGTGTAATGAAACTTCACATCGTCTCCTGTGATACAAGTAAACTGAGTGGGTCAGGTTGGAAACCCGGTGAGTACATAGAGTTTTCAACCCACAATAATATAATTATTATGTTTAATCATCAAACAATTAGCCCAATTACCCATCCTCATTATCTTCTTTATTCCTAAGTACCTTCCCTAAGGATTTATCCTAAGGGACGTCTCCTACATTATATTTACCTCTCATCTCCTTACATCGTATTTCCTTATATGTTTGTTCCTAAGGACTCTACCTAAGGATCATCACCTACATCGCATAGACAATATTGATTCAGGGATTACTCCCTTAATACGTGCCCAACAAGGGTTAGGGCATCATCACATGAATACGTAGTTACAACATCGCCTGAACTCATAATTCATAGTAAGGGGTTAGAGTATCATCGCATGAATACATAGTTACAACATCGCCTGAACTCGTAATTTATAGTAAGGGGTTGGAGTATCATCACATGAATACGTAGTTACAACATCGCCTGAACTCGTAATTCATAGTAAGGGGTTAGAGTATCATCGCATGAATACGTAGCTATAACATCAACTGAACTCGTAATTCATCACCTACAGGTTATGAGCAGCTGGTGTTTCCACGGGGTTGTCTATGATAGTCCATGGTCGCCATCTATACTCTGGTAGATGACTACATCTCCAAATTGTCGGACAAGGTTATAGTATCTTTCATCCTACATCACCGATTCATCATCACCTATCTATCCTCACCAAATTATCATCACCTATCTCTCATCATTTTATTTCATCACACACCAACTATTTCATCTACCCATGTTTTATCCCAACATATTTGTAGATATAAAACAAAATATATAGTTTAAATCATTTAAAACACATATAAAATTATTCATCCAGCATAGACAGCAAGTATCCAGATAATATGCACACATAACACGTAATTTATATAAAATACTTCATATCTATTTGTAAGATGAAAGGGACCATGCACTCACATGATACGGTGGTGACTCGGTACTCAGACAGCACTTCGTTACTCTCAACACAATTTTCCTCGGACAAAACCTAGTATCATTATCACTAGAGTTTAGTCTAATATTTACCAAGACTAACTAATAGTCTGCTATTATTACTATTATATAAGCGTTAAACAATACTATATAACCCACAATAATAGCCCAAGTACTTATTATAAGGTCCTAATAACCTTACTATATTGAAACATAAGTTATACTAAAGATAGGGTAAGTGTAGCTCACTTACAGCGGGTTTTCTCGAAAACCATGCTTCGCTGGAGCAGCGTTCTCGAGCCGAAAGGCTCTTTTCTCAGGACTCCGGGAGCCTCGGGGCTTCCTTCGGGTGCTAGGGGCTTTACCTAAGCTTTTAGGGGGTTAGGGGGCTAGAGAGAGTCTAGAGAGAGAAAGAATAGTTTGGAAAGGTGTGAGAATGAATGGAACCCGACAACTCTATTTATAGGCTGAATTCCTGATGGACTCGCCGAATTGGTTAACTGACTCACTGATTTGGTGCCACGTGTCATCACCTGATGGCTTTTCTTGGGGAGAAAGCCTTGGTCCATATTCAGCCACGTCACCCCTTTTGCAGCAGCACCCTGCCGACTTCTAAACTGCGTAACTTTCGCATACGAGCTCCGTTTTCGACTTTCTTTTTTTCCACGCATAGGTAAAAACAAGATCTAAAACTTTCATTTAGACTTTGTCAGCTAATTCTCGACCGATCTTAAATTTAACAGTAGGAGGAGTTTAGATTGTTAAATGACCACGAAGAATTCGTAACTCCTTCATACGAACTCCGTTTTTGTCTGTCCTTTTATCGTTGAGTTCCTATTAATGAGATCTTTAACTCTCATTTAGGTTGAGTAAGCCAAAAACTACTCGAACTAAAATTCGAGTTTCGAGTCGTGCACTGTTAAGCTGAATCTTAGAAAAATCATAATTTCCTCGTACGAAGTTATGGATGTTCTCGATTTAATGTATACTACAACTTTGGTTTAGATCACTAAGGCTAAAAAGTCCTCCATCGTGAATTCACCATTTACGTCTCCCGGTGCCGTGCCGGTTTTGCCGTAAAACTTCGACGGGCCATAACTTCTTCGTTATAACTCGGATTTCTGCGTTCCTTATATGTACGGAACCCTTGAGACATATTCTACAACTTGGTTAAGATTACTCCTTCTAAATAATCTTCCATCAAAAACTTATTTATGATGTCTATTGTCTCTAAATTAGCTATCCTAGATCTGCGGGCGGTGCTATATAATCATTTATGATTATAGCAGACATGTCGCGCCGATACGCCGGAGGGTTAGAGTGGCAGATACGAAATATATGGCTGAGGTTGAATCTCAAAATCTCTTATGTGATCGGTATAGAAATTCATCGAGACAGAGGAAGTGGGGTCTTAGGATTGTCTCAAAAGGCCTACATAAATAGGATTCTTAATAAGTACAATATGCAAAATTGTGCACCTACTGTTGCCCCTGTCGTAAAAGGTGATAAATTTGGCTCTTATCAATGCCCCAACACGGAAGCTGAACGTGAACAAATGAAGCTTATACCATATGCTTCGGTCGTTGGGAGCTTAATGTATGCTTAAGTCTGTACCCGACCCGATATTGCTTACATCACTGGTATGCTTGGTCGTTATCAATCGAACCCGGGATTAGACCATTGGAAAGCAGCCAAGAAGGTGTTGCGTTACTTACAAGGAACTAAAGAATACATGCTCACTTATAAAAGATCAAATCTTCTAAAGGTCGTGGGATATTCAGATTCTGACTTTGCTAAATGCAAAGATGATAAAAAATCAACTGGAGGGTACATATTCTTGCTTTCAGGTGGACCTATATCTTGGAGGAGTCGCAAGCAAGAGCTCACTACTACTTTAACTATGATGGCTGAATATGTAGCATGTTATCATGCCACATGTCATGCTATGTTGCTCCGAAATCTTATTGGTGGGCTCAAAATTGTTGACACCATAACAAGACCACTGAAGCTTTATTGTGACAATAGTGCCGCTGTTAGTTTCTCTAATAACAATAGTTCAACCGGTGTTGGATTGTATCTCGATACTAAATACCTGTTTGTTCGAGAAAAAGTGGAAGAAAATTGCATAACCGTGGAGTATATTAATACGAGTGACATGTTGGCGGATTCACTTACTAAAGGACTACCGCCTAAGACTTTTATTGAGCATGTAGCGAGAATGAGCCTAAAAGGAAGTCTCGCTTAATGTCACATAATATTATGCACTACTACATGTAAGCGCTTACAGTTCCATCTTTCACATGATTTATTTATTTTGCTCTACAAATTCATGTTAACGTTAATTTTTATGGAGCAGATATGATAACCATAAAACCTTAAGATATATTTTGTGAAAGTGTTGAGGTATAATCGATGGGGATCTCATGTCTTTTAAGGTATGTGTGATTGTATCTTTTTGCCTCAATGTTTTTGCAAAATGTATATCCTAAATGGATTGATAAATGGCCAACTTATTTGATATAAATAATTATACGGCCAAGTGGGAGAATGTAAGAATTATCATAATAATCTGGCCTAAATTATTTATATCATTATTATATAAGTTTTATTAATCTGTAATTAACTAACCTAATTGTTTAACTTATTGTTTTTCCCACTTTTATAAACAGGTCATCCAATCTTTATGATGGGCAAAGTTGGTCCCTGTGCATAAATATATATAGGTTATCAGAGAAATTGAATCGGTTGTTGCCTTCTTTTCTATTCACGAGAACACATCTCTGTGTTCTGTAAACCGCACCACGGGAAATATCAAGAACACCATAAGTCGATTAAACCCATCCTAATTGAAGGCATTCAACAGATCAATTGAAGCATAACATTAATGGCGGCCTCTTCTTCAACAAATCAGCAATCGATTTCCACAAGTATGTAATTTTCTGTTTACATCACTGTAATAAAAATCATAAGATATTGATCCTCTCCCGTCTAATTAAAATAACATGTGGTATCAGAGCGGTTTTAATCTTATGATTATGATTCTTTAACCCTATAATTTGATTATTGTGTCACCCAAAATCGTTCGACGCATACTGTTAAGTCGAACGATTCTCAAAGTTTTTCGTCTTCAATTTCATGTCTATTCAATGAAACAGATTGTTCCATATATTCAATGAAACATATTGTTGGAAATTATATGTGACTTCAATTTCTGGAACACTGAATTATATGTGACTTCAATTTCTGTCTATTCTCTTCAATTCTTTGTTCCATATATTCAATGAAACAGATTGCTGGAAATTGAAGTCAGATAACATGATGAAGTAGATGTTTTGAACATATGTTCTGATCAATTTTGGGCACTGTTTTGAACATAAAATCAATACTGTGTTCCTAATATTCAGTTTTCCATCAATATGTGGTCATAAGGAACATATATTCTAATCCCTGTTGTAAAATTGATGCCTTGTTCTTGATATTTATCAATTGCTTATAAATAGATAAATAAGGGATGATGACAAACCTGATGGATTCACATGTTAAATTATAAAACATTATACACAACTCTGAATTTTGTCAAATTTTGTTATCCTGCAACTTCTGTATTACTTTAAAGTAACCGGCCCAACGCATGGTTGTTTTTTCTTTATCAATATAGAAGTCTCATAATATCGTATTTTTCAAACTGTTGAAATTGTTGTTCAAATTGTCCAACGGAAAGTTGAATGATAATTTTAAACAACTTAATGTCTAACATAATTTAACATATAGGGTGTGTTTTATCCAACGATAAAGCATGACTTATATGTGTTTTAAATAAGATTATTTGCATTTCACAATTTAACTACTTCACTTGACCAACATTGAGTTAGTAGTTAAATTATGAAATAATTACCAATAATTTTGTTTTGTGTTCTTATTAGTTAATTTATTTATTTTTGTCCTTTTGTACCCATTAATTCCCTTTTTATTTTTTATTATCTTATTTGTTTCTTATTATTAAAGAGTCTAATCACACTGATACTGAAATTTCAGCCCCCTTAGTTGGTCACACCGGATTACTTTCGAACATTGACCCGCTTAATGGGACGAACTATTCCTCATGGATTGAGCAAGTCAAAATAGCACTTGGAGTGATGGAATTAGACCTTGCATTAAGGGTTGATTGCCCCTTCCCCTTAACTGATAAATCCACTACCGATGAAAAACGTGTTTTTGATCAGTGGGAGCGATCAAACCGCATGTCTCTAATGATCATTAAAAACTCCATATCATCTGCTATCCGTGGTGCAATTCCTGATTCTGAAACAGCCACCGGATATCTTGAGTCGGTTGAGGAGCAATTCAAGGGTACCTCTAAAGCCCATGCTAGTACTCTTATCCTTAAAATGCTCACAACTAAATATGAAGGATCTGGTGGTGTCCGAGAACACATAATGGTAATGAATGACATGGCCAACAAACTTAAAAGTATGGAAATGGAAATTTCTGAAGGATTTTTGGTTCACTTTATTATGACTTCCCTTCCGGCTCAATTTGGGTCATTCATAATTAACTATAATACCCAAAGGGAGAAATGGAAAATGAGTGAACTAATAGCCATGTGTGTTCAAGAAGAAGAACGTTTGAAAATAGAAAAACCCGACGTTGCTCATCTCACCACCACCGACTCAAACAAGAGGAAGTTCAATAATGGTGGAAAGGGTTCCAAAAAGGGGAATAAATCCAATTTCGGTCCCAACAAATCTCATAAAACCGGCCCTAGTACAAGTGGAACTAAAAAAGAGGCTAAGTGCAAATTCTGCAAGAAACTTGGCCACACCCAGCATAACTGCCCGAAATTTAAGGAGTGGTTAGCAAAGAAAGGTACGCTTATTAATTACATGATTTGTGAATCTTTTTCAATTAGTGTACCTTCTAATACTTGGTGGATTGACACGGGATCAATGGTTCATGTCACAAATTCATTGCAGGGATTCCATACAAAGAAACTATTGAAAAGCAACCAACGGACCATTAAAGTCGGGGACGGAAATGAAAAGAAGGTTGAAGCTATAGGCATTATGGTGTTATTATTAGATGGAGGACATGAAATGGTCCTTAAAAACACTTTATATGTACCTACTATTACTCGAAACTTAATATCTGTATCTAAATGTAAATATGATGGATATGGCTTTAACTTTGATGACGATGATGTAATAATATCTCGTTTTA
Organism: Lactuca serriola; assembly: GCF_051521515.1. Lineage (NCBI taxonomy): Eukaryota > Viridiplantae > Streptophyta > Magnoliopsida > Asterales > Asteraceae > Lactuca > Lactuca serriola. The sequence continues at coordinate 144,413,216 of NC_136413.1, forward strand.
AATCTGTGGTTGGTTTCGGTAGATTAGAGGGAGACCTCTATAAATTAAGACTTGATAATGAATTTTCGGAATCCTTATTGTCTATGAATGTAAACTTTTGTGAATGTGATAACAATAATAAAAGGAAAAGAGATAATGAAAAATCATCCCGATTGTGGCATAAACGTCTAGGTCACGTATCTAAAGAAAGGATGACACGCCTCATAAAAGATGGAATCATTGAAAATCTTGACTTTTCAGATTTTGACCCATGTGTAAATTGCATGAAAGGTAAAATGATCAATAAAAATAAGAAAGGCGCAAACCGTAGTTCAAGCTTACTTGAAATAATTCACACGGACATTTGTGGACCTTTCCCTTCTGGCTTGGGAGGATATAGATCTTGTATTACTTTCATTGACGATCATTCACGTTATACCTACTTGTACTTAATTAATGAAAAATCCGAATCACTTGAAATGTTTAAAACCTTTAAAGCTGAGGTTGAAAATCAACTTAATTGTAAAATAAAAGTGGTAAGATCGGATAGGGTTGGAGAGTATTATGGTCGACACACAGATGTTGGTCAAAGCCCCGGACCGTTTGCTGTTTTTTGTAAATCTCATGGCATAGTAAATCAATTCACCATGCCAGGTACCCCTCAACAAAATGGAGTTGCGGAAAGACGCAATCGCACCCTTATGGATATGGTGCGTAGCATGATTGCAAACTCAAGTCTTCCGGAATTCCTATGGACCGAGGCGTTAAAAACAACCGTACACATTTTAAACCGTGTTCCATCAAAATCCGTCCCTAAAACACCTTATGAAAGGACAGGTAGGAAACCCAAACTAAATTATTTTAGGGTTTGGGGTTGTCCGGCTGAAGCTAAGGTCTATAACCCACAAATCAAGAAATTAGACTCAAAGACAATATCTTGTTATTTTGTGGGTTACCCTGAGAGGTCTAAGGGTTACCGGTTTTATGCCCTTACACATACCACTAGAATAGTGGAGAGCCGATACGCCGAGTTTCTAGAAAACGGAGACAATAGTGGGAGCAATAGTTCAAAGATCCTTGAACTTAATAAGGAATCAACACCAAATCAAACACCTAATATCTTGGTGCCGATACCCATAATTGTTCAAGAATCAACACCAACAACAACACCGACACCTCAACATGAGGATGTTGTTCCAATAGAACCTGAACCATTACATCACGAAATCCCACATAATGATGAGACCGTTGAAGAAACTCAACAACCATTGAGGAGGTCACGAAGAGAAAGACGATCCGTGAATTATGATGACTTTGTCACTTACTTGAATGAGGTTGACTATGACTTAGGTCAAATTGAAGATCCAACATCATATAACGAGGCCATGAATAGTGATTATTCACATAAATGGATTGAAGCCATGAATGACGAATTGAGCTCCATGCGTACAAATGACATATGGGAACTTGCAGAATTACCTAAGGGCACTAAAGTTGTGGGTTGCAAGTGGGTTTTTAAAACAAAGTTAAACCCAAATGGAAACATTGAACGCTTTAAGGCTCGATTAGTGGCTAAAGGCTTTACTCAAAAGGAAGGCATTGATTATAAAGAAACCTTTTCACCTGTATCAAGAAAGGAATCATTAAGAATTGTCTTGGCACTTACAGCTTACTTTGATTTAGAGCTACATCAAATGGATGTCAAGACTGCCTTCCTAAACGGTGATCTCTATGAAGATGTATATATGGTGCAACCCGAAGGTTTTAAGGACAAGGGTAAAGAACATCTCGTATGTAAATTAAAGAAGTCAATCTATGGGCTGAAGCAGGCTTCACGTCAATGGTACTTAAAATTTGATGAAGTCATGAAATGCTTCAATTTTATTAAAAATCCAGTGGATCAGTGTATATACTATAAGAACAGTGGGAGAGATTTTACAATCTTGGTTTCATATGTCGACGACATAATCATTGCCAGTAGTAGCAAAGACATGTTATTTGAGACCAAACGCTTCCTATCAAGTAAATTTGACATGAAAGATCTCGGTGAAGCTTCTTATGTGATCGGTATAGAAGTTCATCGAGACAGAGGAAGTGGGGTCTTGGGATTATCTCAAAAGGCCTACATAAATAGGATTCTTAATAAGTACAATATGCAAAATTGTGCACCTACTGTTGCCCCTGTCGTAAAAGGTGATAAATTTGGCTCTTATCAATGCCCCAACACGGAAGCTGAACGTGAACAAATGAAGCTTATACCATATGCTTCGGTCGTTGGGAGCTTAATGTATGCTCAAGTTTGTACCCGACCCGCTATTGCTTACATCACTGGTATGCTTGGTCGTTATCAATCGAACCCGGGATTAGACCATTGGAAAGCAGCCAAGAAGGTGTTGCGTTACTTACAAGGAACTAAAGAATACATGCTCACTTATAAAAGATCAAATCTTCTAGAGGCCGTGGGATATTCAGATTCTGACTTTGCTAAATGCAAAGATGATAAAAAATCAACTGGAGGGTACATATTCTTGCTTTCAGGTGGACCTATATCTTGGAGGAGTCGCAAGCAAGAGCTCACTACTACTTTAACTATGATGGCTGAATATGTAGCATGTTATCATGCCACATGTCATGCTATGTTGCTCCGAAATCTTATTGGTGGGCTCAAAATTGTTGACACCATAACAAGACCACTGAAGCTTTATTGTGACAATAGTGCCGCTGTTAGTTTCTCTAATAACAATAGTTCAACCGGTGTTGGATTGTATCTCGATACTAAATACCTGTTTGTTCGAGAAAAAGTGGAAGAAAATTGCATAACCGTGGAGTATATTAATACGAGTGACATGTTGGCGGATTCACTTACTAAAGGACTACCGCCTAAGACTTTTATTGAGCATGTAGCGAGAATGAGCCTAAAAGGAAGTCTCGCTTAATGTCACATAATATTATGCACTACTACATGTAAGCGCTTACAGTTCCATCTTTCACATGATTTATTTATTTTGCTCTACAAATTCATGTTAACGTTAATTTTTATGGAGCAGATATGATAACCATAAAACCTTAAGATATATTTTGTGAAAGTGTTGAGGTATAATCGATGGGGATCTCATGTCTTTTAAGGTATGTGTGATTGTATCTTTTTGCCTCAATGTTTTTGCAAAATGTATATCCTAAATGGATTGAAAAATGGCCAACTTATTTGATATAAATAATTATACGGCCAAGTGGGAGAATGTAAGAATTATCATAATAATCTGGCCTAAATTATTTATATCATTATTATATAAGTTTTATTAATCTGTAATTAACTAACCTAATTGTTTAACTTATTGTTTTTCCCACTTTTATAAACAGGTCCTCCAATCTTTATGATGGGCAAAGTTGGTCCATGTGCATAAATATATATAGGTTATCAGAGAAATTGAATCGGTTGTTGCCTTCTTTTCTATTCATGAGAACACATCTCCGTGTTCTGTAAACCGCACCACGGGAAATATCAAGAACACCATAAGTCGATTAAACCCATCCTAATTGAAGGCATTCAACAGATCAATTGAAGCATAACATTAATGGCGGCCTCTTCTTCAACAAATTAGCAATCGATTTCCACAAGTATGTAATTTTCTGTTTACATCACTGTAATAAAAATCATAAGATATTGATCCTCTCCCATCTAATTAAAATAACACTAGTAACTATAAAGCAAAGAACTTCCTCAACTTTTATATTGTGTTTTATTACTTCCAAATATCTAAGTCGTAAGTTGTTAATAATAATTATCATGTTTCTCTAGTTTGGTATTTTGACTTTTTAGTTCATGCATTTGATCTGGAAATTGTTTTTAATAGTAATTATGGTTGGTGACGATATTTTATGCCAACCAATACCTTTTTATAGTTATATAAGAATAACATTAATATAAAATAATTTAATAGTCTACATGAAACACGAGTTAACAAAAAAATAACATACTATAAATGCGCAACTATTTTTATTTCCTTCGTTTGTCTTTATCAATTAAAAACATAAAAACATAATGGTTTTCACAATTGTATGATTTACAAAAAATTGTATTATCTAAACTAGTTGGATATTATTTATGCCTCTACTTGACCTCATAATGATTATTTGATTTCGATTTCGATAAGCCTTCCAAAAAACCTAAGAGGTTTGAAGTATGAAAGTGTCATTTGACTCAAAAGTTTATTAAAGTGATCCCATTTAAACCACCTACCAATCTAACATACACAAAAAAAACCGTAGAGATTCTTTTATTGTTTATGCTTCTACTTAACCTCATTGTAATTATTTTATTTCGAAAAGGCCTTCCAAAAACCCTTAGAGCTTTGAAGCATGAAAGTGTCATTTGACTCAAAAGTTTATTAAAGTACTCCCATTTAAACCACCTATCGATATACCATACACAAAAACCCTAGATGTTCTTTATTCAATTTTGTCTGGCACTTGGTAGAGCCGGTAAACATGTTGGGTTCGTGTTCGGTTGACAAAAACATGATGGAAGAGTTTAACCATAACTTTTACACAATTAATTTGGAGTTAGGTTAACTTATTTACTTGATATATGTTAAAATTTCTTATCCAAACATGTTTATTTTGTGTCGATTTAAGGTGTAGTGTCAATTTTTATAGCTCGGACACGTAGCACTAGCCATTTGACAAATCAAATGTATATATAAATTGACTATCAATTATAAGAGTTAGGTTTTAAATTAAAATTAGACCACAATTTCAGACACGAAGACACGAATTTGTGAGAGACACAATACGACACGAATACATGACACGGATACATCTTAAAACGTAAGATAAAGCTTATTTCTAATCGTGTAATCGTATCGTGTCAAATTCGTGGCTGACACGTTTTCATAACACGAATTCACGAATTGTCAGGTCTAGTTAAAATTATAATAATAGTTTTTGATTGTTTATAACAATAATAATCGGACGGACATTAATGTTACATGCGATAAACATAAAAATATTAGCTTAAAACTCCTAAAAGATAAAATTATTCAAAATCTCTAAATTGTAATTTATTAATTATTTGATTTCCCATTCTTAGTTCTTAAACATAATAATCATTAGGAAACAAATGTCAAAAGATCACCAAGAATCATGAGAAAATGAGAGAGCCAATATAGACAAAGAAAATAAGACGATAAAACCCACTATATCCGATTCAATTTTTATTTCAAGACCTTTTGAAGAATTAATGATAATGAATTATAAGAATAATTAATTTTTTATTTTGTTCCTATTTAAGTACATTTCTTTCTTTTTTTGCATATCATTTAAAGTGAATTTAATTTTTATGTTAAAAAATACTATTATAATCGGTTATTATAGATCATAATGATATTTTAAACACCAAAAATAAAATTGCAGATAAATTATAAAAGAAAAATGACCATGACCAAAAATAAAAATTTTATTATCTCATAATTCATTCATTCTTAATATTTTTTTTTTATTTTTTTAAAAAATCTATTAATTTGCAAAATATTTATTTTTATAAAATTTTATTTTATAAATCTATTTTAAATTTCTTTCTTATTTTAATAAAAAATAATTAAACATTAAAATGTAATTTACCAGCATCCATAATTATAATAAATGAAAATTATTATGATTATTATTCAAACATTATATTTACAATAATAATCGGATGCACATTAATGTTACATGCACGTTAAGATAAACATAAAAATATTAGCTTAAAACTCCTAAAGATAAAATTATTCAAAATCTCTAAATTGTAATTTCAATAACTTTCCTAAATACAAAATATGGTTGAAGAATTAATGATAATGAAGTATAAAAATAACTAATTTTTTATTTTGTTCATATTTAATTACATTCTTTTTTGCACATCATTTAAAGTGAATTTAATTTTTATGTTAAAAAATACTATTATGATCGGTTATTGTAGGTCATAATTATATTTTAAATACCGAAAATAAATTTGCAGGTAAATTATAAAAAAGGAAAATTACCATGACCAAAAGTAAAAATTTTATTATCTTATAATTCATTATTCATTCTTAATCTTTTTTTTTTATTATTAAAAAATCTATTAATTTGTAAAATATTTTTTATAAAATTTTATTTTATAAATCTATTTTAAATCTCTTTCTTATATTAATAAAAAATAATTAAACATTAAAATGTAATTTACCAACGTCTATAATTATAATAAATAGAAATTATTATTATTATTATTCAAACATTATACTTAGAGATGGCAACGGGGGCGGGGAACACAGGGGACCCCAATCCCCATCCCCATCTCCATCTCCGAATCCTCATTCCAATCCCCATCCCCATCCTCATCCCCATCGGGGAATATAAATAAACCCCCATCCCTACCCCCAGTGGGGACTGGGGATCCCCAACGGGGAAACGGGAATTTCTTTTTCTCTTTTAACATGCAAGCTTTTATGTAAGAAAAAACTCTATATTTCAGTTTTACCAGCATAAGTTTAAAGATTTTATAAAATATATAAGTACCCATAAATTGTATAAAAAATATAAATAAATTTTCTACCAAATTTAAATACATACATGAAAAATCAAGTAGAAAAAAATTATCATATTGTTATTTAAGGTAAAATAGATCAACCAAAGAGAAAAAAATATATATACATGAGTTTAAATTAGATAAAAGAAAAAGCAAAAAATATAATATCAACCAAGTAGTTACTAATGAGTTAGGTTACTTAGATCAAATTTTATGTATTATAAACTATACTATAAATATATGATTTGTATTATTTTTATATATTAATATATGTCGGGGGCAGGTCCAGGGTCAGGGATTATGGGTATCCCCATCCCCATCCCCATCCCCACTTTTTTTATTCGGGTATTCCCCATCCCCGTCTCTATCCCCAGTCAACCTGAGGATTCCCCAGTCAAAACGAGTGCGGGTTTCGGGTTCCCCATTGGATATGAAGCTTTTTGCCATCCCTAATTATACTTACTTAGAACTTAAACTTTCCAAGGTTTCACAATTGAGGATGTTAAATAGATATAGACATCAAACACTTACACAAATATTTAAGTAGTACATAAAAGTTCAAAGAAAAATAATTTCCTTCTTTAAAACATCAAACATCAACTATTTGTTAAAATCTTAAAAATTTAAGAACTTTTTATTTTCTTTCGAAGAACTTTATGTCTTACTTAAATATTGATGCAAATATTTGATCTTCATATCTCCTTGATATTCTGGTTTGTAAAATTTTTTGAAGAAGACTAGAGTTTAATGAAATTAAAACTAACATTTAATTGTGTAATTGATTTTGATCGGTATAAAAGAAGATTAAAAATGAACTTAAGAAATAATATTTATTAAAAACTATTAATTTATAGATATTTGTTTTATAAAACAAGTTTCATAAGTATATTTTTAATCTTTTTATACTGACCATAAAAAATTAAGCAATTAAATGAGGTAACAAAATTTTACTTTTTTTTTCGATTTAGTCACTTTATTTTTATATACATAATTACTAATAAGTTTATTTTGTGTTAAAAAAAACAGTATAAATCACTTAAATGTATCTGCATACTTATAAAGTCCAAAAATATTTTTATTTAAAAATATATTATTATATCGTTTTTTGTTTTTCACCTAGTTCTGATTGGATCCGAAAGTATGACTTGACCCGACCCATAAAGAATCCGAAAAAACCCTAATTTTTTCATGTCGATTTTATAGGGCCAATTGTCACTATTTCTAGTCCAACGATTACAGCTCCCCGCAATCCCAATCAATTAAAATATTCACGCGCCACCACCAGCACCACGTGCGTACTCGCTATATGTTTGATCATTTTTTCGTTTATTTATCCTTTTAATCTCTCTCAATTAAAGATCGCCGGAGGAGAACGCACGACGGCGAATCTAGCTGAGTTTGGCTAGGGTTCCTGTGAATTTCCATATCTCGTTTGATTGTGTTTCACAGCTGCGCTATTGAAACATGGCGTCGGAGGACGTGGTCGGGAAAACGAGCGCTACGATCGCGAATATCGCTGAAGAAGCAAAGATAGCGAGTGAAGGTGTGAAGGCTCCGAGTCGTCTCGCTTTACTTGGCATCTGCAAATCTCTCGCCGCCGGAGGCATTGCTGGTGGAGTGTGAGTTCTTCCGTTCTCGCTGTTTCGTTTTCAATCAATAATTTTTCGTTTTTTCACTGATTTTGTTTTTATGTCCTACGTTGTGCTACAAATTTCCGATTGAATTGAATTGAATTGAATCTAGATTACATTTTTGAATGTGAAATAGTTCTGATTCATTTTAGTTACTTGTTCCGTGGGAATTCTTTTTAGCTGAATAGCTGAAACATGATGATTTTAACGAATAACGACTGATTGATTCTTATTTAAGGAAAAAAAAAACTAAAATTCAAAGATGACTAGCCGGACGTTGAAAACAAAGATCAATTATTAAATGGAGCTATTAAATGATCAGTGTTAGTGTTAAAATTTATGTATTATATCTTCGGTTCATTGTTTACCTCTATCAAGAACTTGGAAATGTCTTCTGATGCCTGCAAAATCTTTTTAATGGATATTATGCTTTTGGCATAAGTGGTTGCTTTAGTATCTTAAAAAGCATTATTCTGTGGGATAGCTGTTAGAGCTACCACTACTTTACACTTTAGAATATTTTGAAACTATGAAAAAGCTATTCAGAAACTGAATGTCAGTTAAAGATATGAAGAAGTTAATATGGATGTCTAGGAGTAGGAGGTACACTACAAAAAGAACACAAGAATTTAACAGATTGTAAAACCGTAGAAGTGACTGTAGTACAAAGGTAAAAAGGGTGGAATATATAATTTAAGCATCCACATATCTTACATTTAATGCGAGTGTTGACTTGTAAACATTGATATTAGTTTTGGATTTCAGTTAATTTGATTTCTTTATGTTGCAGATCACGTACTGCTGTTGCTCCTTTAGAACGTTTGAAAATTCTCCTCCAGGTGGATCTCTTAACTAATCTTTTTCTTTTAATTTCTCACTTGTTTAATGTTTAAGAAAGTGAATTCATCAATCTTTATATGTCTTTGAATCGACCCCAATAATGGCTTCTTTCATTAGAGTATAAAACATGTAGAATAATAAGTACTAAACAGAGTTGATTTGTTTAAAATTACAGGTTCAAAATCCACATGCAATCAAATACAATGGAACAATTCAGGGGTTGAAGTATATATGGAGAACAGAGGGTTTAAGAGGAATGTTTAAAGGAAATGGCACCAATTGTGCTCGCATTGTCCCAAACTCTGCTGTCAAGTTCTTTAGCTATGAAGAGGCATCCAAGTATGTTTCTTTTTTTTTTTTAGTTCAAAAATGTCTTTCTTTAGTCAAAGTTTGTTGCTTTAAGCCTTTAACATTCTTCTTTTTTAAAAAACAGGGGAATCTTGTGGCTCTATAAGCAGCAACCTGGAAATGGTATCACTATACATTTTTTTTCCTTTTAATGAAATGGTTTACTTAGCCATACCTTTTTTTAACTTAAATGTTAAATGCCTATTTATGCAACAATTTTTTATGTTTTATCTTTTTTTTTTCTTCCAGAGGATGCTGAACTCACCCCTCTCTTACGCCTTGGAGCCGGTGCTTGTGCCGGAATAATCGCCATGTCAGCAACCTACCCAATGGACTTGGTCCGCGGTCGCCTTACTGTCCAAGTACATATATATATTTATTTATTCTCTAATCTCCAACTAAAAATTAAAACTTTTTATTTATTTTCAAATTTTCATTACTAATCTTTTCATCTTTTCAGACCGATAAATCTCCTAGCCAATATAGAGGAATCGCTCATGCTCTTAAAACCGTACTCCGTGAAGAAGGCCCACGCGCATTATACAAAGGATGGCTCCCTTCCGTCATCGGTGTCGTAAGTTAAAACTCACATATCTGTGCCTGTACCTGTGCCTGTGCCTGTGACTCTGACTCTGATACAGTAATGATATTTGTATCGATGTTTGTAGGTACCATATGTGGGGCTTAATTTTGCGGTATACGAATCATTAAAAGATTGGTTGGTGAAAACAAGGCCATTTGGGCTAACCGAAGGCACGGACCTAAGCGTGACCACAAAGCTTGCATGTGGGGCCGCAGCGGGAACCGTTGGACAAACGGTGGCTTATCCTCTCGATGTGATCCGGCGGAGAATGCAAATGGTCGGGTGGAAAGACGCGGCTTCGGTTGTAACCGCAGGTGGCAAGTCGGGAGGACTCGAGTACACCGGAATGGTCGATGCCTTTAGGAAAACCGTTCGCTATGAAGGCTTCCGTGCGTTATACAAGGGCCTCGTCCCCAACTCGGTCAAGGTCAGTCTATATCTAACTTCATTTCATTTAAAAAATTTCAAACTTCAAAGTCAATGTCTTAATTAGAAAAACATCGAAAGTCAATTGGCATTTGTTGTTTGTTTAGGTGGTACCATCAATAGCTATTGCGTTTGTGACATATGAGGTGGTGAAGGACGTATTGCATGTAGAGATGAGGATATCCGATTAAAGAAATAGCATCCTACTTTATTAAACTTTATAGTTAAAGTTAAAGTTTGTGTGTGAAAGGGTAAAATTGTGTAAACTACCAAGTGGAAATTTTTTTGTTCTCTAAGTGTCTAGAGATTTAAGAGTAGCTCATGTTTATATACAACACCACCCATAGCACCAGGTGTAGTAGTTTGGTTTTTAAAGTATTTGTACCCACAGCCACTGTGTTTAATAAGGATAGGCTTGGAGAGCTGAGTCCCGTGGTTTTTTTTTTTTGGTTTTGGAAGTGAAGTTATTGTTTGATTAGTATATTATTAACATATGATAGTGAATTTATATAAAGTTTTTATGTTGCTTATTTATTTCTTTTGTATACATCGATATAAAATAAAGACTTAAGTTGTGGGATTCTTTCGATTTTTTATAACTTTGAGTTTGAGGTGTTATAAATGACATCAAATCAGTTTTTAGGTATATTGCTAGTATATGAAAATAAACAAACAGACTTTATTCGGTTATAGTTTTTTTATTTGAGTGAAGTTACAAGCAGCAATAAATTATTTTACTCGAATTAAAAGTAAAAACTTAGTGAAGTTTATTTCTGGTCAGATAAGTTATTTGTACCTAATCAGATAGTTATAGGCTTATAGCAACTCTGTAAATTGTAAAATAGGAAAAAGAAGTTTTGGTCAAATAAATTACAATGTAAAAAAGGATATTAAGAAATTCATGTGAGTTTTTTGGAGGTGGAAGGATGGGTTCCTCCTATTAACAAGACAATGAAAAGGCCTCTAAATGTGAATTTTTGAATAACCAAGATCTTGTGAGTGAAAAGGAGTTTGATGATGATGATTTTTCTGAAGGGATTCCAAATTAATCTAACTACCAAAATCTCAATGATTAACAAGAAAAAGATGACGAATTCAAGGAAAAGGTGGGATCGGAGGAGATAATAATTGTCCTGTGGGTGATCATATATCATCTTTAAAAATATGAGAAAAAAAAAATCAAAACAAATCAATGAGGGTGTCATAAGGATGAATCAAGAATGACCACCCAAGAGTTCCCTTTGTGATTCTCTCCTACCTGGTTGAAAAATCTATTGTCTAATGGTGTAAATGAAGGTGGGAAACAACAAAATGGCACTGAAGGTGACACTAAGGCCATAAAATGATCAAATTGAACATCAAACATCACTAGTACAACACCTATTTGGAAGATAAGGGAGGAGAGAGTCGTTCCCTCACAACCCATCAAACCCATTGTCACATTAATTTTTGTCTCTTCTTTTTCTTTATCTTTCCCAACCCACAACACATGGAAACCTTATCTTTTTGAATCCACTCAATTAAAAAAAATACAAAAGAACTAAGGTAGAAGTTTTAAAACACATAATATAAGAGAAAATAAGAAAGAAAAAGTAGAGAGAGATGATGAAGTTGGTTAGTGAAACCAATCAACCCACTTGTTGAAGCGGGAGTGGTACCGCCGATAACTCTATTGCTAGTTAAGATTTTACATTTGATTGTTTTGTATTTAACTTTAATTGAGTGGGTTGAGTGGGTTCAAAAAGATAGGGTTTCCGTGTGTTGTGGGTTCGAAAAGATGAAGAAAAATAAAATAGAAAAAGTAAGTGGCAGTGGTTTAGTGGGTTGAGAGGGAATGCAACAATCTTTAGGCACTCTGTCTCATGTTGGCAAGGAATGTGATAGTTCCAAAATACTAGGCAATACTTCTTCGTTCTCAAGCATTTCTAAAAGAAAAGAAAAGAAAAGGCGATATTTCGATGATAAATGGAAGGTTACACACCATTAAACCAGATAAAGCCATGGGATACTCGATGAAGGGGTGTGAAAAAAGATCTAAGAAACGTTGATTCAGTAATATTGAATGAGACGGTGATTGATTGTAGGCCAAATTCCTTTCAAATACTTTCATTCTTGGGTTTTTATGGAAGAGTTTGATGAGGTGGTAAAAAGTTATTGGAATGCAAATACTCATGAATAAATGGTTTATAAGAGTATTATCTTTAATAAGATGATTCAATGTCTTAAAAATGATCTTAAAGTTTGGCATGCTAATAGGAATCATTTTTAATTTTATAAGAAAGTTTATTTACAGAAGGTTATTGATAAGAAAGTTTAATTTTATACCGAAGGTGGTGTTACTTCAGTTTAGAAATGATATCACTTTGTGTGTTGGTGTTCTTATTGAGTTGGGCGATATTGAGAACTTGGAGGCTGTATATTTAGCTCAAAAGGTCAAGATCATTTGAAGGTGGAGGGTGTTGAAAACTCAACATTTTTTCATGGGATGTTAAAGCGCAGATAAAGACAAGCTATACAGGGGGAGGGGGGATTATGGTAGATGGGTAATGAATTATCGATCCAAGTGGTGTAAATTTTATTTTCTTTTTTTGATCAAAATTTGGAGATTTAGGTGTTCAAACTTGGAGGTGGTCTTATAGTTCCCCAAGAAATCGCAAAAGCTAAGGAGGTGTTCAAACTTGGAGATGGTTGAATTCTTGTTTAGGAAACTTCTACATTGAGGTGTGAGCTGCCAAAGGAACGTTACTATTGTATGCATTCAGTGACATCGGTGTTCAATAAGTTTCAAAACTTTCAATGTTATTATGTAATGACTGGATTTTCTCACAAAATACATGAATTGATACTATGTTTGCTTCCGTCTTGCATCACAATCACTCATCTTTAATCATTTTACTACAACAAGTTATCTGATGAATCATCACAATAATCACAAAATGCACATCCAAACATCCCCACCCAACCCCCAACCCAAATTTTGCTTCTTATTCAAACCATATGCATATCAATACATTAACCTCTAAACAAGCACAAATCAAAAATCAAACAAAAACAAAAACCAAAATGACTTGTGAAACTCTTATACACACTCATCTACTCCAATTTGGTATAACACCAAACAAATAACTTCAACTTCAAACACTCCAAAACCCTCAAAATGCAAACGGTGACTACTTCAAAATCATAACATTTACTTTCTGACATGCGTTCAGGAGCTTTCAGTACTTCCTAAACGCATGTCAGACAGTAAACATTGCAATACACTTACCTCACCGTCTACTGTTATCCACCACCGGTTTCAAAACTTCTAGAAGACCGTCACACCGGTCACGTTGATAATCACCCCAAACACACAACTGCCTTATTGCCTCTCGTTTATCCTCACAAGCACACAACATCTCTTCATCTTTCACACAAATCACATCTTCAAGTTCTTTAATCTTCTCATCTTTTTCCAAAATCCTACCCTTAGCATTCTCCAACGAACCACTCAATTCCATTACCCTTTCCTCAACTTTCCCTTTCAAATACTCGTTATTTGACCGATTTACCCTCGCTTGAATCTCAACAGCTTTCACTTCGTTTCTAATCTCGCAAACCCGCGTCATCACATGCCCGAAATCCTCCTCAAATTTTACGGTCAACAAGTCAAACCCTTTTGATGTCTCGTTGACTTTCTCTTGAACTTCCTTTTTCATGAAACTGATTGTTTCGGATAATGTCGAGATTTTTTCGGTTAGGGTTTTGTTTTGTTGATGAAGCTTTTGTTCTTTTGTTGAGTGATCGTGTTCTGTTTCGTGTAATAGCTGTTCTGTTATGCGAAGCTTTTGATTTGATAACCGGATTTTGACTTCGAGGTTTCTGACTGTTTCGGTCAATGTGTTGACTTCGTCTCCTTTGATTTCAAGATCATTTTTCAGGTCGTCAATGGCTTCTTCAAGTTCATCGACTATCTGTTCTTTTGACCTCACACCATTTTCGATTTCCTCTGTTGTTTCTTCAATTTTCATCTCCAGTCGTTTGATTTCTTCTGATAATTCTGAAACTTTTTGGGATAGAGATTTGTTTTCTGCTTCAGTGGCTTCTAGTTTTTGAATCGCGTTTGATTTCTCCTCTTTAATGGCTCTTAATTCTTCTATCGTTTCCATTTTCTCTATGTTGATAGCTTCGATTTTGGAATTGAGGTGTGTTGTTTCAGCTAAAAGTTTGGAATTTTCTTCATGGAATCTATGAGATTGGAGTTTCGAGTCATTAAACATGTTCTCTGTTTCTTGTACCTTGTTTAAAGCAGACTGATATTGTAAATTTAATGCTTCCTTTTCTTCTGTTTCAGCTTTCAGCTTTCGATTCAGTTCTTCAATCTCTCTATTTGCTGCTTCAATTTCTACTTTCAGGCTATCTGCAACCATGTCCAAATTCCCATTTTTATTTGAATCTGAATCTGAATCTGAACTTGATGATGAAGAAGAAGAGTCTTCCTTTTCTTTCTTTGAACGAACTTTCTCCTTCAGTTTTCCAGTGATGTTATCGTAACGTTGATAGATCGATTGATAACGTGTGTGGAATTCCTCGATTAATCCAGTGAGTTTGTTCATATCATCTGGATTTTCATTTTTTAGAAGCTCTAGAATCTTCTCGTAGTTGTCTTCCGTTTCTACAGATTAAAAAAGTAAAGACAATTTAAATAGCAACACATTAGTAAAACAAAAGGAAAGAGATGTAGAGTAAAGTACCTATATTAGTGTCTTTAAGCTCTTCATCTTTGTCAGGATCAATGAGACTTCCAACAATTGACTTAACTCTATTTCTCAAACGATGCTTCCTCATTTTTCTCTTGAAATCTTGAAGAAGAAAATGGAGGTGGGGTTTGTCAACAAGAGAAAATGGTATTCATCTTCAACACAATTGAGTTTGATCCAGAAAAAAGGTCAATCCCACCCAAAAAGAAGTAAGATGTTATGTATAAAGTAATGAATATCCTTGAGGGAAATTAAAGTATAGAATAACAAATATATAGGTTAACAAACTTCAACATACTCTTACAATAAAACTAAAAGTATGACATTTGACCAGAAAAAAGTGATGTTGGTATTTATCTAATTAATGTTTGAAAAGTGGCTATAGGAAAAGCAAAAGGAGGAGGATGTTTTTTTAAATAGTAAGATATTTAAGAGTTTGACAAATGGCCGAAATTTTAGAATTTAAAAAAGGACAGCTAAGAATTTTAATAGTATGATGAAGCTAGAGAGAAAGAAATGACGTTATTTTGTGTAGTTAATAACCGAAAATTTTTAAGGAAACTAAAATTTCAAATTACAGGCATGATCCTTGTTGATCAATGATCTGATAGGATTATTTTTTTTGGAAACTATCTGAAAAAGGATCATCAGAAGAACGATCGCAGCAAATTGGGGATTCAAGCCTTTTAACTTTAGAAATGTAAGAAAATCAGATTCAATAGAGAATCGAATTCCAAACTCTGAAGTCTGAAAAGAAATCAACATACAGATAAATTTACTAAGGTAGAATTTGCTTACAACTGATGATTCAAGCTCGTTCACTTCAAAATATGAAAACAAATACAGCAAAATTGAATAAGAAACGATAGGGCTCCAACTGAACTGAACTCAAACAATCAACAAATTCGATTGACACAGAGTTGCAACTTGCAAATTCAGTCACACTCCACTAAAATAGGTGAAGCCAAAAGGTCGAAGATCAAAACTTTCCAGTTTTGAGAAACGAATTTCAGATAGTAATCAGAGTAAAACACAGAATTTGCTAGATTAACTAGCAGAAAATAAAATTATCGTACAAAACTGAAATTAGTACGAAAATATCAATTAACGATGACGAGGTTCATGAAAATTCGACTGGATTACCTGTGAACTGAAACCGAGCTTGAAAATCTCGAAAATATCAGATCCTACACGGAGCTTGCAGAAACTGAAATTGTGATACAAACTAGGTGATGAAATCAAGTAACAAATTCAACTAATGATGAAGAAATAGATGTGAAATCAACGGACTTACTGTTGAATTGAACAGTGCTTGAAAAAACTTCCTGAATCTCTGATTCTACATGGAATCAAAGATTCCGATGGATTGAATTGAAGTGCTCCGTCAAGATATTTGCGTATTTGGTGTATGAGAGAGAGAGAGAGAGACTTGAAGCGTTGAGTCTTGAGTCTTGACCCGTCAAAAATCGATAAAATTTCGTTTTTCTATATTACGGTCCAACCATTTTAAATGAATTTAATAAGACCCCTTGGAGATTCAAAATGGTCAATTTATACCCCTATGGTTTGTCTTATAAAAACACCAAACATATAGAATGCCAAGTTAGAACTAAATCTAATATATATCATCAATTCAAATAACAAAATGGTGTTGATTTTTTTATAATTATCTAACATATTAAACATGATTTCAAGAAATATATAATCATAATAATATTTTTTAGGATAAAACCAATTATAAGGTTATATGCATCAAATTATATTGTCGATTTTTGACTATTTTCTTCGGTTATTTTTTTTATCTTTATCAATTTTCACATATTATGTTGAAAGATAACCAAAATGAATCATCAATAAGTAAATTGGTCAAAATTACCGACTCTAACAATTGATAATGGATATAATATGTACAATAAAATTAGGCATCTAGGGAAAACATGGCACAACTTGAGAATTAGGGTATGTGAGCAAAAGTAATTAATAGTTGATAACTAGAAGTTGAAGTTTGTAGTTGTTTTTTTAGAAATATTTGTTAAAAATAATATTAAGTTTTTGAAATATATAAAATTACATAAAAAAATTCATTCAAATAAACAACTTCTAGAATTTATAACTTTTTAAACTCTTTATGACTTTTTGAATTGTAAAAAACAATATCATCTTAAAATACCATGAGTTAACATAAACACTTTTTAAAAAAACAACTTATTGACTTGTTGATTTTTTTCCATCACAAAAACTAATCCAAACGTTTTTTTTTTCTACCATCTTAAGTCAATAAATCATTTTATCTAAAAGTCATCTTGAGGATTAAAATGAAATCTCAAACACTCTCTTAAGATAATTTGGTAAGGTAAACAAAAATGGATATATTGGATTGTTGGTTGGTTATATACTTATTTATTAAACGTCCATTTATGGTAAATAAGATCTTTTATTTATAACTGTCAACATGTTTTTTCAGGTAATTAAATAAAATAGTGTTTTACTTTGTGAAGTTTTTGTTATCAATAGTGTAAATAAGATTTGATACAATTTCCGGGGAGCTGGATGAAAGTTGCGAACTTGGGTGTGAAGACAAAAATGGTTTTGTCTCGTTTGCAAAAACAAATTTAGACTTCGTACTTCGGAGACTCCAAAGACAGTACTGAGGTGATAGAGCGGCATATTTTAAGGACACGAAATTTCTCCTTCAACTTTAAGATTATTACAATTTTGCCACAGTTATATTTTGAGAAAATCTTTACTTTGGAGAGCGAGGTTAAAGAGTCGGGGGAATTTTGTATCCATGCCATTTAAATATTTAGGTTGTGTTTGGTTGTAGGGGTGTTAAAAAGTTTCGTGGAGCCCCGTTTCCGTGAGGGCCCGTCCTATTTGGAGAAATTTTTTTAAAATAAATCGGGAACGGGGACTGGGGTGGGGGCAAGATTAACCCTAGTTTGAATTTCGGGGGCAGGGCCGGGGGTAAGCAAACCTGTCCCGAAACCCCAATGAGGACCCCGTTAATAAATTACATATATATATATATTAATTATATAAATATAAATTTATAATAAACAATAACATGATTTTGAACTTCTAAAATTCATCAAAAACATGTTTTGAAGTTGTTAGTATAATGTTTTTAAAATGTCATGACTTTTTTATTTTTAACATGTAAAATTCTGCTATAAATAATTATTTGTTACCTAAAAAATATATTCTTTTAGCCCAAAAAAGGTAGCCCAAAATCAATCGGGGGAGGGGGCGGGGGTAATAAAGGGGATTCGGAGGCGGGGGTGGGGTAGGAAGGCTGAACATTTCGGGGGCGGGGGCGGGGGATGCACTCCCCGTCCCGTTTGCCCCCGTTGACATCCCTATTTGGTTGTAGAAAATTTTTCAGTTTTTTAGGAATTTTTTTTAAGAAAACGAAAATTTTGGAAACGCGTTTGGTTCGTTCAGTTTTCCAATATTTTTTAAGAAAATGAAAAGTTTCAATTTTCCAAATTGCATGTAAACTAGAAAAGTGATTTTTATACTTTTTAAAATTTTTAAGATGAAAAATGAAAACTCCACCGGTTCCAACCAAACGCGTTTTTTAAATTTTTGTTGAAAACTGAAAACTTAACTCTATTTTCTGAAAACATTTTCTTAGAAAATAAAAACAGTTTTTCACAGCCAAACACACCCTTAAGTTTTCCAAAAGACAAAATCAACTCTGTAGTTTGCTAAATTTTTCGTTTTCGATCACTAATTTCTTTTTTTGCATTCGGACCATCCTTATAGGTTTTTTTGTTATAATTTTCATCCTTTATCGACATCAAAACACCGTTACACCCTTACTATAATTTTTTATAATTAAAAGTATATCGAAATTTTATTTTAGGCTTGAGTACCACATACCCCCCCCCACCTGCTTGTTCCCATTTATAGCCACGGTCGACTTACTCAAAGCATATCTCTATCTTTTCTAAACTCAAACCTGAAGCCACATCTCCACCTCAATTCCTCTGTTAGAGTCGTCGCTAGAAAACTAAAAGTCTAAACTCGTCGCCACCCTAGGGTCTCCATCTTTTTCGATATTTGTTGATTTGCTGATAGATACAAGGTCAAGACTTCTTTGATCTCTGTTGTTATCCCTCGCCTTCTCACTTTGCCTATTAGAAGCTCTGCCCAAGTGCATGCTGATTTGGGCAATGATTTTCTATATGGGGTTCGATTTGGTTAACACCATCGTTGCCATCAACCTTCTTCTCTTTTCTCTATTCAAAATAAAGGTACACCTAGATATAGACTCCAATTTATGGTTTGTGTTTTTTTTTTAAAATTAGATTTAGGCAATGATAAACACTAATGCCTTTTTCTCTTTTTTTTCCTATTGATTTGCCCTAATTATGAGTAGATTTTGGGTGTTAGTTAATGAGAGTAGTCGTAGAGGTTGGTTTGGTTTGATTACAAGTTTCGATTCTAGTTATGTAGGGTTTGATTTTTATTTTGGTTCATTTTCTTTTGATTTGGTGGGGTGACCGGGTGAAATAGGAGGATTAGACTAAGGTGCTGTCAGAATGAAGTTAACTATTGTTGTTAAATGGAGGTTGCCTGATGTGGAGGTGCTGTCGAAGAACCATTCTCTTTCGCTCTACTTAACATCTCTCTTACAAGATCACCGACACCATCAAACAAACATATTTCAAGTCTTCGAAAAAAAACGCAAATTTTATGTTGTAGGAACCCAAATTAAGGTTTGATTTCTGGTTCGATTTTCAGGTTTTCGAGTATATTATAGTTTGATAATTTTTTGAGGTTCGACTATTATGGTGGTTGGAGATGGCTGATGGTGACCGATGACGGGTGGTGGTAGTGGGAGTGGTAGGATTAGAGCCGGAGTGGGAGTGCAAGTGGGTCCCACTTGCTAATAAATTACTTAAGTCATTTTCTTAAAAAAAAAACTGAAAAAGAAAATATTGAGGGTATTATATTCATTTCCTATTAGACAAGGACTTACACCATAACAAAATCAAAACCTAGGGTGTCACAACTGTAAATTTTGAGCCATGTAATCTATATATTCAAGTTAATGTGAATCAAAAACTTCAATCAAATACAACATGCTAGTACCGCAAATAGTCATCAAACAATTGGAGACCCTAGAAGTTCTTGTTAAGTCTATTTTAGACTAGAACTTCCTTATTGAATCCTAATGGACCAATAAGCTTCCAATTGGACTATCATGGGCTTAGAACCCTAATTGGGCTCTAATTGGACCCACACTTATTTATTTTAACATTTTAGGTCATGTTGGGCCTATAATGAAATGAATTGAAAACTTTGAGCCATGAATAACCTAAACTAGTCCAATAAAAATATAAAAATCATACTACATTCTTTTAAGCATAAAACACACTCTAACTAACTCAAACATTGGGCTTAAGGGCCAAAAGGCCCAAAAATCCTTTTTTTCCTTCACATTCTCGACCCAAAGGCCCAAACCCAAGAAGATAAGGGAGAGTTGACTTAATGCATGCCACCTCATTATTATCCAAAGGATATCCATGCAATATTTCCCATTCCTCCATGCACATCACTTCAAAATCACTTCTCCCTTCTCTCCTCTCTCACTCTCGGCCATACACACATACACCCACCAAAAATCTCTCAAACACTCTCTAGATCACTCAAGAACATCTCTCCCCCTCCATCCAAAATCTCGAAAATTAGGAAGCATTCAAGAAGGTTCTTCCACAAAAATCAACATCTAAGGTAAAGTTTTGCTTGGATCTATGATTTGTATTCCTTATTTATCAAACATCTCTTCCTAATCCATGCAAAAATCATGATCTTGCACTCTAGAAACCCCCATAATCTCGAAAAGTTCATCAAGGAGTGCAAAGGCCAAAAATCACTTCATTTCTTCCAATCTTTCTTCAAAAACCGAATCAACACCCCAAGGTGAGCTTCATACCCCCTATTTTCTGTTTTTATGAGTTTTGTGGGGGGGGAATACAAGTGAAAGTGTAGATCTATATGTGTTTGTATGCCTTGTATGATTTCCATGCTTATATGTATGCTTTTATGTGTTTTTATGTTGGATCTAGCCTTAAAACCCATCAAAACCGAGATATATCTTGTGTTAAATGATTTTAGCTTCAAATATATTTCTAAACACAAAATGCTTCAAGAAAAATGGCTAAGTGGTTTAGTAATAATTTTCTTTGGGTTAAAAACACAAATTTTGGGCCTAAAATGTGAAAAATGCAAAAATAAGGGCCCAAATTGACATTTCACAGATTCTGATGGATGAAGTGTGCCAAAACAGTTTCCATAAATAAATTTCTGGAAATATACTCATTTAGGGGATTAAAAACATAAATTCCAAGCTTAATGGGCTAAAAATGAAAATTTCGGCCCAATAAGGCCCATTATGCGAATTTTTCTGTTTTGGAGGGCCAAAACTGTAACTTTCTGTAAAACAGTGGACTATAAGTGTTCCAAATCCTTTTCAAAGGTTTAAAATGCTTTTAAATTTAAAAAGGACCAAAGTTGCAAAAAATTTCCAATTTGGGCCAAAATTGTCAAAGTTGCGAAAAGAAGGGATTAAAACCGAGAAAACTGCATTTTTAAGGACTTAAACTGTTTTTTTATGAAAAATATGTTGAAAAATATTAATTTCAATAATTTTTGGGGTTAAAATGTCAAGAAAAATAGTTTAAGGACCAAACCGGGAAGAATTAAATAAAAAGGGTTGAAAATGTAAATTTTACAAATAATGAGGGGCTGAAAACAGGAATATTTCAAGGCTAGTTCAATGTACACAATTTGATCAAATAATGGCACCGCGACTATCGACGAAATACAATACATTACAATACCCAAAAGTCGTTGTTAAACGAATTGGCTCGGTCTCGAGCCAATAGAAATCTACAACTACTAACACTACGACACTACGATTCATACAAGTAACGTTTGGTAATACATATACATGCGAGTGTGCACAGACGTCTACGCACCATCTTTGGGCCCCACAAGTGTAAAATCTTGTTCGTTGAGCCTAGCTAGCCCAATGACCTGATCTTAAGGCCCGAAGACATTTTTTTACGGTGTGTTGGGTTTTACCGATCCAACACAACGTAAATGGACTTTCAATGGCTTGTATACCACCGGTCCCCAAGGGTCCTTTGGTATTGCTAGTAAAGTCTACATTTCATGCGAGGCGGGTCGGGGACCCCTCGTACATTTTATCCCCAACCGGCTAATGGAGTTACCGGGGTCTTCGTGACCTCTTTCTCTTCGGATGTGGGACTACACCTAGTCAGGGCGATTGGATAACGCGATTAGTACTGACGATGCCTTCGGAGTCGTTAGTATAACTATAAACTGGGCGTTTGTGTAACGCGGGTTTGTAGTAAATAATCCTGCTCGAGAACCTTCCAACGTCGCCTGGGACTGACACTATACGCTATGCAATGGTTTCAATGTAACATCACGTAATTCAAGGAACTAGGAGAACATCGGGTTTTCCTAGGGTTTTCAATACTTACAAATTTGAAATGCATACATTTTCAATGAACATTTTTTTTTACAAGTATAGAAACAAACAAGCATACCTATGGATCTTCACAAATGTTTTCAAAAACTTATCTTTTCAGAAAATATCGGATTTTCTGGTGGTTTTTCAAACAATACAAACATTCGATCTCAAACACTACTTATGAACTCACCAACATTTCATATGTTGACGTTTTTCAAAATACTTGTATTCTCAGGGAACCAGTGAATCAAGGGAAATCATATTCAGTGACGGTTGCAGTTTATTTTTGTATGAATTGAACAAATTAATTTTTGGGGGAATGTAATGTTTAAACAATGTATGATATGTAAACACTACTGGTTGTACTATGTTGATGAATGGTGACGAATGTTGTTATGTTTCATATATATTCAATGTTATGGTATTCAATTGAGTCACGACAGCCCCCGGACGTTTCCGCCGTCTGGTTCGGGGGTGTGACATAGGGTCAGTCCAAATGCCAAAAAAATGTTAGGGACCAAATATAAAATTTTGGCAAACCATAAAGATGATTTTAATAATTTGTTCTTTTAAAAAATATTTTACTTATAACTAATTTTTTTTTTACTTTTATTCTTATTATTTGTTATCATAGGTTTCCAAGTTATCTTGCAATGAAGTTCACAAGAAAATTTTTAGAATGACGACATTTTTACGTTTTCATCTTTAACTTTGGCAGCTAACTAGTCTTATTCGCTGTGTTGTTTGCCACACCATCATAATTTAAAAAACCCGAGTTTTTTCTGCCATCATTACAATCTCTCTGCCACTATCATCTTGTAACATACCACCACAATCTTTCTCTGGCAACCACTATCTTTCTCCAACATCGTGTTTTGCCATTATCTTTCTCCAGATACCGTCATCTCCGATGAAAAGCTTTGGCTACCCCACGATCACCCACCGACCACTGTTACCTTCTCCGATGAAAATTACATATGTAGTTCCATATTACACACGGAGTGAATTAGAACAATATGTGGTTCCCAATATGGTTTATCCCACAAAAAACTTTGTTGTCATCACTACCCAATCTACCATTTGTGGATCTCGAACCCACCTCCATTCTTATACCATTTTTGAACCAATGATTTATGTGCAATGAAAGATAATTAAAGCAAACTACTCCATTAAATCTACCATTGGTGGTTTAAGGTTTTGATTCCCAATGGAAAAGGATGAAATCAGACGAACTCACCTTTTCCCTTATTCCATTAGTTTTAAGGTTTTAAATTCAACATTTGATTTGAGCATCATGGGGTGTTTCTCGACCATTTAATTTTGATTTGAGGTTAGGATTTAATATGTTTCAAAAAAAAATTATAGGATTGTTTTGATTTGAAGTTGAGATATCATTGGTGCTGTTGGTTGTTGGTTGTAGTGGTGGTGATGAGGAAGGGGTGAGACCTATTTATATTAATATTCTGAGAATGATTGTTTGACCGTGAAGGGTGAGAATAGTGGTTTGATTATGAAAGGATAACAAGCTAGCATGACAATACATGTTAATCATTAAGCTGATATTGAAAGAAAACCGTCTCCTTTATTGGTATATTTATGTTATGTTAGAGAGCAGAGATAATGTATATGTTAGGCTCAAGGGTGTTGTG
The DNA here is from genome assembly GCF_051521515.1 of Lactuca serriola. Lineage (NCBI taxonomy): Eukaryota > Viridiplantae > Streptophyta > Magnoliopsida > Asterales > Asteraceae > Lactuca > Lactuca serriola. The sequence continues at coordinate 144,437,462 of NC_136413.1, forward strand.
CGGGGGACGAAATCGCACCCGGAGACATTATATCGACAC